>NC_091065.1:62714339-63082411 GCF_000393655.2 Nicotiana sylvestris
AACGCCTCTACATCCTTAGATACAAAACACCCAAACTGTAGCAAAACTTGGGCCTTTTTGGAGAGGGCTGAAACCTATGGCTATCTTCTGGCTTTTGTAGTATAATGTTTTTTACACAAGTATTTTACATCTTTCTCTTTCCCCCTGTGAAAAAAAATAAGAAGGGAAATTCTGGGGTTTTTCTTCTTCTTTTTTTAATGATTTTTTTCACTTGAATTTAAAAGGTAGAGATGCAACGTCTGTGTGTTGGAACTTTTTGCTTCTTTTGTTTAAGATCTTCTTGATGTACTTTGCCAATATCTTTAGCAATTCTAATAGCATCAGCAGAAGCACCAGCCAGCCCTCTCCCTGTAAATCCAACTGCATATAGCCCAGATTTTCCTTTCCAGTTATTTTGTGCCTTGGGAAATCCATTCTTTGAGAAAAATTCACTTTCCTGTAATAACAAATAACAAAACAATATTAGTCAACTGGTCAAATATATGCTATACTCTAATATTTTTATTTAAATAAGTGTAGAACATTTTCTCACCTGTAGCCAGTAAGGAACATTGCTGCAGTAGCCAGTAGCCAAAACAACTGAATCAACATCAAGTGTTTCACCATTAACAAGTTCAACAGTGCCACAATTGAACTTTTTAATTCCTGGTACAACCTTAACTTTTCCTGATCTGATTTTTTCCAAAGCACCAATGTCAAGTACAGGGGTTTTTCCTTGTGTATTTTTGAGTGTTAATGGTCCAATTGATGGCCTTTTTAGTCCATAACTCTCAATATTTCCAAGAATAAACCATGTTAGAATAAGTAGAATTTTGTCAACTAGCCAAAGTGGTAGCCATGCCATTAATATCATAGCCAGCTCAAATGTTGATTTCCCAAAAATCTCTCTTGGCAAAACATGAACCTGAATAACAGAACAAAACAATATTAGAAATCTAAACTCTGACGTGTGACCATCTCATTTAAAAGTTATAGTTCTGTAGTAATTACTTACCGAGCTACGGCAAACCATTGATGGTTGAGCATCATGATTACTGAGATCAAGTGAAACTTCCATGCCAGAATTTCCACAGCCTACAACAAGAACTTTCTTTCCCCGAAATTTGTCACCAGACTTGTACTCACAAGCATGAATTACTTCACCTCCGAAATTTTTCAACCCATCAATTTCAGGCACAACTCTTTCAGCATTTTCACCAGTAGCAACAACAAGCCACTGACAAATATATTCAACTTCAGAGCCATTTCCTGAAACAGTTTTTACCCTCCACAAGCGACAAGCTTCGTCGTACTTAGCAGATTGTACACACTCATTGAACTGTGGTTTGAGGTCAAATTTCTTGGCATAGGATTCAAGATAATCAATGAATTGTCTCTTTGTAGGGTACTCAGGGTAGTGTTCTGGAAATGGGAAATTTGGGAGTTGACAGAATTTCTTAGGGAGATGAAGTTTCAAACGATCATAAGTTCTTTTTTGCCATAAAGAAGCAATACAATCAGTTCTTTCCAAGATAACACAAGGAACTCCTTGTTCTTTTAAACAAGCTCCAACTGCTAATCCTGATGGACCTCCACCAACAATTACAGGACCATTTACCCAAACACATCTACGAGCAAAGAAATCGTTATCTGAGAAACTAAACATTTTTGCTGAAAATGGTGTATTTTTTTTTTCGGTTTTTGAATTGGAGAAGTTGGTTTTGTTTTTGGTAATGAGAGATAAGTGAATATAGAAGTTGTTTGAAGAAATGAGAGGGGAGAAGCTCTTTATATAGAAGTGTTGGGCAGTGATATATGAAAGGTGCATGTGACAGAAGGTGGGAAGTTAATGCCCTTCGAGGGGTCATTCTCAAATCATAAGCTAAAGTCTGCCCTCTATTTTTTTTTTTTTAATATTTCATGATACTTAATCAATAAATTATTGGATCTTACTAAAATAATACCCTTTGATTTTTATATTTGTTGGGAAGAGGGGTGTGGGGGGGGGGGTTAACTCCTTTGTTTTTTTATTTTGAATTAGTTAAAAAAAAATTCCGTTTATAGCTTTAAGAGTTAGTAGTATGATTTTTATTGAAGTGTATAAACTAAGTGACGATTGTTGAAGATGCTTAGGACCGACCATGGCATGTTTATTTTCGTACTTTCTACGTTTATGTTTAACATTTAGATAAAATTTTCAAGAATTGTTGGTGATGTTGTGCATTATATAGGTTCAATTTAGTACATGATGTTGGGTTTTTTAAGCTATATTAAATACTTAAAAGAGAGTGAATGGGAATGGAGGGAAATGAAATTTTAAGTTCCCCACCCCCCTTTGACAAAAGGACATTGTCTCATATTGGAAGAGGAAGAAGTTTTTAATGGGTATATAAGCAATTACTCTTCTTCTAGCTCTTAAAGAGTTGAGAAGAAGGCAAGCCTCGCGCCGTCACTCGCTCGGCTCGGCTTCGGCTTCGGATTCGGATATGGTTAAATGATTGATTGATTTTTTGGAGCAAATTCATTTGTTAATAGTAAATATTAACAGAAATGTTATTAAAAACTGTTTTAATAACAGAATATTAATATTAATATTAATATGAAATCCAACCGTTATCCGTTTTCCAATTTTCGGTTATGCAACTGAACCTCTTCAATTCCCGGTTTATTATTGCATAAATTAGCCATTTATGTTATGGCATTTATGCTATGGGCGTTTTGCATAAAAAGTCATTCTGAAGAGTTGCACCTCTTCAGTTTTCAGCCCCGCTTTGGCTATAAATACAAGTCCATTCTCTCAGAATTTCCATACGATTTTCTGAGTTTCTCCTCCTTCTTTTGTATTGTTTTAACTTCAAAGAAAGCAATAATAAGTATGATTTGCTACCGAACTTTGTGTTCGTTGAAACATTGGTGTTTGAAGTACCACTACACCAGTGTGTAATTCGTTCTATACTGGGAGGAAATAATCCATAACCTTAGATATTAGGAAGAGATTAAATTCCTTAAGAAAACGCTATGAATTCAGCAAGCTCGGATTAATTTTTGTTTTATTTATATTTCTATTTATGTTATTTTATATTTTCCAGAATTATTTTACAAATGCAGTTCTTTGATACAACAAGAATCTCTTCTTTTCTATTTATAACTTTGAGACTATCATTTACATTTGGTGAGTACAGAGTTCGCTTTGCAGGCTGTAGAAGCAGATAAATTGGGACCCCTTTGTAAACTTAACCAAAATTAGCTAGAAGCCGGGCCAAAATTTTTAGTTTGTGAGTTTTAGACCATAATTCTTTTCGTTTATCATATCCTATATATATATATATATATATATATATATATATATATATATATATATATATATATATAAATTAATTTTCAATATAAATAAAGGATTTGAGCTAAAATTATTAGGTTCCGTCAAATTTGTAAAATATAATGATGGCTCACTAGTAACAGTTAATGATGCATATCAAGTATTTGTTATATTTCAGTTCTGACCAATGGGACTGAATTATGTAGTACTGATTAAAACTTACTCACTTCAATTACCCCAAAAACAATACCGGAGTGTTTACGCCTATAATTTTGTGTACAAATTCGAATATAAATTGTCTAATCTTTTTAGAATTTCAATATATCTTTTCTTTTAAGAAAATAATTAAAATAATTATAGAGAAATAGAGAATAATGTAGTGTGATGATCTGGGGGACCCTGAGAGAAGCCCCACTGAAGATTACACAAAAATCTTTATAAGGTGAAGCTTACCTGGCAATAGGAGGCTGACTAGGATAAAGCAAGGGTGCCCACGTGGAAATGATATGGCCAGGATTTAACGTCACCTCAGTTACTGAAATAATGGACCAATTAGAAGGAGTGCCCACACTATAAGATTAGAAGGGGGCTAACCCTCCTGGGGTTGTGACTTGAATGCTAACTCCTATGGCTGTTTCTCCCAAACAAATTGCCCATTCCTGCCAGCCTAAGACCCCTTTGGTTCCCACCATCATTTCACTGCCTCCAATAATTCAAATTTGGATCGTGTAAAGTTCATTTAAGGTAAAAATGCTCCCTATCAAAAGGGTTTTTATTTCAAGATTCGAATTTGATGATATATTTATTCTAGAATAAAGGAACTCATTCATCCCATTATACCTTTTGGTGATATATTTTTTTACCTATTATCCATTCTACTTCCTCGTCATCTACATGAGAAACCCTCGCCTTAGCAACTAGGTTTCGTTTTCATTTTTTTAAGGAGAAAAGAACAATTATTTAGCTAACTACCAAATTCACTTGTATGACACCTTAGGTAGTTAGGTTCAGCCGCTCTGGATTTTAATATCAGTACATTTTTTGTTCATCTTCAGTATTCACGAGCTTACTATATCAATAAAAGAGAGTACATTTTAATATCAGTACTGATTTTAATATCAGTACTCTGTTAAGTATTGAGATTTTGATGATTAACAAAGTTTGTTCAGGTGCAATGTTTGAAAAATCAGATCCTCAACGTAGTTGATTAACTGTTCTAAGAATGAACCAGCTTCTCAGGGTAAAGGACCAGCTTCTACAGATTGATGATTGTACGTGTGTGCAAGACAATAACTTTATCTCAAATTTATTCAGGTCCGAGTTTGGTGTAAAAAGACTGCTACACATGATAAGATTTGTTGCCCAAGAAAATACGAATACATCAGTAAGAGACAAGAGTCACAAAACTTGTAGAGTCCTTGGAACAATAGGAGTCCTATCAAACAAGAAGCTGACTATATATGCATAGGACTCCTAGAAGATCTTGGAGTCCAGGCGTTTAAATACTATCCATTTGGACTTCTGAGGATATCATTTTACACGTCAATTGAAGAACTACATTTCGCACACTCTAGTCGAGTACGAGTATTGTGTTCTTCTTGAGTCACTCTACTGAATGTATTTTAGGAAATTGAGTTGTAATCAAAGTGTCACAAACAATTAGTGAGTTGGAGTGAGTGTTTGCTTTACAAGTTAGAGTAACCTGTAAATCAAATAGTCGTAGTAGAATTACTGGAGAGTATTGAATTACAGTCTTGTAATTGATACATTTTGGCTCATTGTTCTAGTGGAGTTGAAGTTGAAAATCCCACAGAGTAGGTCGTAATTTTTGCACCTTTTGAAGCAGGTGATTTTTCACGTATAAATTGATGTGTTTACTTTACTGCTCATTTTACTTCACGTTTAAGGAACACGATAAAGAACCAAATTATGTAGTAATTCATACGGGCACTCAAACTAACATGCTTAATTTAATTTACATCTCACATTAAAGGTGAACGCTCTCAATTCATGGGAAGATAAAAATTTATATCATCGATCCGTTAACATCATGAAATTTAAGGTTTACTCGAGTTAATTTAGCAGCTTAATTTATCCAATAATGTTGAAGACAAAAAGGAAATGAACACGGGAGCAAAAGAGGGAGAAAAGAAGCTGCCAAGGTTCTTGAGCTGACACAATTTATCATTTCCTTTGGGAATTGGCGTCTTCAACATGCAATGTCGTTTTGCGGGAAAAAAAAACATTTTATATATATATAAAGTAAATATTAATTGATATACAGTGTTATTTTTTTAAAGTAAATATTAATTTAAGACAAGAAATTAAAAAGTGTTAAAACTATTAGTACAATTCTAAATACTGATCAATTAAAAGTCAAATTGTACATGGGTGATAAATTGACATTGTTTGTGCACAATTCTACATAAGTTAGTAGGCATGTATCAACCCCGCAAGCATAAAAGTAAAAGAACATTTAAAAGTGAGCAACCCTATAAAAGAAAAATAAAATTAAACATAGAGAGCCTCAATCCTATTTCTATTTTTGAATATTTATGTCAATAAGTTCAAAACACTTTGCATATCTTAGGCCAATTAGATGCGGGGCACATGGGATTAAGAATCTGAAGTTATGTAATGGTGATTAATAAAGTTAAAAGATTGTAATAAAGATTTACAGTCCAAATTCTACTAACCTAGATTCACTGCTTTTAACTCCTGCCAAAGTATCGTGATTGCTTTTTAGAACCTCTATCTAGCTGGTTAAATGTAACATATATTGTGAAACCCTAATAAGCTCGCATGCATGCTTAATTACGTACCTTTTCATGTGTAAGGCTGAAATTGATCCACAACAGCATAAACCTAATTATAATCTTGGTTTCAGTGTGAACACGCGTCGTCATGCCATGATAACTGAAAAGAAATTAAAGTAGCGTTTAGATGCATTGCTTAGTAGGTAATTGTGATAGTAATTTAAAAGTTTCAAGTACAATAGTATTTTCTTTTTATTACAGCTCTTACTTGTATATATGCTTCATAGGGTTTATCAACTTTGAAGTGTTTAAAAAGATAGTTTAAGTTCTTTACACCGGTTTATAGATTGTAATTTATTAGTTTAAATTGGATCAATACAATAGGTAATTCTTTGCAACAAGCTTGATATAGCAATTTGTAAAATAGAATAATAACTTATTATAAAAAGTTACATTACATGAAGTAGTACTAAGATTCTTTATACCAAATGTGTATATATAACTTAAATCTTTAAAATATTATCTCCAAGGAATATGATCGAATGCATCGTCGATACTTGACCTAATTAGGTTTCTGATTTGAGCTTGAGAATAGAGTAATTCCTCGTTTTCTCTTTTAATAAATCCTATATAACGTGAATTTAAATGAATCGATGTAGATACTAAAATTAAACTAAATACCCTCAAGACATTTACGGGAGAGAGTAGTGAGATGGAGAAATGATAGTTGTACCCCACCATCACCAACACCAATGCTTTCGAGTGCGAAGAGGGTAGCATGTGCACGAGCCCTTGATATTATAGAGCTTCGCTGCTTTTTATGAAAGGTTTGGGAGCTAGCTAGGGTTTGGCTTTTGTAAGGTTTAAATATTAAGCATCATATACTATACAAATAAAAAATATAAAAAAATGGCTTTGGAATCAGCAGTACGTACCATAATAATTCTTCCACCTCTGCCTGGGCCGGTGACCGAACCCCCAAAAGCCAGAAACTGATGAACAAAAAAAGCTAAGGAATCATACAAGATTGAAAAAAGAAAATACTAGTAGCAATAAAAATTTATAGGGAAATTCCATGCCCGGTTTGATGGGGATATGTGTTGTTTCGTTTATCCCAATTTTTATCTAAGTTCTATTACGGTGATAGATTTTTTAAGTAATTAGTGTAATTTAATATTATATAGTATGTTAGATGGCACATTAATATTTAACATGAAATTTACTTATAATGATTTTATATTTTAACTTAGAAAATTTTTAGGGCATAAAATTAAAATTCGTTCTTTTTCCACTTGATTCTTAATTTGTACTAGCAAGGACCTAGGAGCTTCGTTTCCACCCCCTTAACTTTGTATTGGGAAGAATATCTTTAATTAGTTGTATTTTGGGACTAATAACTAAAAATAGTATAACAAATTAAAAACGCAACAAAAAGCGGTTAATGAATTTGTTTTATACAACACACACAAAAAAAAGTGTAGCTTTTGATGAAATCTATGATGAGTTCGGTCACGCGTAAAGTAAAGTTGGAGAAAAAAAAGATAAAAATCATAATTAGTATATCATATTAATTCCTTCTGTGGCTCCTCTCCTCTTTAAAATTATAGAACAATATATCTCCACTACCGATTTCGGTCGCAACTCGCAACACCTTAATTAGCGACCATTATTTTTCCGACTAATTAAAAGCGATCGGAAATCGATCGCTTAGCTTTTTTCTCAAATTCCAACTAATGTCGATCGGCTTTGGCGGACGAAATTAGGCAATTTTCTAGAAGGTTATGATGGAATAATACGTAACTAAGTACTTCTTATCTTAAACTAGCGGTTTCAAATTCAAACTTAAAAAATGAAGCAAAAATTTTACTTCTTAAAGAGAGATTTTCCAAATAGTATCAAACCCAAGTAGAAACTAAAAAAAGAACAGTACAGTTCCTGGAAGCTGAGCTGCCAACTCTCCTATTCTTGGTTCGGCAGAAAGTTGAGTAATAATTAATACAAATTCCAAATATCTTAGCTAAGATCCACAAAGCTTTTATCAGTACCACTGATTCTAGTTTTAGTTAAAGTATTGCCGAATTGTACCCCACCATAATTTAAAGAAGTGATTTGGAATTTTGTACAACATACATTCCCTCCCTAGCCTAATTGCATATACATATACCATTATATTGTTGGTTTGAAGGTTCCACCTAAAAGTATCCTTAAAATACAAAAAAGTGTTCGACGAAAAAGCTGCTACTCTCAAACATATTAAGATAAGAATGTTGTTTAAAAGTATTTCACGACCTTCTAAATCCAACTCACTACTAATAATCGCTTTAATGGGCGAACAATATTTAGGGAAAAGAATTGGGAAGGTGGGGTGATATTGTACATTTGAATTCTTTGTGGTATGCATCGTAATTTTTCAGGGGTAAATTATATTGCTCTCGATCTATAGATGTATTAGCCTTTTAGGTTGTTTAATTTCACGTAAAATTTTGTCTTTCTCTTTACTATTTAAATTATCCTTTTTTAAGCATTTATTATGCCGAATTTCATATATAAACTCTATAAATTTTACAATCTTCTAATCATATTAATTATTGATAGCCTTGGCTTATCATGTTTTTAAGTACTTCTACGTACCTAGTTCAAGCAATTAAGCATATATAAGTACTTCTCATCAAATTGTATTTTTTTCTACTTGCATTATAAGTGATGAGGCCTATAATTAACGTACTCTTTTGTTCTCTTAATTGACTAGATTATCTTGTTAATGGTAATATTTGCTTTTCCTTGGAAAGCAAAGGGAGCTAGGAAACAAAAAATAAACGGCGAGGAAAAAGAAAATTATAACTCTAATGTGTGAGTGTATTCCTTTTTCTTAATATAAAAATTAAGGATACTATATATGCAGGTTATTCTTCTTTTCTTGTTTTTTAACTCAAATTCAGATTCTGTATGAAGCCACCAAAAGGAGCTTTCGAGGAAGGAAGGAAGAAGCATTGGCAGTAGAATGTATGTAATAATCAGACAAAATTCCTTTAAATCAACAAAATAGAAAACCTTAAGAATAAACAATTAATTGTTTGGAATGTTTGACACACAGGTTACGTTACTCCTATATATGGGATTAAAAGATCCATTAAGAATTTAATAACTGATGGAAGGATTTTGTTAATCTTTGAATCATATGATTCCACCTCTTAATTAATTAAGTAGTAGAGTTCCACTTCCACTCCACCACATAATTACTAATTAAGGAGTCCTAATTAATTATTGTCATAATCATTATTTAGGTAACCCTACAAATCAAGGTCTTCTTCATTGGTCTAAAAACTTCCTCTTGGTCAACCACAAGCCAAGTATATCTCCTATAAATGGCGCTGCAAAGTATAATGATTATGGAGTCGGAGTTAGGTTCAATACATGAATACTTTATTTCTCTCTCCTCCCCTAAATGCATTTATAATGTTGTTAAATCATTTTTAATGTATATATCCCTACTCATTTCAAAACAAGAAATTCCAGAATTATTCAACCAACCTAGTATATATGTATGTATACTAATTAATTTCAATTATGTTTGGCCATTTCAATCATTGGAGAAAATGAAGGTTTTCTTCTTGACATGAAATTAATGACAGATATTATTGTATAGGGGTGTACATAGGTCAGGTTGATTCGGATTTTACAATTATCAAATCAAACCAATTATGTCGGGTTATTAAATCTAAAGATCAAACCAAATCAATAAAGCTCGGGTTTTTCAATCTCGGTTTTTCTTGGATTTTCGGGTTATTCAGATTTTTCGGGGTTTTTTCCGGTAAAATCTTCGTAGAACAAAACATATAACGTATGCTCAAAATATTTCTTTAATACTAATAAGATATAACTATATAAAGTATTTTCCAAGAAGTTAATATAAAATATGAGATGTGGCATTATCCTAAAATATTCAACAATAAAGACAAATAAAATTATGTAATATAAATATTGCTAATTAAAAATCCATAATAAAAATAAACATAATCTATAGGTACTAAGTCATGTTAAATAAATAAACTAATACGGGAGTATTAATTACATGATTAAACGCTGAAGAAAAATAAAAATAGGTTATGCATTTTTATCTAAATTATTGCAAAACAAAAAATAGATATTCAATACATTCTCGTTCGTAATATTAAATTGAATGTCTTTTGTTAGCAATAGTATTGATTCGATTTTGGTTTGGGCTTTTGTTAGCATTATTTAATTTACTAATATTAATGGCTAAGCATTCAAAAGTTCTAAGTTCAACCTTGAAACAATACCTTAAAAGATAAAATTATGAAAAATTTTAAGAAATATTTATAAATTACATCACAATAAGTATATTTATATATTAAATATATCTAAAAATTTTGTATATATAATGTCGGGTTGGTTTGGTTTCGGTTTGACTTTCTTTAGTTAAAATCAAACCAAACCAATTATGGTCGGGTTTTTTTTCCAACACCAAACCATAGTCGAGTTTTTTTTCTCGATTTGACTCGGATTATTGGGTTGGCGCGGTTTGTCGGTTTCCTTTGTACACCCCTATTACTGTGTATACTAAAAGATGAGAGGAAATCTCTTTTTTCTTGATGTAATATAGCTTGAACCAAGTTTTATCAAAACTTTCTTTATTTTTTTCTTTAGCTTTCGATATGATCAGAGGCGGATCTAGGATTTGAGTCTTATGGGTTCTTACTATAATTTCAGATTAATATGCAATAATAACCGGGTTCACAATTAGATATTTACAAATATTTAGTGAATTTCTTAATATAAATACAGAGTTTATGCAAGAGTTACTGGGTTCCTGGGAACCCGTATTCTATGCTCTAGGTCCGGGGAGAAATTCAAAAATAGTCAAATTTACAAGTGGTCATTCAAATATAGTCACAGTTTCAAAAGTAATCGAAATTTAGCCACTTTTCATGTAAAGATAAATCTGAACAAAAACACTGTTCAAAATCCGGAAAAATACTCCAGTATAATATATTGGAACTCTAATATATTATGCTGGAACTTTCCACGTGTTGGAGTTCCAGCATAATATGCTGGAAGTTCATATACATGTGCACCGATCTCCAGTATATTATGTTGGAACTTTCTGTGTTGCAGCAAAATAGTAGCTATGTTTTAATAACTTTGCAAACGTTGGTTTTTCCCGAATGACCGATCCGAAAATTGACTAGCTCGTGCTATTTTTACCTAGGTCCGCCCCTGGGTAGGACTAATCCAAATTCGTGTATAATAGGCCCACTAAGCTTACGGGAATAAAAGCTTCCTACCAAGATATTATTCTTTTCCTAAGTTCGTAGTTTAACCTTAGTTAAAAGTTGAGAGGTTTCAATATAATCATCTAATTATTACGCTACTGGTACTTAGTCAAAACATTTTTAATAATCGATATATATATATATATATATATATATATATATATATATATATATATATATATATATATATTTGTCATAAAAGTTGTTGAAATTAAATAAGAGTATAGTGAGCTGAGAGAGGCTGCAGGGAATATAAGATTCACCTTCTCCATCTAAAATCGTGTTGGTAGCTAGCAAGGAAAAAGGTGGATCACATGGCACCATGAGAATTGAGAACCTTAGAAGAATAAAAGAAATAAAAATTTAAGAAGAAAATAGGAAAAGTAGAAGAAATAATCTGAGCAAATCTATATGGGAAAAATTAAAAGTTAGGAAAGATTTAGAGAATCCTCATTATAAAATTGTGCTATATATATATATATATATATATATATATATATATATATATATATATATATATATATATATATATATATATATATATATATATATCTACTGTGACTCACTAAATCCTTCATTTATCGATTTGCTCTTACAAGATGGAATATTTGCTTACAAATTATGTTTTGTTTTTTTCCCGAATATGACTTGTGACCCTTTATACTATATCTCAGTAACAATTATTAGGCATATTAATTGATATATTCATCTGTCTAATTTGTCTTTCCTCAATAAGTTTAAGACAATTAAATTCTATATCCATCTACTACTAATATATATCTCCACTACCTCTTTCTGTAGTTGGTAAAATGGCTACCCATAACTCCTATTCATTAATTTATTCTCTGATTTCTCTTTTCCTTCACATATTTTCAAACCAAAATATACACTCTTTTAATTGATTTCATGAAACTCTTATTGTATCAATTAACTGAAATTTTAAACAGCTTGCTAACATAAAGTTGAGGGGCAATTTTGACCCTTTTATACGTATTAAAATCAGACTTAAATGTCCATTGGTTTTGAGGGGCATAGTTGGTCAGATGGCTAACGGCCAAACCAAAATCAAATAAGTGATATAGTTGTTTTTATTTTCAATAATTGAGAAGCAATTTCGACCCTTTTCCCTTTTCTTTTCAAAATCAAACAAGGAATTTTCCTGGTTTCAACTATTTTTGTTTAACCAAAAAAAAGTGGAGGACGCCAGAAAAAAAGTAGCAAAGAGGATTATTCTAAATTTATTGGAGATATTAATGTCATTTTAAAGATCCCATTTTTTGGTATAATCACATGGATGAGAACGTGAAGTAATACAATTTCCTTATAACAAGGATATATTATCAAGGTCAATAATAGAACTAATTAATGAAGATTGGGTTGTGTGTCCATTAGTAGCAACAATAACTCACAGAGGTTGAAATGTGGCTGACCTCATTTAATTCTCTTCTGATTTCATTCCTTCCTTTACAATTAATTACTATTACTAAATTCAATTTCTTTTTCTTAATGGATAATATAGATATTAATTCAGTTATTGAAGTCGGTAAAGCCGTTTGTCTAAAGCTTCACAGTCAAGTTATCACCTTTTCAATTTATTGCATTGTTTCTTTAAAAGAAAATATAATTTTAATACTACGTAATAACTAATACAGTCAAACCTCTCTATAATAATTTCGTTTGTTTCGATATTTTTTTATTTTTATAGTGAGGTGCAGTTATAAAGGACATAAATTATAACATAACATAAAAATTAGTTTCGAAAAAAACTTCACTTTTATAGTAAATGATTGTTATAAAGAAATGTTGTTATAGAGAGGTCTAACCTAACCGTAGTGTGATTAGTCATCGAGAATGCCATGTTAGAAGCACTGCACCTGGCAGTCTAATTTTTTTTTTCTTTTATCAACTAGTACTAGTATGTATATTAATATATTAATATGTATAATTTTCAGTTGAACCTTAGATTATTAATTTAACTCTAAACCGAGGTGCCGCCCCCCTCTCTTCACTCTATGGTTTTAGGCACTTAAACCCTAGCAATAATTTTAGTTTCCCAATTACTATGCTTTTTAGAGAGAGAGAGAGAGAAGTAGTTATCCAACCTTTCACAACAACCAAAAAAGAGAGTTTAATTTGTTATTTATAATTTGTTATTTATCTTTTGCTAAGTGAAAATGAGAATAAAACATTACGTATTTCAAAAAAAAATCGTGGAAACAAGACATAAAACCTACAAGCACTTATGAACAAAAATCATTTTCTACAAGCTCTTGCACTCTGTTTTGCATGTATTATATTAACTACACGAGATGCATGCAGTAAACTGAGTTAACGAGATAAATATTTCTTCCAAATCCAAACTATAGTTTTTGCTAACTAGATTTGTTGTAAGATGAACGGTTGAGCTTAGCTTATATTAATTTTGATGATTAACAAACAGTTGTTAAAGAACTAGATCTTTGAACATATTTATTGTACTAACAGATTTACAAGTTTGTGAAAACATCAAAAGAACCATGTCTCTTGAAGTACATCGATCAGAAGCTGCGAAACTAATTTATTTAAAATAAATAAGGTGTTAACCTTTGCTATAGGAGGTAAAAATTTCAAATTAATTCCAAATGCAAATCGTTAAAGGATTTATTTCGTGGGTTAAAAATATGATAATAATTGGAGGAGTTTGTGATTAACAAGGATTCCTTAATTATGAGAATACTGGCATAAAAAAAACGTGTGAAAAAGGGGAAAATGTGTAAAATTGAGAATAAAACAAGAAAACCGAATCTTAAAACGGTTGTTTTCCTAAACCGAAATATTTCAAGTTTTGGAGTATTAATTGAAGCGGATTTCGGTCAATCTCACTGTTATGCAAAGCATCATTGTCATGACCGGGAATTTCCTCGGGATCGTGATGGCGTCTAACATTTCACTCTCTAGGCAAGCTGACGTTAGAGTATTTATCCATTTTCAACAGTTCAAATTAAATAATAATAAAGAAACCGAAATAGCTGAAACAAACTATGAAGTAAAGAGCGGAAAATATAACAATTAAAATCTTTAATACAGTCTGAATCTGGTGTCACAAGTGCACGAGCTACTAGAATACTACAGATAAAGGTTTGAATAAAAGTAAAGCTATCTAAAAGAAAAATACACAGCCAGAGGGGGACTGCGAACGCCGAGCAACTGTACCTCAAGTCTCCACACTGATAGTCAACCCGGGCACGCTACTGACTCCCAAATCTACACAAGAAGTGCAGAGTGTATAGTATGAGTACAACCGACCCAATGAACTCTATAAGAGCTGAGCCTAACC
The DNA here is from genome assembly GCF_000393655.2 of Nicotiana sylvestris. NCBI lineage: Eukaryota > Viridiplantae > Streptophyta > Magnoliopsida > Solanales > Solanaceae > Nicotiana > Nicotiana sylvestris. The sequence goes on from NC_091065.1 coordinate 62,729,004, forward strand.
TCGACGAAGTAGTGACGAGGCTAAGGCGGGTCACTTACACTGTAACCTATATGCAGAATAAAATAACGGAAGGAAAGAAAATGTGGAATCGAATTAAAGTAGTTAACACATGAAATTAACTCAACCTCCAAAGGAAAACCAGTAAATGCCAGAAATACCAACCCTTAGAGCCTTATATGAAGATATCGAAGCCAACACAACACATTAAGGAAGTAGAAACACATAGATTGTTGTGGCGCGAAACCTGATCCCATCGTACAACACAATTCTCCCTTATTTCACCGTAATAATATCACCAATACATATTACTAAGTATTGGTGTTAGCTGAGGTAGTCAAGTGTTGGAACAAGTTTGGTTATAGTTGTTTCTCCCTTGCCGGGACGTAGTTACTTATACTGTCGATTCTCTTGCCGGAATAGTGTAGTTCTTTATTGATTCCGTGTCGGGACTCTCGTTATGATTGTTGTTAATTGTATATGTAGATCGGGTTGAACTACAAGAAAAAGGGTTATTAGGGACCAAGAATTAGCGACTAGTTAAAAATCTTGTCTCTAAAAGTGTACATATAGGGAACATTTCATTTCCTGGTCCCAAAATCGCATTTTTTATTCGAAATAAATGAAGGGATTTAAATCTGGTCTAAACAAAGACAAATACCCAGTCTCTAATAATCACATTTCAACGGAAGAAGAATAAGTAAAAACTTTTTACTTTTAGGTACTTCCCAAAATATTTTTTCCCGTCTCTCTCTCTCAACCCTAAAATTCCAAGACACCTAAAACCTTCTCAATAGCTCTTTTTTCGGCACAAATTTGTTAATCCTTGGGCATTAGCTACTTCAAGGGTAAGTTAATTTCTTCAATTTCTCATGTTACTCGTTTTTTTAAAATGAAAATCAGAAACTTTTTCCTTCCGTTACTTTCTCTTTTTCGTTCTTTCTTTTGACATATGGTTCTTTGATTGTGTTTATTTCTTTGTTAGAATACTAATTTTTGTTGTTTGAGAACTAGAAGTGAGGGTATTGGGTTTGAAGTTGGGGCTTGGAGGGCAAGAGTCACCTTAACGTTTTATTTTTTTTAATCTATTTAAAATTTAATTGTTCTTGTGTGAGCTAAAGTAAAGTATTTGAGTATTAGTTGTGGAACTTTGTCTATTAGAGTTGTATTAAGCAAGTCTTTTGGGAACTTGATTGAAAGACTAAGGAATGTATGTCGTGGGTATATTGTGTGATATTATTTGTTATGGGTTTTCTTATGTGGTGATGAATTGGTTGAAATTTTTACATATTATGTGCTATAATTTAGTTTCTTTACTCTAGAATTTTATGGGTTTTTGAATTGTATAACCAATTTATTGATCTTGGTAAATCCAATATGATATTTAAGAAAACCTCTAGACGGGAAGAAATGGTGGTATGCATTGTCTTTGTTAACTATTTCCCTCCATTGTCTTTGTTTCAATTTTTAAACTTGCATATTTTAATGTTGACATCATTTTGGATCATCTGGTCCCTACAGTCCCAGTTGTTTGATTCATACTGCACTAGCTATGAAAGATTGCATGTCTATGTTCATTAATTAAGAATATCCAATAGTATGAGAGTTTTGATTTCACTGTTGCTGGCATAGAAATGTATTCCAGCAATGTGTTGTACTATGAATGTATTTGTTTAGTTTTTTACTTCTCATGTAGAAGCAATCTGAAGAATAAATTTGTTTTGTTCTCAATACTAACATGCATTCTCTTACATAATGCTTTAATGAAGTTTAATATGTTGTTATTGTTTGTTGTAATGCTTTAGGATTGTATGTGCATAACTACATATGTAGATATGCAAGATTTGAATGTCCCATAACTGTTTTTCTTGAGGTTGTCTTTTCAAACTTACTAATTAAGTTTTATTGTTAATGAGTTTCTTAGCTAATTTGGACTAATATCTATCTAAGAAACCTCAAGATAGATAGAGGAGCGAACTTCAAAGCTAAATTTAAACATCATAATCAGTAAACAACTTGGTTTCATTAAAGTCCTTTGTTTTCACTATCAATTCTGTCAAAATATCACAATAGTATATGTACCAGTGTCATCGTTAGTCAAAAATAATTATGGTAGAAGGTGTATTAAATGAATAGGAATATGTAAGCTACATCATTTATTTATTTTGCTGAGCAATTCTATATTATTTATTTTGACTATCAATTAATAGTGTATCTCATCTTGTGATATCTTAGAAAGTTTTGCTCATTAGAATGGGTTTGCAAGTTTAATAAAAGGTTATGTGCACCTTAGTATTTTTGTTATCCTAAATATATATTTTTTATCTAATATCTATATACTAGTCAAGGTTATGGCACCAAGTAAGCAATGGATGCAGCATGTTGATAGCCGACTTGATGAAGCTTATTCAATCGGGGTTCATCAATTCTTCTATTGATGAGATGCAGAGAGTTCCAAATAAATGACTCAGAGGATTGCCTCCGAAAAATGTTTGTCACTGGTAATTTTACTTTGCTAGTTAGAGCAAAGGCTGATATCAATATGCTCTATAGTGCTATTTGAGATGTTTCCTAGTAGTTATTCTTTTTCTGATGTTATTGAATTATATACGATAGAGTATGATTTAATGTCTTAACTTTGAAAAACTGTTAGAAAGTTAAATTTTTGCTTTGCTCCAGGAGAGCTTTTCACATACTCTAAACTTTAAAAAAATTATTTTTATTGTAGGATAAATTTGATAGTGATGACATGGATATTCATCGTGATCATATTTTGGGTTGGATGAAGAAATTATGGATTAAATGGAGAGGAAAATTGCATGCAAAGTATGTGAAGGGTAAGCTAATCCAAGAGGCTCTTATAAATGTGCCAAAGGGGGTAGACAAGAAAGAATGGGAATGGCTGCCCTTTTGGCTAGCAATTCTTATTATCGTGTTCAGTATTATGATATTCTATTTACCCCATAGCTCCTTGCTGTCTATATTGTGAACCAGAGATCTCATGTGTGAGTCATGTGCAAGCAAATTACACAAATCTTGCTTCAATAACCTCTAGACCTACTAGAATTCTTCTCAATTGTGTCAAGATGCAGAATGTTTTCCAATTTAAAAAATCAATGTAAATGCTTGTTCTAACAAATGAGAAACTAGACCTACTAGAAAGGGACTAATTAATCCAAGCACTAAGCTTGAAAAGACTAGACAGAGTACTATTTATAGCAAATTACTTATCTTTTAATTACTTTGCTCTAACACAACAAGTCATAAACTGTTACTTCCAATTTGATTTGTATTGTCTGTTTTTTCAAATGCATAGCTCTTTAGTTAAGTGGACGCAATTCCCTGATTCTAGAGCTAGGATCTTTTGGTATTTTGATAATGAAATTCACCCTCCTCCTTTTCCCGCTGACACTCTTCTTGATTCTATGTATGCAGTTTAGATTGTATACTTTTAGCTGAAGTCCATCCACTTCAATTTCTAGTGGACTGCCAATTTTTGAGGATACTAGTTTTGTGTCTCCAAATACATTTTGCTTGTCCTAACAGATCTTATCTTTATGTATCTTGCATTTGTCATCCTTGTGTACTTGACTTACATAATGCGCTTTTTGTTGCTAATTTGTCCTTATCAACAGTTGTGTGAAATGAGAAGAACTTCCTCAGCTCAGCCTTTTGACTATTAGTTTTTTATCTTAAAGCTTAGGAAAACTTGACTTATTATTCTTATTATCCAAAAAATATATATATTATTTCTAATCTACTCATGTTTGTTGTCATGCAGCCTCTTTTATATTGACGGTTTGTTTTTCAAGTATATATAATTACATTTGACGAATTTGGGCATTTATTTAGGTAAGTGGTTAAATAATTATCCTATTAAAATTTATTTTCTATTTTCCTTCAATTTATTCTTGAGAATAATTGTTTGCATCTTTTTTTCAGGTTTTGGAAACTATAAATTACATATTAAGATGCAGCTTTTGGAGACATATATAAAAGATGACTATGATTTTACAATGATATATTATTGCAAAAACTATTTTTATATTTCTAATCTAGGAATATTAATTAGGTGTTTTTGCTATGGGTTTTTGTAAAAGATATTGTGACTTATATTATGGCTATATATACATCTTGCCATTAACAAGAAGTTACTCAATTTTTGTAATAGAAAGATTTATATTATATTATTTCTTGTGACCATGGTGGTTAGAGAATTTTATTGATTAAAATTGAGATTTATTCATATTAACCTTCAGGGACTAGCTGTAATGTCTTTAAGGACCAAATTGGTTGTCCTTAAAATAGTCATTTGATCAATTTAATAGATATTGATTTATAATTATGGACGAGAAAAAGTAGTTCCCAAAATATTTCAGGGACCAGAAAAATCTGGTAGCTAAATCAATTAAGGACCAGATACTATCTAATTAAGGTATTATTTTTCTTTTATTGTGGACCAGAAATCTGGTCCTTAAAAATATTATAGAGAAGGGAAAATTGCTGGTCGTTGAAGCCCTTTAGAGACCGGCTCAAAATCCCCATCGCTATTGACCTTCAGCGGCGAAGCCTATAGCGACGGGTCGCGACCAGGTGATGTTGGTCGTTGTTTCTCTTTAAGGATCAGATTTTAGTTTTTAGGGACCATTTTTCTTGTCACTAATAATTATTTTTCTTGTAGTGTTTGTCGCACCTCCTTTTTCCGCCCCCGCGAGGGGCGAAGGGAGTTTTCTCCAATTAAAGGACAGTCGAAACGGGATTTGTTTGTTTGTTTCAGAGTCGCCACTTGGGAATTTTAAGGCGTCCCAAGTCACCAATTTTAATCCCTGAATCGAGGAGAATATGACTCTGTTTATTATTCTGCGAACCAGAAATCCTGAGTAAGGAATTCTGTTAATCCGGAAGAAGGTGTTAGGCATTTCTGAATTCCGTGGTTCTAGCACGGTCGCTTAACTGTTTTTATTCTTGGCTTAATTATCTCGATTTTACATTTTTTATTGCATGATTTTGTTATCGCTTCTGTTTAGATTGTTTATAATTAAAGACCCTTCTTCGAATCGAATCACGCATACGTGTATCCGTTTTATATATTATATATTTTTAACGTGAGAAATCGTGTCACGCGTACGTATACACAATGATATTGATAATATAATAATTATTTTTTCGAAATTTTTTTTTATTATAAAAACAGACTTAAATTTGAAATTGTGCTCAAAATAAAATTAAGAACATTTGTCGCTCTTGTATGATTAAATAGTGAACTGCACATCTCGGGTTTTTATGAAATTAATAATGATATTCTCCAAGAAATCCCTTTTATTAAATATTCGATCGAAGTCACGCGAACGCATAATCCAAATTTCTTTTAGAAATATAATTAGGTTACGCGAACGTATCCCTAATCACAAAAATATTCTTGATGGTAGTATAAATTTGTTTACAAATTGTTTATTATATCCACGTATTTTTATGTGAACATCATGAGAAATAAATATTCTTCTAGTCTCTAAATTCCTTAAAAAGAATTTACAATTTATTGGACGTTGATCGCAATTTATATTTTTTCGCGTATGAATTATATTCCTCAAACCATTCGAATTTGAGGAGTAAAAATAAACAACGTGTGATTAATACTACCATTTAGTGAATACAATATTTGCCTACCCAAATAAATAACGTGCAAATTACGTATAAAAATTGGGAAAGAATGGATGTAAGAAAGGAAGTGATATTTTTGAAGAATTTTCATTGTTCTATTTGAAGCGAATGCTAAAAAAAATGTTATAATCTATAAACCTAATCACCTTCTACATTACTTGTTTTTAATCCAAAGTTATAATCGTTTGATTAATTTGTTTATGATGGTAGATAGGCATCAAGTTGATAAGAAAAGGAATTATTATACAAATCGATTGAATAAAATTGCCTTACATGCAACACAATTGTCCGTCTTAAAACATTCATAACACTCTAACATCGTAACGAGCTATATCAAATCACCTTCCATATATGATTATATATATACTCATCATCATGCCATATATGAACATACAACTTATATCAATCTAAACCAAAATCAGATTTTTTACAAGATATACTAATAATGTAATTTCTTGATACTTCCATTCTACTTTACATTTAGCTAACAATATTACGGGATGTAATTAATGGCCCATTTTATGTCATGTTCCCTACCTTGATAATTCAATCATGACTTCACTTAATGAAAATTCCGAAATAGGTGATATTATTACAACACTTATACGAACTTTAAGAGGTAACAATTATCTTATATTCATCACGACAAACATACTACTATATTAATCAACTGAAACAAAACCAAATTTTAAACTAATGAACTTGAACGAATGGAAAACAGAATTATAATTCCCGAACTTCATTAATATGTCATGTTGAAGCTTTTCATGACATGAATTTACAGATATGTACCTGATATTGGAAGCAAGAAAATGAAGATGAGAATCAGCGGCAGTAATAACAGTACAACATCAACAACTGCCCAGCAACAGTAACAACCCAGTACAAACCGGTGGAGTAGTAATCCCAAAAACAAAAGCTTTAAGCTTTAAATGAAACAACAACCATTAATACTAATTTCAAACAAAGAAAGAAAGCAGTAGATGGGAGGAGGAAGGGAAGCCGCAACGATGGGGTTCCTCCTTCGTTGGTCGAGGGTATTTCCGGCGCGACTGGGGTTGCCTCGGGTGGAAGGCGAGGCTGGTTGTTCGACGAAGAGGATGAAAGGGACTGCGAGGAAGCAGCCATGAACGAGCTTGAGCTTGGGGTCGTTCATGGTGCGACGAAGAAAGCTTGGGGTCGTTCATGGTGCGATGGTGGAGTTGTTGGTATTTAAAAGAAGAAGAAGCAGCCATGGGACTGCTCGTTCATGGTGCGATGAAGAAGATGAGGACGAGGCAGCCATGGGAGCTTGAGGGGGAAGCCATGGATGAGCTTTGGAGAAACTTGGAGAAGAAGAAGATAGGGAAGGGGGGTGGCGGATTGTTTAGAAATTTTTTAGGGTTTTTGTCTTCTTTTTGTTTTGTTTTGTTTTGTAAAATGTAAGACAAAGGGGTTTGGGTCTTTTGGGTTATGGACTGGGTCGACCCAGTTCGAAATGGACTGGGTCGTAGGGAAGATTGGGCCATTTTTTGGGCCTGTGGCTTGAAATCGAAGAAGAGGCCCAATTCCGACTTTCTTTATATTTTCGCTCTCTTTTCTTCTTTTATTTCTCTAAAACTAAATTATAAAAATACTTAAACTATTATTAAGAATTAAATTAAGTTATAAAAGCGCAAATTAACTCCCAATAACAATTAACGCACAATTAAGTAATAATTAAGCATAAAATTGTATATTTGGACATTAAATGCTAAAAATGCAAACGATGCCTATTTTTGTAATTTTTAATTTTTGTAAAACAAATTTAATTACTAACAATTGTAGAATTAAATCCTACATGCAAAATGCGACATATTTTTGTATTTTTTATTAATTTAGCAAATAAACATGCACAGACAAATACAAATAATTATTCAAAATATCACAAAATTGCACACCAAAGAAAAATCATTTTATTTTTGAATTTTTTGGGAGTAATTCTCATATTGGGCAAAAATCACGTGCTTACAGCTGCCCCTCTTTGCCCGAAGACACGAAGGGTTTTCGTGCAAAGATAAAGCGAGCGATTTTTTGCCCATCCGAGTACTCCGTGTGAAGCATTTTTTTGAAAAAGATTTGACCGAACCTTTTCTTCAAAGGTTTCCTACATATCCTGGGCTAAACAGGAATCAGGTCAATGTAGTTCGGGAAGTTTTGGTAGCTGGGACTACCGTGAGACTGCAATGTTACTGTTGTTGCATGCTATTACCACTGCTTACCGATCTCCTTGTTACACCATGCTTAAAAGAAAACAAGAAGCTAGGCTAGAGTACAATTTGTTTTTGTTGCCTTGCTTCCTTGTCTGCTTGCATTTCTTCCGGTGCTTTTCTTCTTTTGACACATGTACTTGAGTTTGTACTGTGACCTCTTGTTGCAACCTTCTGTTTCCCGGTGCCGGGGAATTTTATTGTTTCCTGCTGGGGATTCCTATTGTAACCCTCTGTTTTATTGTCCTCTGACTTGATCTTGAAATGTATGCCTCTGTTATCTGGGCGGGCTCCCAACTTCAATACTTGAAAATTAAAGACTTGAAATGTATGCCTCTGTTATCTGGGCGGGCTCCCAACTTCAATGCTTGAAATGTAAAGACTGAAATGTATGCCTCTGTTGTCTGGGCGGGCTCCCAACTTCGACGCTTGAAATATAAAGACTGAAATGTATGCCTCTGTTATCTGGGCGGGCTCCCAACATCAACAACAACTTTTAAAAATAAGCGTCATTCCTCTCTTCAGGCGGGCTCCTGACTTCAACAACAACTTTGAAAATAATCGCCATTCCTCTCTTCAGGCGGGCTCCTGACTTCAACCAATACATCGCCATTCCTTTCTTTAGGTTGGCAAGATTTCAACAACTTTTAAAAACGCCTTTCCTCTCTTCAGGCGGGCTCCTGACTTCAACAACAACTTTGAAAATAATCGCCATTCCTCTCTTCAGGCGGGCTCCTGACTTCAACCAATACACCGCCATTCCTTTCTTTAGGTTGGCAAGATTTCAACAACTTTTAAAAACGCCTTTCCTCTCTTCAGGCGGGCTCCTGACTTCAACAACAACTTTGAAAATAATCGTCATTCCTCTCTTCAGGCGGGCTCCTGACTTTAACCAATACATCGCCATTCCTTTCTTTAGGTTGGCAAGATTTCAACAACTTTTAAAAACGCCTTTCCTCTCTTCAGGCAGGCTCCTGACTTCAACAACAACTTTGAAAATAATCGTCATTCCTCTCTTCAGGCGGGCTCCTGACTTCAACAACAACTTTGAAAATAAATCGCCATTCCTCTCTTCAGGCGGGCTCCTGACTTCAACAACAACTTTGAAAATAATCGCCATTCCTCTCTTCAGGCGGGCTCCTGACTTCAACCAATACATCGCCATTCCTTTCTTTAGGTTGGCAAGATTTCAACAACTTTTAAAAACGCCTTTCCTCTCTTCAGGAGGGCTCCTGACTTCAACAACAACTTTGAAAATAATCTCGCCATTCCTCTCTTCAGGCGGGCTCCTGACTTCCACCAATACATCGCCATTCCTTTCTTTAGGTTGGCAAGATTTCAACAACTTTTAAAAACGCCTTTCCTCTCTTCAGGCGGGCTCCTGACAACAACTTTGAAAATAATCGCCATTCCTCTCTTCAGGCGGGCTCCTGACTTCAAACCATACATCGCCATTCCTTTCTTTAGGTTGGCAAGATTTCAACAACTTTTTAAAACGCCTTTCCTCTCTTCAGGCGGGCTCCTGACAACAACTTTGAAAATAATCGCCATTCCTCTCTTCAGGCGGGCTCCTGACTTCAAACCATACATCGCCATTCCTTTCTTTAGGTTGGCAAGATTTCAACAACTTTTTAAAATGCCTTTCCTCTCTTCAGGCGGGCGCCTGACTTCTTCTTCAATTTTTCATCCTCATTCTCCAGGTGGACGCCTGATTTCTTCTTCAATTTTTCATCCTCATTCTCCAGGTGGACGCCTGATTGCTATTTCTTTTCTTCATCCTTGTTCTCCAGGTGGACGCCTGATTGCTGTTTCTTTCATTGCTCTTCCTTGTTCTCCAGGTGGACGCCTGATTGCTAATACTTCCATTACTCATCCTTGTTCTCCAGGTGGACGCCTGACTTCTAATACTTCCGTTGCTCTTCCTTGTTCTCCAGGTGGACGCCTGGTTGCTAATTCTTTTCTTCATCCTCGTTCTCCAGGTGGATGCCTGATTGCTATTTCCTTTCCTCATCCTTGTTCTCCAGGTGGACGCCTGATTTCTTCTTCAATTTTTCATCCTCATTCTCCAGGTGGACGCCTGATTTCTTCTTCAATTTTTCATCCTCATTCTCCAGGTGGGCGCCTGATTTCTTCTTCAATTTTTCATCCTCATTCTCCAGGTGGACGCCTGACTTCTTCTTCTTTTATTTTTTTTAGTATCTTAGGAGAAAGATTCATCAGACTAAGATTTGGATATTATTATTATCTTGGGAGAAAAATTTCATCGGACCAAGATTGTGACTCTAGGAGATAAATCGTCAGACTAGGTCCATTTTGTTGTGATCTTAGGAGAAAGATTCATCCGACTAAGATTTTATTATATTATCTTGGGAGAAAAATTTCATCAAACCAAGATTTTGACTCTAGGAGATAAATCGTCAGACTAGGTCCATTTTGTTGTGATCTTAGGAGAAAGATTCATCCGACTAAGATTTTATTATATTATCTGGGGAGAAAATTTTCATCAGACCAAGATTGTGACTCTAGGAGATAAATCGTCAGACTAGGTCCATTTTGTTGTGATCTTAGGAGAAAGATTCATCCGACTAAGATTTTATTATATTATCTTGGGAGAAAAAATTCATCAGACCAAGATTGTGACTCTAGGAGATAAATCGTCAGACTAGGTCCATTTTGTTGTGATCTTAGGAGAAAGATTCATCGGACTAAGATTTGATATCTTATCTTGGGAGAAAAATTTCATCGGACCAAGATTGTATCGGGAGGGAAATTCATCAGATTAGGACTTTTTATCCTAAGAGGAAAATGTAAAGATCAATGATTTGAGAAACTTACCTTCGTAATTTCTTCTTTTCTTTTCTCCTTCCTTCGCTCTGCTTTGTTCTTGCTTGCTGGGGATAATACCACTGTGGGAGTCTCCTTTCTTCCCCTCCTTCAAATTCAAATTTTATTTTCTTCTTCTTTTTTTTTTGATTTTTTTTTTTTGATTTTTTTTTGTTTTTTCAACACTGCTGGGGATAAAAGTGTTATCTTCTTGGGATAACGTTGTTGAGGATAACGTTGCTGGGGAATTTTATCCCTTCAAATCTATGCTTCATTCTTCTGGAAGCTGTTGGGGATGATAATGGCTTTTATTTTTCTGAGCACAAGTGTCATCCCTTTGTTAATGTCTGCTGGGGAACAACTTCCTCCATTGAAACTTATTATATTGGGGCAACACTGGTTCAAAGACCACTTCCCTTGAGACTGGTGTTATTTTTATTCTTCCTCGAATGGGTACCTGTCTTCCAGAAAATTTTCTAACTGAAAAGAAAATTTTCTGCCCCAGTTTGACAATCTTTCTTGTGGCATGCATTTCCGTTATAAATGTCATTTCTCTTACCTGTTTCAAAACAAAATTTGTTAGTTTGAAATGCGGTGGTTGGTTGTGATACGCCTACTGGGATGGCTTTTCCCTTTCTCCTTCCCTGCTCTGCATTCCAAAACTTGTTGGGGATGATATTATTTGTTGGGGATAATCCTTTTCTGCTGGGGATATACCTCTTCTTTCGTGGCATGGCTCGGAAACTTGCATTTTCCCGACCCTTTAGTCTTGCATGAATTTCCCAAATCATGCGCATTGCTCTCCTTGATTTGTCCATAGGCCTTGGCCTTGAGGTTTATAACCTTTGATTTTGGAAAGGATATCCCTCTTGACACTTGTCAATCCTTTTGTTGGGGATATCTTTCTTGACACTGGCCTCGCGCTTGTTCCTTCCTGACTATACCACTTGGATGTACTAGTCAGATCTTATCTTGGAAAGCCGATGGCCTATTTTGAAGTCATTTCCCACTGGTTCTGACCAAACAGACTCTACTGGGGAAATTTCTATGAAAGGAAAAGATAAAAGAGAACAGAATAAAAGACAACGGCAAAAAATGACTCTTTAACAAAAGAAACTATAAATAAAAACCTATCAAACGCAAACACCGACTCTAATGGTCATGACATGCATATGTGGCCTATACCCCATCTGATTCCCAATCTTATTCGACTTGTAGTGCCCGAAGGGTTTTCACTATCAAGCCTCTCTCATTTTGGGTTTTTCTCTCAGCTTTCATCACCTTATGGTGTCCGTGAAGATTTTCACCAATAAGACTCTCTCATTTGTATCACTTTCTAGCTGGGGATTTGGAGTGTTGCCGATATGACTCTCTCTGCTGGAGATTAGAGTCCTTTCTGTTGTGGAACAGAGTGTTATGTTCACCGGTAAGACTCTCATTTGTCTGACTTGGCATCTTTTGCAGACTGGTCAGAAGATCTTTCTTTGGACCGTAATGTGGGTTTTTTTGGATAGGCTTAGAAAGAAAGGGTATTAAAGGCTCAAAAATAAATCAATTTGGAGTTCAAAATTACAACCTTCGAAATCATATTTGTTTATAACAAGCGCAACTCTTGCCCCAGTTTCTTGCTTGGGGATTATTTATTTTTAATTTTTTTTTATTACACCATGACCGAGCCGTGAGGCGCCTATGTATCCTCTTTGAGGAATCAGGTCAAACGTAGTTCCCAATTCCTCTATTTTCATTTGACTTTCTTTTGTTTTTTTTTATTCTTATCATTTTTCTTTTTTTTCGTTTTTTTTCGTTTTTTTTTTTTGATTTTTTTTTCCTTTACCTTCCAGGCTCGTATTTCCTAGTCGTTGCTATTGATTCCGAACGAGGGGTATGAAAGAAAATAAATAAGGCTCAAAGGGGGGTAACGAAGGATAAAGTGTTTAGATAGCAGAACAAAATGCCTTCGTCATTCCAGTCTTCAAAACATGCCAAATGCAAACAACACAATTGATCATAGATTTATAGTCTCTTCCGATGGTGCTGGACTTGACAATTATGTTAAACACTTGCTTTTTCATTTGTCATTTCTAAAGCACCGTTGGGCGACACTCTCATTCTCATGAACGACCCTCATGCCAATTTGGCGAATCTTGCATTTAACGGTTTTCTTTAAGTTTTACTTGCCCCAGTTCCACATGACTCGGGCTTCAAATAATCTCAAACTGTTCTTATTTCCCTTAAATGCTTTGATCACCTCTCCAGGGTTTTATGATTAACTTTAAAGACCAGGCCCAAACTGTGTGCACATGTCATGTCACTAGAATCGGCGTTGAATAAAAATGATAAAAGTACTAAACAAAAAGATGACTGGAAACAATAAAAGACCGGCTTTTGTATTAGACTACCGGCGAAATGGTTTGAATAATAAAACAAACAAAACAACCAGAATAAAATCCTAACACAACCTTAACAAAACTTAAACTAACTGATATGACAAACTGGAAAGATAAGAAGGTTTGACACAAGACAATATTCGGACTACAACCCTAAGGATAATCCGGACAACAGAAATGACAACAAAATAAGCCACCAAAAGCTTCTCTCTTGCTAACCAAGGAACGGAGCGTCCTCCCACTTTATCAAAATTGGCATCTTAGCCACTGAGCTTTGCATTAATATTGTCGAGACCATTGCCAACTTCAATATCATCAACCTTAGTCAACAAGTCCCAATAGGATTCGAGTGCTTCTGTTATCAGGCCTGATCCCCGCAAAGTGTGCTTCTGGGTCTTGTATTTCCGGCTTACCACAAACCAACCACCTTCTTTCTTTGCGATTCAAAACAGGTTAGAATGGACTCAGTCGGTCCTCATTATTAACAACATCTCTTTTTTTTTCATTTTTCTTTTTTTCCGATTTTTTTTTCATTCATTTTTTTCTTTTCTTTTTTTTCATTTTTTCTTTTTCATTTTTTTTTTCATTTTTTTGTTGTGATCGAATCTTATGGAGATTGCCTACGTATCATGACCCCGCGTGAATCAGACCTTGCGTAGTTCGGACCAATAAAAGATGAACAATACTAATCATTTTTTTTTCAATTTTCATATTAAAATAAGCTGGGTTTCAATGGTTTGAAGATGACCTACAAACTCGAAAATCAAACAACCCACATATTTTAATCAAAAGATTTACAAACTCAAAAACAAACGGCCAGCTTCCTTTCCCCGTTTGACAAATGCAACCAAACGGCTATTTTTGCAAATGTGGCCCCTTCCAAATTTTGAGGCCGGAGAGGATTATTTTATGACACTTTAAAAACTTGTCCATTCTTTTACGAAAATAACCTTTCGACAACTGAAAGATACTCTAAGGCTATTTCGGCAAGAACGGTTTAAGACACTGTCGAAGCTAGCTCGGCTTATTTTTGACTAAAAAAAAATTCACCTGACCGTTGACTCTTTGTTTTTTTTTTCAAATTACAATAAAAACCAGGTGTTGCAACACGGCCCTTCAGCGCCTCGGGGACGAAGATTTTTTAAGGCTGTGTGGGTCAACTGAACCAAATTTTAAAAAATGACCCAAAGGTGGCTGTTTATGCAAAGTCAGCCTTCCGGCGGCCCTTTCGGGAACATTCGGCTATGTTTGATAAAACAGCGTTACCCGACTTCTTTATGACAAAACTAAATTTTGACATATTTTTTTTTGGCAATTTTGTTTTAGCAAAAAGTGGAGGCTGGACACTGCCCGACTTATTTATGAAAAAAATTAAAATTTTGACATGTTTTTTATTTATTTATTGGTTTTTGGCTATTTTAGCAAAAATGGGGGTTGGACCCGATGAGGGTTGCCTACGTATCTCACATCCGGTGAGAATCAAACCCGCGTAGTTCGGGCAGATCAAGAATAAGTAAATGAACTAACTTTTTTTTTTTGAATTTGTGAAAGAACTACTTTAAAAGAAGAAAGGAAGTTTTTTTTTTGATTTTCTTTTTAAAAGAAAGACTTCTAAGATATTTTTTCTGAATTTTCATTTATTTTTTCTTATTCTAAAGAAAAAAAGAAAATATTTTTTCGGAATTTTACCTTTAATCAAAGAAATACTTCTAAAAATATTTTATTTTGAATTTTGAATTTTATTTTCAATTTTGAAAGAAGAATCAAAATATTTTCGGATTTTTTATTTTATTATTTTTTTTAAAATAATTAAAAAAAAACTTTCTAAAGAAATCAATAATGGAAAATGTATTTGAATTTTTTGTTTTGAAAATTGGGGGTCTAAAAAAAACTTTTCTAGACTTTTGGCAAGACAAATATTTTTTGCAACTAATAAAGATATACATATATATTTTGGAAATAAAGAAAAACTTTTTGGACTTATATATATATATATATTTGTGACAAATAATGAAAGACTCTTTTTATTTTTTACATTTTCATAAACAAATAAATAACAAAAAAAACATTTTTAAAAAATAAGACTCTTTTTTATTTTCATTTTCATGGCAAGACAAACTATATATTTTTTCTATTTTTTTTTGAAAAAAAATAAGACAGAACAACGACTTTTTTATTTTCCTTCTATTTTCCTTTGCTTTTTAGTAAAACAAACTAATAAAACATTTTTTTTCATTTTTTCGAAATTTCGGCAGAGTTTTGACAATATTTAGGCATTGGTTTTTTTTTCAAAAATAAACAATCAATTCCCTAACCGCTATTTCTTTTTTTTTTTCAATTTCAAAATATTATTCCTGATATTCAAAAGTTAGTCAACACACAAGTCCGAATCAAATAAATGCGCAAATAGTAGCAAGTAAGATGCATCAGGATGGTCATTTTCATTTTTGGTACACCTGTCCTAGACAGACCCAACCCCTGTGTTGAGCCTCCAAAGTCAAATGCACGTGATGCAAACAAACGTTCCTACTAGGGATCCGGCATGTAGCTGAGTTATTCTAAGTGAAAAACCTGAGGCATATTGTTCTAGCCCTGGCTTACCCAAGTGGACAGCTTGAGCCGAAATGGGGGCAACGTACCGGGAGCACGAAAGTCTGCCCGGCCTAGTTACTTGTCCCAACTTCGTCTTATTTGGTATGACTTCTAACAGAAAGGTGGGCCACGCGCACGTGTACACCATAAATTTAGAAGACTCAGAAAGAAGAAGGGTTTCGTAGCAGTTTTATATACACAATTCAGATAATATTAAAGCGGTAAAAGCATCATTTAGCACATTAAGTATATATCATGTAAAAATCAAATAATAAATAAAGCCAACTATAACAGTTATTTTAAGCTCGAATTCTTGAACCCTGAACCAGTGGTTCTGGGTCTTAATCCCCAGCAGAGTCGCCAGAGCTGTCACACCTCCTTTTTCCGCCCCCACGAGGGGCGAAGGGAGTTTTCTCCAATTAAAGGACAGTCGAAACGGGATTTGTTTGTTTGTTTCAGAGTCGCCACTTGGGAATTTTAAGGCGTCCCAAGTCACCAATTTTAATCCCTGAATCGAGGAGAATATGACTCTGTTTATTATTCTGCGAACCAGAAATCCTGAGTAAGGAATTCTGTTAATCCGGAAGAAGGTGTTAGGCATTTCCGAATTCCGTGGTTCTAGCACGGTCGCTTAACTGTTTTTATTCTTGGCTTAATTATCTCGATTTTACATTTTTTATTGCATGATTTTGTTATCGCTTCTGTTTAGATTGTTTATAATTAAAGACCCTTCTTCGAATCGAATCACGCATACGTGTATCCGTTTTATATATTATATATTTTTAACGTGAAAAATCGTGTCACGCGTACGTATACACAATGATATTGATAATATAATAATTATTTTTTCGAAATTTTTTTTATTATTAAAATAATCATTTTCGAAATTATGCTTTAAATAAAATCAAAAACATTCGCCCTTTTGGTATAATTAAGTAGTGAACCTCACATCTCGGGTTTTTATGAAATTAATAATGATATTCTCCGAGAAATCCCTTTTATTAAATATTCGATCGAAGTCACGCGAACGCATAATCCGAATTGCTTTTAGAAATATAATTAGGTTACGCGAACGTATCCCTAATCACAAAAATATTCTTGATGGTAGTATAAATTTGTTTACAAATTGTTTATTATATCCACGTATTTTTATGTGAACATCATGAGAAATAAATATTCTTCTAGTCTCTAAATTCCTTAAAAAGAATTTACAATTTATTGGACGTTGATCGCAATTTATATTTTTTCGCGTATGAATTATATTCCTCAAACCATTCGAATTTGAGGAGTAAAAATAAACAACGTGTGATTAATACTACCATTTAGTGAATACAATATTTGCCTACCCAAATAAATAACGTGCAAATTACGTATAAAAATTGGGAAAGAATGGATGTAAGAAAGGAAGTGATATTTTTGAAGAATTTTCATTGTTCTATTTGAAGCGAATGCTAAAAAAAATGTTATAATCTATAAACCTAATCACCTTCTACATTACTTGGTTTTAATCCAAAGTTATAATCGTTTGATTAATTTGTTTATGATGGTAGATAGGCATCAAGTTGATAAGAAAATGAATTATTATACAAATCGATTGAATAAAATTGCCTTACATGCAACACAATTGTCCGTCTGAAACATTCATAACACTCTAACATCGTAACGAGCTATATCAAATCACCTTCCATATATGATTATATATATACTCATCATCATGCCATATATGAACATACAACTTATATCAATCTAAACCAAAATCAGATTTTTTACAAGATATACTAATAATGTAATTTCTTGATACTTCCATTCTACTTTACATTTAGCTAACAATATTACGGGATGTAATTAATGGCCCATTTTATGTCATGTTCCCTACCTTGATAATTCAATCATGACTTCACTTAATGAAAATTCCGAAATAGGTGATATTATTACAACACTTATACGAACTTTAAGAGGTAACAATTATCTTATATTCATCACGTCAAACATACTACTATATTAATCAACTGAAACAAAACCAAATTTTAAACTAATGAACTTGAACGAATGGAAAACAGAATTATAATTCCCGAACTTCATTAATATGTCATGTTGAAGCTTTTCATGACATGAATTTACAGATATGTACCGGATTGAAACGACGAACGACTAACCAACGACGAACTCGAACTTAAGGATTTGGCTGAAACAACGTCGAAGCAGTAGCAATGGAGGTTAAGGAGAAACAGCGGCGACATCCGTTCGGAGCAGCCATGGCTGCTCGTCGCAGCTGGACACGGGCAGCAGTTGACGCGGCAGAACAGGAGCAGCTGGTCGACCATGGCAGCAGCTCGACGTGCTCGGAAGGAGGAAGAAGCAGCGTCGCGGCAGCTGGGAGGAGGAAGGGAAGCCGCAACGATGGGGTTCCTCCTTCGTTGGTCGAGGGTTTTTCCGGCGCGACTGGGGTTGCCTCGGGTGGAAGGCGAGGCTGGTTGTTCGACGAAGAGGATGAAAGGGACTGCGAGGAAGCAGCCATGAACGAGCTTGAGCTTGGGGTCGTTCATGGTGCGATGAAGAAAGCTTGGGGTCGTTCATGGTGCGATGGTGGAGTTGTTGGTGTTTAAAAGAAGAAGAAGCAGCCATGGGACTGCTCGTTCATGGTGCGATGAAGAAGATGAGGACGAGGCAGCCATGGGAGCTTGAGGGGGAAGCCATGGATGAGCTTTGGAGATACTTGGAGAAGAAGAAGATAGGGAAGGGGGGTGGCGGATTGTTTTGAATTTTTTTAGGGTTTTTGTCTTCTTTTTGTTTTGTTTTGTTTTGTAAAATGTAAGACAAAGGGGTTTGGGTCTTTTGGGTTATGGACTGGGTCGACCCAGTTCGAAATGGACTGGGTCGTAGGGAAGATTGGGCCATTTTTTGGGCCTGTGGCTTGAAATCGAAGAAGAGGCCCAATTCCGACTTTCTTTATATTTTCGCTCTCTTTTCTTCTTTTATTTCTCTAAAACTAAATTATAAAAATACTTAAACTATTATTAAGAATTAAATTAAGTTATAAAAGCGCAAATTAACTCCCAATAACAATTAACGCACAATTAAGTAATAATTAAGCATAAAATTGTATATTTGGACATTAAATGCTAAAAATGCAAACGATGCCTATTTTTGTAATTTTTAATTTTTGTAAAACAAATTTAATTACTAACAATTGTAGAATTAAATCCTACATGCAAAATGCGACATATTTTTGTATTTTTTATTAATTTAGCAAATAAACATGCACAGACAAATACAAATAATTATTCAAAATATCACAAAATTGCACACCAAAGAAAAATCATTTTATTTTTGAATTTTTTGGGAGTAATTCTCATATTGGGCAAAAATCACGTGCTTACAGTGTTGCACGCCGCAACAATGATATATGTGGATCGGGTTGTACGCCGCAACAATGATAAATGATATGGATCGGGTTGCACGCCCCAATAGTGATAAATGATATGGATCGGGTTGCACGCCACAACAGTGTTGTTATATATTGTGATCGGGTTGCGCGCCGCAATAATTGTTGATACAAAGTGTTTATAGATTGGATACAAGTTTCTTATTGTTTTGCCGTGAATTCTAAGATGTACCTATGTCGTTACTCTTGATTTATTGTTGATATTGATACACCCCCGCATCATGTACCCCCTCCCATCTTTACTTGTTTATTCTTATTTTATTTTACATTGTATATTATATAACTGCACATGTTCATTTGGTAGTCTGGTCCTACCCTCATCACTACCTCGCCGAGGTTAGGCTAGGCACTTACCAACACATGGGGTCGGTTGTGCTGATACTACACTCTGCACTATGTGCAGATCCCGAGCAGCTCTTAGACCATAGCATTTGGGGGGCTACCTTCAGTCCCCACAGAGATCCAAGGTAGACCTGCAGGCGTCCGCAGGTCCTAGAACCTCCTATATCCTTTATTTCCTATTTCAATTCACAACAAAATTTACTATCTCAACTAAAGAACCAGGTCGAGCAAATGAACCTACTAAAGTTCTTTAGTTTTTAAGTTTCAGTCAGTTATTTTAAATTGTAACCTATATTGCATATTGAGAAGTGCAGTCATAGATAAACAGTTTTGAAATTTTTGTTTAGCCTTCTAGGGTAGAGTTTATATTCAGGAAGGGGATAGCTACATTTGGATTGATTGTAGGGGTTGAGATACTAGAGTTTAATTATATTCCCTTTAATTATTGAGTTGTAACCTAAAATCGCTCTTTGAAGTTAGTGAAGTTTTGATGCAAATTCTACGAGGGTTTGTAGTAATTTTACTCCCTTGAGCAAGAAAGCTTTTCACATATAAATCATTGTATTGTTTAATTTTCTCACTTGATCACTTTCTGTTTGTGTCTATAATTCGTAGGTTAAAGAGTTAGGTTCTTTAAAATGCGAAAATTGGAAGTGGCATAATACACTCCCCTCCCTCCACCCCCCCCCTCCCTCTTATGCCTTGGTGCATCCTAAATTAACATGATCTTTTAACAAACCTATTACATAACAATGTGGCAATGTAGGCCTAAATAATCATGTTGTATAGTTGGGAACCATCATAAGTGTACGGTAGGCCTATATATATATATTGTGTCGTCCATCGAAACCTAGAAGAATGTGACTTACGCATATACAATTGACTTTTTAATAGAATTAACAAATTGAGATATTTTAAAGCGTAATAAATAATAGTTTAGATAAATCTATACTCTTAATTTAAATTATTAATTAAATATCTTTATTAAGAGGCGTGTATAAATAAGAGGTAATACTACTTAGACTATCAATTTAATTTGATCTTCCAACCCTATAGGTGTCATCACTCGGAATTCCCACTCTCGGGATTATGATGGCACCAAACATTATACTTGCTAGGCAAGTCAACGTTAGATATAATTATTAGCCATTTTATAAAATTCTATTTAAATAAAAACCAATAAACTGAATAAAATGAAATAAAGTGTTTAAACTATAATAACGGTACCTAGATACAATCCCAGAACTGGTGTCACAAGTACACGAGCGACTAGAGCACTACAGATAATAGTCTGAATGAAAGCATAACTGTCTGAAATAAAATAAACAGTTAGAGTAATGTAGAAGGGGACTTCAGGGGTGCGGATGCTATGCAGTTGTACCTCAAGTCTCCGTCAAGCACCAAATTCGAAAAATCTACTGACCGCCACTAGGACCGACTCCAAAATCTGCACAAGAAGTGCAGAGTATAGTATGAGTATAACCGACCTCATGTACTCTGTAAGTGCCGAGCCTAACCTCGATAAAGTAGTGACGAAGCTAAGGCGAGTCACTTACAATAACTTGAACACAGTATAATAATAATAGGAAAGGAAAACAGGAAAAGTAAGACAGTTAACTTAGGAAAAAGAACTCAAGATTTATAACCAGAGAACCTGGAATAACCGATCTCATAATTTCATGTAACAACACTAGAATTCAACACCAAAGCAACAATGAATACAACACACACAATCTGTTGCGTAGCGCAACCTGATCCCACCGTACAACACACAACCCTCCCTTATTTTAGCATATCAATATCAAGAATCACATATAAAATCCATTGTGGTGCGCAACTCGATCCCACTATATAGTCAGAATCAATATCATAATCCTCTCTTATTTCACCATATCACAGTTTATCAATATCAAGTATACATACACAATTATTGCAGCGCGCAACCCGATCCCACCGTATCAATATCAAAATTCTCTCTTATTCTATCATATTCCAACCATTGTGGCGTGCAATCCGATCCATAAATAAATTCAATAAATGAAATCAACCCGGCAACTCAATTCACAAGAATCTGTATGATTAAAGAATATGAAAGCAAAACAATAAAGGAATCACGTACTAATCAAAGAAAGGCTACAAATAATACAAGAGTAACAAAATAAAGCAAGTATGGAGCTGTTAAAGTGTACAAGTAAGACAATTAAGGCACATAACAATTAATCATGGAGTCATGGAAGGAACGAATATTTCAATACAAGAATAATTAATGACAAGTTATGACATAGAAAGAAATTAAATCATGTAACAATTAAGACATGGAATAAGATAATTCATGAAATATAAGAAAGCATGGAAACAATTATTTTGATGCATATATACACTAGTCACCTCGCATATACGATGTTACACACATAATTCACATAACATATAGTTCAAGAGTTCCTAATTCGCTCAAATCAAGATTTGACCTAGCACTTACCTCGCTTCATAATCAACTCAAAGCTCAACGGGGCCTTGCCTCTAAAATTCGCCTCCAAACCAATCGAATCTAACCAAAATCAACTTAATATCATCAAACAATGCTAAGAAAAATAATTACAACAGATAAAGCAAGGATCTTTACACTTTTTCCAAAAAGTCAACCCCGAGCTTGCTTGGTCAAAACTCGAGATTCGGACCAAAATTCAATTACCCATTCACCTGCGAGCCTGATTATGTGATTATTTTCGAAATCCGACCTGAATTTGAGGTCTAAATGTCAATTTGACAAACACCTTCCCCCCTCCCCAAAAATCCCCAATTCTACCCAAATTCCTAATTTTCTACCATGAAAGAGCATAGATTAAGGTTAGAAATTAATGGGTGTTGATGAAAATGGAAGAAATTAGTTAAAATATACTAACGTACGAAGTGGGGGATGAAATTTCTCTTAAAAATTGCCTCTAGGCCGAGCTCTAATTTGAAGATTGTGAAAAATGAAGAAAATCCCGTCTTTGGAACATTTTAAATTACTAGCATTAGGTCTTCATCGTGTTCGCGAAGCGCAGTAACCCTATTGGCCTTCACGTTTGCAATGGCTATGCCCCCCGGCGTCGCGTTCGCGACTCTCCAATTGTGTTCGCTTAGAACACACAGCTGGTCCTCCTTCCAGGCCCATACCCATCGCGTTCGCGTAGCTTTGGTCGCGTTCGTGAAGGATGATCCCACCATTGCTTCACATTCCCCACCTAAGCCTCGCGTTCGCATAAAGAAAATTCCACCCCAACCCAGGTTACTCTTCGCAATTGCGAGAGTAACTTCGCAATTGCAAAGAAGGATGCACTAGATATCAGAAAACTTAGATCCAGCAATTGCCTAAGTCCAAAAATCACTTAGTAGCCTATCCGAAACTCACCCGAGCCCCTCGAACTCCAAACCAAATATGCACACAAGTGTAATAACATCATATGGATTTGCTCATGCGATTAAAACACCAAAATAAGACCTAAACCACGAATCAAACATAAAAATGAATGACGTTTTCAAAGAAACTCGGGAACATGTAAATTTATAACAGGACGTCCGAATTGCGTCAAATCAACTCCGTTTTGCACCAAATTTGCAGAATAGTTACAAATAGTGAAATGAATCTATACCAAGTTCCGGAATTGTTATTCGAACCCGGTAGCAACAAAGTTAGCCTACGGTCAAACTTAGGAATTCTTTAAACCTTCAAATTACTAGTTTTCAAATTACTTTAAATCAAGTTATACTTCCGAATTTGATTCCGGGCACATGCCCAAGTTCCAAATAATGATACGGACCCACTGGGATCGTCAAAATACTGATTTGAGTCCATTTATATAAAAGTAGTCAACTCAAATAAGTTTTAAGGCAAAATTTAACATTTTCTTCAAAAAAATCACATAAAACTTTTTCGAAAAAAGACATGACTGTGCACGCAAATCGAAAAAAGGCTAAACGAAGCTATTTAAGGTCTCGAAACAGAGAAATGAAGGCTAAAACTGAAAGTGACCTATCGGGTCATCACAATGAATAACAAATATAACAATCTTAGTGAATATATATTTTATTAGCTAGTCTTAGGGTGCGCGCTTTGCGCGTGTACCCTATTTCAGTGAGTATATAATTTTAAAAAATAGCATAACTATTATTAAATAATATGTGTGAGTTATTGAACAAAAATTAAAAAAAATTAGCTCTTATTCTTAATAATAAATGTTGATCCAATTTAGCTAGTTCACTAAATAAAGAAATCTTGTCCAATAAAAGTCTGTTGTGCCATATTCTGATTTATGAGAATTTTGGGAATATATTATGAAAATTATAATTAATTTTGTTACCTAATACTCAAAATAAGTAACTAATAATACTATAAGATAACTAATTTTTCTAAATTTATTAATTTCTGTCACCGCTAGTGCGCTTCTCGTGGAAACAAATTTGTGTAACTTAAGAGTTTGATAAAGTTGAAAATAACTTTACTAACATGAGATTTTAAAAATAACTAAATTGGATTCTTTTGCTAATTAATTAATTCAAAGAGTTGATTATTTATTCCTAACATTCAAAAAAATAATTTTTTTGGGGGGATTTTTACTTTTATAATAATAGAGAAAATAAAGATTATTTTTTAACTCCTTTCGTATTCAAGCAATACTTATCTTTTCATTATTTTTATGTTATATTTTAAAACTTCATTTAATAATTAAAAATTTTATTAAGTATAAACCTCTCACTATCCCTTAAAATTCTAAGTTACCTATAAGAAAAATGAATGCCTAAACATATTTCAAAGGGAAATTGCTGTAAGAAAATAGAAGGAAAAGAAAACATACTCCTAGTTCTCCCCGAAAAGATTTATTTTGAAATTTTAATATTAAATTTTTTTTACTAATTTTAAAAGGGAATATTTCATTACCAAAATTTTAGTTAGGAGTCCTACACACCTTAAATTAGGAAATATTTAATAAATAGTATTTTATTTGAATTAAAAGTTCTACATACTGCTAGTTTTCCCCAACAATATTTATTTTGAAATCCTAAATATTGAACTTTCAAAATTTGAAATCCTAAATATTGAACTTTCTACTAATTTTGAAAGGAAGATTTCATAACCAAAATTTTAGTTATGAGTCATACATACTTCAAATAAGGAAAAATTTAATAAATAGTATTTTATTTGATTTGAAAGTTTTACATATTAGGAAAATATTTATCCTAAATGCATGTAATCTGGATGGGGTGTAAGCATATCCTAATTAAGTTCAAAAGGACACAAAAGAAAATGAGTGACGTACATTTTTATAATAGCAGAAGGGTCACTTATACAGAAGGGGTCGTTAAGGGATCCTCGATCGAAACTAATTACAACCACAAAAATAATTCATTCCCCTAAAGTAGGCTCCTTATCGGGAGACGTTCAGAGCCGGTATTAGAATTTGAAGTTTATGAGTTCTTAACTTGTCATCAAATTTATACCTTGTTTTAGTTACTGGGTTTGCAATTAAAATATTATTTATATTTAATGAATTTAATACAAGTACATGGATTAAAACAAAAACTATTGCATTTGTCCAAACCCGCAAATAATACACGTCATAATTTTGCAACTTGCAGTCTGCAGAAGAGTTTACGTGGAATCTCAAAGGATACATGCATGCTCTTACATTTTTATCCCATCCAGGTGGTATAACATTAATGCATGCAACCATACCCATTGACTTTAATTAATTTATATTAAACTATACAATAGTTTTGTTTATTCTTCAAAACTAAACAACGCAGAATTCGAAAATGTTAGGTTCATTGTTTACTCTACTTACAAGAAAATTATATTAAAACTAATACTATAACGGGAGAATTAATGGCGGAATGAGTTTGAAAAGCAAGTGAGCACATGGCATCGATGCAATAGTTGAAATATAATGAATCGTCTTTTTTATGTGGTTAACACGGAGAATTTTAAGAGCAGGTGATCGAGCACATGCATGGGCAGTGGCCGATCGCGGCGTTGGTTAATTACAATTCGAATACAAATTTTACGTGTAAATGCATGTTCTTTCTTTGCTTAATTAATATGATTTGGACCGTCCATATATAAGTTTTAATTTCCTTGCAAATGGGGTCTTAACCCTATCACTTTCTTAATTTAGAAAGTCAAATCCTTGTTCTAGTTTTTCATTTATGACAAATTGGTGAATATATGTGGTCAGTATCATAAGTACGTAAAAGGGTCAGGAAGTAGGGCATATTTCCTCTTTGGTTTGTTGCATATAGAGAATTAATGTAAGCGCGGGGCAAAATGAAATAATTATCGTTCAAAGTAGTTAAACCTCCTGATTTCTCTGTAGTAATACAATTTAAATATCTCTATGTTTAAGTGACACACTATAACTCTCACCATATGATTTTAATTATTCTAGAACCTAATAAGTCAAAAAGACAAAAATAGTGTTTGATAGGGTGTAAATATAAATATTTTCATATAAAACCTTAAAGAAACTTTATATTAAACAAGTAAATTCTTAAGTGAAATTTTAATTCGAGTCTGTGGTTTTTTATTCCTGCGTCAGAATCACCAATTGATTTGACCAAGGTATTTTCCTGTTTCTTTTTTCCCCAAACTGGGAAATAACTGAATCCTATTTCGATGAATTAATCCACGACGAATAGATTCCAAATCATTTTTTATCCAAAAAAACAAAGAGAGATTCCATATCATTAATGCAGTCAAACTTAATTTGTTTTTTTTTTAAAAAAAATTCTTACATGAGAGAGAACTGAACCTTTCATTCTAAACTTACCACAAAAATAAAAATAAAAAACACAAAAGGGAAAAGGTGCATAACTAACAAGATAACTATAATAACGGTAACCACATATTATACCAAAATGCTTAATTATTTTGGAACATGAAGAAAAGTTTGACCAAAATTTACAAAGGAATTAAAAAAAAAAATGAAACAACACATGAGACCACATGGAAATGGCATTTAGACTTCACAGCGACTATTAGCAAGAAAATAAGTCAACCTAATTATGGTATTTCTGATATACCAAACTATGAATCTAATAATTAACATGTGGTATAGCTGAAATAATCATTATGAATCATCTTAATTGTTTCATTACTAGTTCTACTTGTAATTAAGTGTTCTCTTGACCAAACCCCTTTTATTTCTTTAATTCTCCACCAAGACTCATCATGTAATATTATATAGAAAGAATTACAAGAAAATACACATGACTTTACATCATAATAAAAAATGGCCCATGTTTTTAAGTTTTATCTCACCTAGTCCATATTGTACACATTTTAAAAACACTAGCTCTTGCAAGTTCAAAATCTATGTTCTTACAACCATTGCTTCTAAAAGTTATGGAGTTAAATCTGTGTTCTCGATCACAACCATTGATTTCACTCTCTCTTCTTCTCACATCTTTTACATATGCGTCAAGGGGCCGTCCGCCATTGCTACTTCTCCCCATATATCACATGGTTGCAATGTAAAAAAATTGAAGAGTAAAAGTCCACCAATAAAGGCCATTCAAAGTTTTGCTTTAGAGAATAGAATTTTTTAAGTTTGTTAATTATTTGGATTGGGTGTTGTTCCAATTGATTAAAAATATCAAAATGAGTTCAAAATATAAATTTGAAGTGATTTGGAGTAGATTTGAGCAAGATTTGAGTTAAATTTCAGAAAAGACGCAAGGAAGAAGACGAAGTCAGTTTTTTGTATAATTATGTAATCTTGTATAATAGTGTATATGAGTGTATAAACACATCTTATACACTATTATACACTTTTATACACATTTATACAAACGTCTGTAGATGAACTTCTTCCACGATTTTCAGTTGCAATTCTTGTTCAAAATCAGTCCAAATCTCCATTAAATGACTTCAAATTTTATATACAACATCCTTATACTATTTCTAACAAGTCTAAATAACACCCACTCCAAATTTCTCACAAAATCAAATCCGGAATTTAAACCCACATATTTAAGCTTGTTAAAAATTTAATTTTCACCACCTAAATGGATTTGGTTTGTTGAACTAATATTTGAGCCACAGTTACTGATTCAAAAATTAACTTAAAAGCTTGTGAAAGCTTTTTTTAAAATTAAATAGTAATTTTAAGAACCTATTGGAGTTGGATGTTGAATCTTAGCCTATTATTTTTGGGCGAATTAAGTGTAAATTAAAATATAGGCTATAAAATTGAAAAGTGGGGAACTCAGTTGTTCTTATGTGAAATTTTCCCTAAAAATAATAACTGTAGGGCATTGTTATTTTTTTTCCTCTAGTTGATTAAGTTTTTAAAAAAAACAATTTAAGTTGCTTTCCTAATATTGACCAAGAAGTGTTTTTGGACGGTTGTGCTGGATCAGATAAAAATCCAATTTTTAATACAATGCCTATATAATCTGTGACTGGACTTAATTCTCCACAAAATAAGGAAAAGGACAATAAATATCATAAAAGAATTGGGGGAAAAAAAAGTCACCTCTTTATTGTTTCAAATAATACCAACTCAAAATTAAGAAGAATTAGGGAAACGCGGTTCGGCTCCAAACTTGGTTGGTAATGCATAGATAAGAATTAAGTGTAGATCCAAAGTACTCTAATTTAAAGAATTAATTCCAATTATCAGCTAAATCCTTTCACAAGAATAAGGTCAAATATAATAAAAATTTATCTCCTGTCAATTACATTTGAAATCAATTGGCAAAGTTTGCCAACTACAAATAAACAATGACTAGGTAGAATAATATCGACTACCTAAACTAGCTAACATCAAAATTAAAGTCACATTTATAGTACTAACAAATCTCCAGGTCCTGAAATAGAAAAAAAATATCCCAAGTCTCATTCGAAATATAAACACTTTTTGCGTAATAGAATTTTATGAAAATGTAAATTTTACATAGATGGGAAATAAAATTAGCAAGGGTGAATGTGAAAGAAAGCACACATCAATTTCGAAACAGAAAATTTAAAAAATAAGTACTTCTCAAAATAAGCCAAACAAGATGTCCATACGTCTCAAAATGTTTTGTTTTGTTTTTTTTTTTTAATTTTTTTGTTTTTTTTCTAGTGTCTTTAGTTTTTTCAATATTTTCACTGGGGGATTCGGCAACTTGGATTAATAACGAATTGGGCCCTGATACTTGACACTATAAGGCCATTCAAACTGAGGCCTACGCTGACTCTTGGTCAAGTTCTTATCAACTAATCATGATTAAGCCTAACACAAAAAGGAAATTAGGGATTAATTACACAAATAGCCAATCGGATTCACTTTCTACATTTTCTAACTGGTATACATAGATTATACATGGTTATATATTTATTATATATGAATTATACATATATTATATCTCCGCCGACTATTTTTAATTTAAGCGGCCGGATGCGGCAACTTAGGTTAATTCTTCAAGAAAGTATATAATCAGCTTTGGTTAATGGGCTTAGACTGAATTCTCTTTTGAGCGCATGACCCTAATAGTTTATGAAAAATTTTAAATTATGACCAATTTCACTAAAAATGTGGTTAGAGAAATTCATACTTTTGGATATCTTTTGTATTTGTAAGGAACGGAATATAGCGGCGGTGGATAACTAGTTTTTTGTTGTATTATATTAATCATATGGTCCAGATCCAATCTTAATGGAATGGTCCAGAAGAGCCACATATTTCCACACGAATGTGATAAAATCCTATTTTTTATATGATGAGAAATATAGTGCAGCAGATTAATTGGAAAATGACTAACCCATTTGGGTATAGAATCATTTTCAACGTTCAAAAGCCATCAAGTTAGACAAATCTCAACTCTTGTGTCGAATGCACATCCATAGGCACGAGAACAATGTAATTAATCCAAGCAATTTGTTAGCAAATATTGATTTGAAAAATCTAGTATTATCCACAGAGAATCTTTAAGTGCATTCAAAGAAGAAATTGTGGTGTGGATATCCTATCTTTAATGGGAAATGGACCTTCAAAAGCAGGACCAATTACAGGCTGTTTTGGATAACTCAGTCAGGTGAAATTCACAAGCCTTAACCCTATGGGCCGCCCCTCAATTTGTCCGGGAGAAATTCAAAAATAGTCACAGTTTCAAAAATAATTAAAATTTAGCCACTTTTCATGTAAAGATAAATTTGAACGAAAACACTGTTCAAAATCCGAAAAAATACTCCAGCATAATATACTGGAGTTCCAGTATAATATATCGGACCAGCATAATATACTGGAGTTTGGAGCACCGGTGCTCCAGTCTCCAATATATTATACTGGAGCCAGCAAAGTATACTGGTCCAGCATAATATAATTATTTTTAACAGATCAGGAAAATGTATAACTTGCCCAATTCTTTTTCATTGCTCAATGCATGCTATATCCGTTAACTAGAGATTGGCTAGTTTGTGCCGCATTGAACTGTCGACAAAGTACTAGTTATATCTTTGACAAGTATATGCTACAAGAATGTCAATTTACGATATATATATATCACAAATATCTTCTTAACGCTTGACAGAAAAGAAGCTACTCTCCACTAATTTGTAGATCGAGTGATGTTATTAGTCATGCTAATAGTCTATGTTAACTAACTCTCTTTATTTCACTTGCAATCAAATACCTTTATCTAGAGTAGGGTTTTTGTATGGGTCAAAATTAGGTCAAGTTTAGAGAATGCAAACAGACAAGCGGAGGCCGAGGTCGAAACCAAGCACAGTCCAGTGGCGAGGAGTCGCCCAGAGAGAGAGACCAGTGCTATGGTCGAGTAGAGAGCAAACAGCAGCAACTGTTAGAATATTCCTAGGATTATTAATAGGAATATTCCATTAAATATTCCCCCAATTGTACTTTTTAGGATTTTCTAGGAATATCCCTTATAAATAAGAGGAGAGAGGCAACAAAAGTGGGCTCCTGAATTTTTATGAAAGAACATCTTGTAAAGAGTTGACTATTAAGAATATATAAAAAACTTGTCTTGTCTCCTTTGTTTGATTCCATTACAAAACATTCCACTTTTATTCACAAGATCCAAGAGCACTTTGTTCATTTCATTGTCTATTGTCACACGCTATAGTTAGAAGAAGGAATCATCCATCTCATCCAATATTTGGGTGACAAATTACTTCTTATTACATTTAATGTCATTTGTCATATTTACTGCATGCTTCCATTCTCATATGTATTAATAGTCATTGAGCATTAACTTGACATTCGTTGACTTGAACACGGTCTCATACCCTCCAAGTTGTTGAACTTTAGATTTGGGATTTATTACTTTTAACTTGGATTTAACCTTTGTTTATTTATTAAATTAATTTAACAAAAAGGGCTTAAAACTTTTTGGTGAAACAGTTTTAACAGTATGTAATTAGCATTGAGACGAGAACAGATTAAGTTTTGAACTCGACTATGTTTATAATTTCTACGTTGTTTTCTTGATTGTGGATTGAAAAACTAGGAAGGTGGTCCAGTAAGTGTAGCAAATTAATATTAATTAAGGTCCCAAAACCCTCAAGTGAGGGCATGGAGTAGTGTGGTTAATTTTAATAAAAGCATGTGACACATCCTCATGGGGACCCAAAAACGCCAAAATGTTATGTGTACTTTCTTCATTTTCAGATATGTCAATTTTTTTCATTAAATTATATTGCAAATTCAACCTTGTCCTATCCACCCAATGATTATGCGTGTTCTTATAGGCAGGACCCAGGGTCTATTTGTAATCTGTGTCGGTACCGCATTGTACTAATCCCAATGCGCGGCTTATTAAAGTGGAAGCACTTCTCACTATAATTTTTTATCGCTCGAACTTGAGACTAGGGGTGGCGAACAAGCGGATCGGGTCAGATATGAGCGGGTTAAATCGGATAATTTAAAAAAAAAACGGATAAATTATTCGATCCGACCCATCTTTGAGACAAATAAAATACAGGTTTATCCGGCGGATAATATGGATATCCATATTATCCATGGCTTCTTAAATATGATCAATTATGAGAGAATTCTGAGTCTTCCAAACTTGAGGAACTCCAATTTTAGGCTTTACAAATTTAAAAGTTAAGCACATTAGTTATCCATTTGGTTAACCATTTTCTAAGTGAATAATATGGTTTTTTTCCATATTCGACCCGTTTTTAAATAGTTCATTATCCAGCCCATTTTCTGATCGACAATGTGGGTGGATAACTGTTTTCTTTTAACCATTTTGCCACCTCTACCTGAGACCTTTAGTTAAGG
The DNA here is from genome assembly GCF_000393655.2 of Nicotiana sylvestris. Lineage (NCBI taxonomy): Eukaryota > Viridiplantae > Streptophyta > Magnoliopsida > Solanales > Solanaceae > Nicotiana > Nicotiana sylvestris. The sequence continues at coordinate 62,760,748 of NC_091065.1, forward strand.
GCGGAAGGATCTCATCCATCACATTACAAAACCCTAAGTAGTTACCTTAATTTTTTACTTGAGCAATGATATAAAACATATAATCTACTGAACATTACTACAACTAAACTAGTCATGACTGCTTGGTTATCGATTAATCATATTACTTTATCATTTTAGTTGGGGTTTCTCCTTGGTTGGTTAATGAAGTTAATCATACACGCAAGTATAATTGGCAAAAATACAAAATCCCGTTTTAGGAATTTTAATGAATAAAAGTAACGATAAGGGCAAGAGATGAAAATTTCTACTTGTCACCCGTTACTCTTAATTCCTCCCCACCTAATCAACGAAGCCTCAACACTATTTGGGCATTTTACAAATGAAATACTAGTGGCAGTTAAACTATTTATAATATCAAAACTGTTTATAATATTGGAATAAATGAAGTGACATCAGACATGGACAGTGAAAATTTATAAAGTCGACGGGATCTTGCTTGAAATGAGATGTGACGGAAATCTGAATTAGTTTAGCCATTAGGTTCCGGATATCAAAACAAGGATGTATGTGGTTAACTAGCAAGGCTGAGAAATGAGTCATAATAACCAGAGAATAACATCCTTACAAATAAAATTGCAACACAATGTACAATAAAATCAACTTTGATATGATTCTCATAACACAATAGTTATCTGTTTCATTACATAAATGAAATTTAGATAGAATACAAAACTTTTACACCCATCACTATCTATTTTTTCCTAATAAAAGAATGCTGCTGCTCTTTCCACCAAAACGAATACAAAACTCCCACTACTTGCTGACTGAACCTTTATGCTATTGAAATTTTACAATTATAAACAAACAAAAAAAATATTATTTTACAGAAATCTATATTGGGTAAAAAAATTGAAAAGGAAAAGAGAAGAATGAATGTACAACAAATTGAATATATCCACCACCTAGGACATTTCAACAAATCTGCAACGATAATGCAAGCAACCCTCGAGGTTCCTAGGCCTCACTCGTGTAAAAATTGGAAGGCTGGATTCTCGAGAAGTTGTGTTGCAGCTTTAACATCTGCAAAATCCTTCACTTGAAGCGATTCTGAGACTTCGTCAATGGAGAATGGGATGCTGCATTAAAAGACATGTATTCGTTATAGCTAACGTTTTCACCTACTTCACATTGTTCAAAAAGGTTGCACTTGAGGATTTAAGTTGTCCATATCATGTCCAATCCAACACTGAACTGAAGGAAGGAATTTAGTCATTAGAAACTACACACTGTTCATAAGGAAAAGAACTCGTCACTAAATCTAAAATTGGTGATGTGGCAATTGTATCGATATATTTTAATTAAGATCAGTATATTAGATATCAAAAAGCCAATCACTTTTACTTCTATTGATACAAGAATACAACTAAATTTTGCACTCAGTAACTTGTTGGTACTTAAAATTGATTCACTCATATATTTATTGGAACAAAATTTAGCCTTCCATCTGCTCAAACTCAATAGCTAGCGAAAAAAAATTGACAGAAATCTATGCTTCCTTAATCATCCCATGTAAGAAGTTTTAAAAGGCCAAATACCTATACTGCCCCTTAAACTTGGCTCCAGTTTTCTTTGACACCTTAACTAAGGCTAGTACCTATTCAACACTTAAACCTTGTCTTACGTGTGCCTATTAAACACAATAGCTGACACAGCAAAAAATAGTGTATTTTACCACTCTTAAGCGCGTGAATGGATCTGAAATTATATTTTTCCTTTTTATTTAAAAAACCCCCTTTTTCTAAAGCAACCGCATCATCACCTTATTAACTCCATACTGCCACTCCTCCGTCATTAGTGCCACCATTCTCCTTCGTTCTTCTTTCTCCTCACACCACCCTCCACCCTTCCCCTTTTTCCTCCTCTCCCTACCACTGCCACCACCCTCAATCCTTTCCCTTCCCTCCTTTTCTCCCCGCCACCACGTGCCATAGTGCCACCACCACTCCATTATTTGAGGTTGCACGTCATTTGCTACATAAATTTCTTTCTAGCGCCATTCGCTACATAATTTGTTTCTAGCATCACTTCATCAAAAAAAAAAAAAATCTAGCGTCTGCAAACTTTCAGAGCTCGCATCATTGGTAATAGTTAGATAAATAGGTCCTTTGTACAAGCTCATTCAAAGTTTTCCGGAAAAAATTCGCCGGAAACTGAGATTGGCATCAGAGAAATCGAGCTAACATGAAACGGAGAGGAAAAAAGATTTAAAAAATCAGAGATGGAGTACAAGTTGACTCGGGAGGTTGAATCGATGAGATACTTAAAATTGATCAAAAATTGGATCAAAGAAAATTGGTGAAGTATGAGCTTGACGAAAAAGAAGACGACGGAGAATTTTCCGACCATGAAGCACCGCAAATTTTCCAGGAACTTCAAATCATTCTTTGTATTCAGATATTTATTTTTTAGTCAATAGAACCAACCTCATACGTCGTCAATCTGCTGCAGAGTTTGAAAGAAATCAGATTCCATTGAAAGACTCTCCCCAAATACTCGAGTTTGAACAGTTAGAATGAGACCCATTTCTCTTTCTCTTTCTTTTTTTTCTCCAGATTTTTACCTTTCTTTTTCTTTTCTCACTTGTCTTTTACTTATTGGTGTCATTTGTTCGGTCAATGGCACAAGTGGGACAAGTTAGAGTGCTCAATAGGTACTGATCTTAGTTGAAGTGTCGAAATGAAAATTGAAGCCAAGTTTATGGGTTGTATAGGTGTTTGGCCTAATAACTAACTTTGACATTTTTTTTTCCATATTTCGAGTTTAATATTAATTAGGCGAAATACATAAACGGCCCCTTTAAGTTGTCCCCAACGACCAACTGAACACTTCAACCGAGCCTTTTTCAATTAGACACTTCTAAACAATAGAACTATGACTTTTGAATACCCTTAGTTGACCTGGCAGACGCGTGTGTTCTACCAAAACTTTTAGCGCGTAAGTGTCTTTTTGTGGCCTAGAACACTTTTCTCTTTCCCTCCTTCCATGGCCGATGGACCATCTCCTTATCCATCATTTATGCACCATTTCATATATGTAAACACACCCAAAACACCACTAAACTCATTCACTGCAACCTTAATCATTAGACGTATTTCCAAGTCAAAAATCTTTTAAAAAAAATAAAAATTGAAGCTGAAAATGAAAATATTTTGACTTGCACTCTTTCTCAGCAGAAAATATGGAGATTTCACTCTTTGTCAGCGAAAAAATTTCTGGCTTGCACGCAATTTTTTTGTCTCAGATGAGTTGTGTATTTCAATAGCTAAAAAAGCAACTAAATCAAAAGTTAAAAAAAAAAACTGAATAAAAAGAAATGGGTTATTGTTGTTTGTTGATAAATTCTTGAATAAATAGTCATAAGCTCAAGACAAAGGTGAAGAGGGGAAAATGGGGTAGATGTATTGGAGAAAGAACAACAAGGTTACGGGCGGTGGGGGAGGACTTGCAAGAAGAGAAATGAGGTGGGAGGGGGGGAGGGACAAAGGGTTTAGACAAAGGGGTGAGAGGTTCTATTTTCCTTTTAAATTAAATATGGTTTAATTTTAATTCTTATTGATCGCCACGTGCCAAATATTAATTGGTTCTTAAAATAGTCTTCGAATGTGTATTACACGCGATGTAGGCTGATTGGGTCGGTATTTACTTGATACACTTTATAGCCAATAGAAGTGTCTAACTGAAAATGGGCTAAGTTGAAGTGTTCAGTTGGTCGTTGGGGACAACTTAAAGGGGCCGTTTATGTATTTCGCCTATTAATTATTATAAAAGGAACAAAAGGAGAAACTAGAGGATCATATGGAAAACAAAGAAACAGAAGAACGAACATTATTAGTCAAAAAGAGAAAAAGACAGATGTATGTAGAAGCGCTGAAAGATATCCCATTTATAATAAGCAGAAAAAGAAAATGCAAGGACTTGCTTATGCCTCAAGGATAAGTACGGAGCAGTAAACTGACATAACAGTGAATCTGCCAGATTTCAAATGCAGAAAGTTGTCTTTGACAATTAGAAGATAAGTTTAAAGAAGAAAATAGAAAGTCCCGGATAGTTTCGTAATAGAAGCTCAGAAAAGCTGTGTAAAGCACAATTTGCAAGTCAAATGAGTGGATGAGTTAATAAATTTTTCAATAGACAAAAGAAAATTTTGCCATACACATAATGGTAGTAGAGGTCGAGAAAATATAATGGTGATCACTGTAACACTTGCACACATTTATTTGCTAGGGAAGCAAATAATTATACTTATGCTTTAATTGCACAGAATTTGAAAGATTGAAACAGGTTAATTGTCAAATGAAAATATCACTAGCCGCAGAAGTTTTCAAATAGGGATGATAAGGGGAAAAACTTAATTGAATTATTGGAGAATAAGGGTTATTACCACCCCAATAAACCGAAAAACAGATTTAAGTTGGGCAATGTAACTCCACGCACTGCCACCTGTTTTTCCACATCATTTTTCCTCTTTATTTTTCCAAGACGTGATTTTTGTTTCATTTATTACTTTTCCCCCCACCATCTTCTCCTCATCATCTTTCCACTGTAACCACCTATTATTATTATTATTATTATCAAAAGACTTAAATCATCTTCGCCCCTTATCTCTTTTAGCATTATCAAAGGACCTAAATCATTTCATCAAGTTTTTGTTTGAAAATTTTGATGATTTCTGCAGATTGAGTTGGCTGTGATGACAGGTAGTATACAAGATTTGAGTTGGTTGGGTGTTCGAATTCTATACAGAAAAGGAGGCAGCGTTTACTGGAAGTGGCTCTGACACAAGCTGAGGAGTTGGATTTGAAAAGGACGAATGACATTTGCCCAACTCTTGTTCGGAAAATATCACTTTTGATGGAAAAAACAGCGTTTGACCAGAAAATATGGTGTATTCCGGCCATAAGCTGTACTCTTTTGCCCTGTCTTCCATTAACGCGCCTCAAATTGAGTTAATACACTCTATTTGCCACATCAGCAAATAAGGGGGTAATAATTCACTTCGCACAAGTTTAGGCGGTCATAGGACCCTACAAACCTTTTTTTTTTTTTTGATAAGGTACCCCTACAAACTTAAGGTGTGGAGTTGGCAAAAGAGGACAAATATTCACAACACAGAGGACAATTGCTTACCTTGAATTATCATCCAATAGAAAAGAGTTGCTCTCGGCATTGTTTGAGTCCTCTGTCATTAACACCCTCATGCTTGATATGACCTGTAACAAAAGAGAAAGGAATTTCTCAAAAAATTCAACTATGCTTGGGTAAAAACACACTGTAGGACTTCAATAAGAAAAAAGCCATCACTATATGCATATCTTACATCTGGGGAAACACTCCGTGTGTTATAGTTGTCATCCCAATAGAGCGTACAGATTCTGTAAAGTTGCTGGACACTAAGAATCTGCAAAAGAAAGAAATTCAGAAAGAGTACGTATGGTGTTTTGTATTAAACTCAAGTGGAGAATTTGACAAAGAACTCTTTCAATCTAAATGGCAACAGGAAAAAACCCAATTTTAACTCTTACTTCAACATATGAATTTCGTGATACAAGATTATTTACAGAGCTAATGCTGATTTGAAGAAGAGAGACTTACAGGACACAAGTCATTGGTGATCTCATCATAAGATATCCTATACTTCTGATGTATAACCTGCGGACAAGTAACAGGAAAAGGAAATTTTATCAGTTGTTGTAGCAATATATAAAAACAAACCGGAAAATTGATATCAATTCTGTGCTGCAATTTACATCCAAAAAGTAGACATGAACAAATTCTACTAAAGGAAAAAATGAACAATAATTATCTGGCAACAAACAAGTCATGACAGCTGTGCAAGGAAACAATAAGAACTAGTGATTAGCTAAAACACCTCGAGAAAACTTCAACAGCTAAGTCCACCACTATACATTCAATTCTTTAAGAAAATGTCAGGGGAGTTCTGTTACAGAATTAACCATGTCTACTTGCTGGAAACTTTCATCAAACTACATTGAAAGAAATTAACATACCAAGAACCCAACAGCTTGTCTGATATGTTTGAGTTCATCCCAAGAAGAACCTGCATACTGCAAGTAAAGAAAAAAAGGAAATGGGTTCCAATTTTTTTTCAAAAATAATGAGCCACGACTAGCAATGTGTAAAAGTAAAGACATGAGGAACTTACCTCTTCTTTTGCTTGGCAGCACCACAGCTCTAGCTCAGCTAAACCAGCTTTAACATATTCCCCATTACTGAATGTACAACACTCCCTTCGGAGAAGAAGACTGCAAATTGCAAATTTAGCTGAATAAGTATTTGACAACTAACATATAATAAAAACACAAACTTAGAATAACAAATTCACACACCTGTTAAAAAGTTGTACATTGATATAAGAGAAGGTCTGAGTAAATATCTTTTGAACAAGAATTGGAGGCACCTGAAAAATAAACAATAATTAGTTTTAAAATTTTATTTCACGCACCCATAGACATATATAAACTGCAAGCATTAGCTTTTCTTGGAAATATGATAAAAGAAAAAGGTTATGAGATCCATACGAAATTTTCTTTCAATGTACAGAGAAGAGAGTTGAGGCATTCAATAATCCGCTGCCAGTGATTTGTCGAAGAGTCTTTGCCAAAGGATCGCCCACTTCTCAAACTTCCTTTGGAAGTCCTTGGTGCCTGAATTTCAACATATTACTATTATTATGTAGAAGGAAGGCTTCAATTGACAAATTACTAAAATCTAGTGCTAAATTCGAACAATCTCAAGAAACAACCACAAAAGAGCAGAAGCAGATTTCTTATCGGTCTTTCACCTATTAACATATTAATGGAAAAGAATAGCTACTAGTCTAAAACTAGCTTCTCCAACAGCGAGAACGATATGTATACGTACATTCTAGGCAACAAAATTTCAGTTCTTCACTCAAGTATGCAACTTAGATACTCAGTTCCTCCACAACTCAATGTTCAACTGCATGGCTATCATGATTGTGAGAGAAAGAAGGGATGGCGCCTTCCTTTCTCACGATAGGATCGATAGTCAGTAGCTCATTACCAATAGAGGAGTTCCCGGGAGATAGCTCTGTTTCGTGTGCATTAGAAGACATGAGTGCTTGTCTTAGCACGCACTGAAGTGACTCACATAGTAATGCTAAGGGCGGCGAAACATTGAGTCCAACCCAGGCTTTGCAAATGCAACTTAATAAGTGGGTGTGGTAACAGATCATTTTATGTCAACATTCATCTCGCCTTCAGCAACTTGCATAGCCCTAGCGATACCTATGCACTGATAGCAACCTATAGTTTTATTATTTGCTAAGCAGAAACGGTTTTGCCTTAAAGGACCATTCACATGTTAGCAAGTCTGCTCCAACACCCCCACAAACATCAACAGAATATTACCTTCAACAACAACAACAACCCAGTATAATCCCACTAGTGGGGTCCGGGGAGGGTAGTGTGTACGGAGACCTTACCCCTACCATGAGGTAGAGAGGTTGTTTCCAATAGACCCTCGGCATCCTTCCCTCCAAGAACTCCCCACCTTGCTCTTGGGATGACTCGAACTCACAACCTCTTGGTTGGAAGTGGAGGTTGCTTACCATCAGAGCAACCCCTCTTGTCTGCTCAGCTTGTTTAATTCCTTTATCTTTACAAAATATTTAACACTATAACTTACAGCTAACAATCATTATCTTTGGTGAGTTATAAATATTGTTGTACCAAATAACCTAAAATGATATAAATACATGCATCTCATTTCAGATGAACTATTTCTCAAGTCTAAGATAATCAAGTAATAAAAGCACAAGTATATAGGTTTTTTTTTTTTTTTTTGAGAAGGTAACATATTTATATATTAATAAAAAGACTTCACTAAAAAAGTGAAGTCACCCATATTTACAACAAGTATATAGGTTTATAATGATATATTGAGTTTTTATATTGACTTGAGAGACGAATAACATTCTTTATTGAATTAGAGCTATACTCAATAACCTAAACATCAGAAGCATATCCCAAGCACTATCTATGAAGAACTTCAATTTGTATGACTAGCGCAAATGATCCTTTTTCTTTTCTCTGGATATGTAATAAGGAATAATATTGACAAAACGGGAGAAACAGTACACATCAAAAGAGAATTCACCATCTGACCTGGTTTGCTCTTGATCAAATTCGAAGAGAACATTAAGTGAATGCTTACAGGACTTGATATATTGCATGTAATCAATTTTTCATGAAATACATGTGATAAAGAAGGAAATAGGCATTATAATCTGTTCCCTTTTTCTCATGAGAATGAAAAACCCTATACTGAGTGACAAGGGAAACAAAAACGAAAAAGAACTTTCATGAATGTTGAGGATTCTCCTAAAAACAAAAACAAAGAAAATTCAGAGAATATCCTCTGTAGACTCTCACCTAATACCCCATGACGCATATTATGAACTATTATTAGTCATGAATATCTGCTTATGAATGAAAACTGACTGAGCATCTTTAGATAAAAGTAAAATTTAGTGGAAAAGGATTGGCAAATTATGCATCAACCTCTAAGAGCATCCAGCAGTTAGTGAATTGCCGAGAGAATTTTTCAACAAACCTGGATGCATAAGGAAAGGAGTGATCCCAACTCCTTCTTCAAGTTATCCCTAATAATTCCATAAATCTTTTCAACATATGCTGTAAGCTGCTGCTTGAAAAGCAGAGCAGGGTATTTTGCTTCAACTTGGCGTACTACCAATGCAGCTGCAGCTGCAGCAAGATTCACTGCAGAAGGTGACGAACGAAATCCCTGAAACCAACACAGCACCATCAGCAGCTTGAAAAGATATGAGAGTCAAACTACTAAAGCAAAATTCTATTACTCTTGACAGGACTAGATTACTAGAATCAAGTTTAAACAAGAGGTGAGGAAAATTCAAGAGCTTCAATACCATTGTCATTCTCCCAAATAGAGATGTCGGAGGTTGTGGTTTGCGGGTAGGAGTTGCACCAACTGCACCACCTGATTTCAGACTTTTTTGGATTAAGAACAACAACGTTGAGGTATTTGACAGCCAATATGCCATGTGGTCGTTGCTTTCTTGATTCTGCAATCAGTAGATACTTTGTTATGCTTCAAATTTGTTATAATGGTTCTAAATGCAGCATCAACCTTCAAAAATTTGACAAAGTAGGGCGGCACTCCTGTTTTCCCTGTACTCATGTCTCATGGATGAAGACTTACACCATTCAGCAGAAAGCGGAAACTGACAGATAAGTTTCTTATTCCACACTTTACTAATGATGGAAGTTACGTTGAAGTTACTAGAACACTGATATTCGTTTTCCATGTTTTGGTAATGATTCAAGTTGCCTCTAAAATTAAACACCAAGTAAATCCTTAAATGTGGTGTATCAAGTTTATTTCATACAGAAAGATATCAAATCATAATTTGAATCGGGTTTGAATGTCTAATAAATTTAAAATCTGGAAACTTCTACTTCCATATAAACTATTAAACAATTCTCCAGCTAAGTAAAATATAGGGATTCCTAAATCAAGAAGTATTTCGCATTAAATTGTAATGACCTACAGTTGTGGATGATGGTTGGACGAGACAATATAAGCAGCTGACTAAATTATACTAGGCGAAAATATATTATTCAAAAGCTGCAGCCAAATACTTTCTGTAATTCTCACGCTGAGATGCAGTTCCCATCTAGTCCAATATACTATGATTTTATAACTTCTTTTCCAACCTTCAAACCTTTTATTGCTGTCTACGGGTCTCTGATTTCCAGGATCATCTCTAATGTAACACCTCCAGATAACTTCAAAATAAAAAACTCAATTCCAGACAAGAAGGATTAGAAACCTAAGTTATCCTGCTAAAATGTGAAGTTCATGAACTTATTCAAGAGAAAATGTATATAGCTACTGACTACACCAAAATCTGTTACGTTACTGTTGCTTGTGTATACATTGTTGACATCCTCAAAAGAGAATGATATAGGTAAATAAGATGCTGAAGATCATATTGACTTCCCTCCACAGTGGTTCAAAATTCAAATAGGAATGCTATGTGCAGATTTTTTTCCTTTCCTAATCGATGCGGGTAGCAACAGCAAAATTGCTTTCTCTGTAACAATATTAAAGATAACGTATATTCATCTCCAATATCTTTACTTAAATAAATGTATGTTTATCTCCTGGTCTGACCAGAACCAGGAAATCACTTTTCACTGCAGTCAGGCAACTATTGTCCAACATTAGCGGGTTCCTTGGTCCAAATCTTCAGTTTCTCAATATCCATGAAACATGTCCATGTCAATGTAAATATAATATGCAACTACATGTACATACCTCAATGGCTGAACCAATCATCTGAATCAAACGATCAAACACACTGGTCCTCTCAGCTTCGAAGGATTTCCAATTGAGAAGGCATTTATAGATGGTAAAAGCTGCGACAGGCTTTCCTTGGCTGAACCCCACGTCCTTCATCACACAGTCAATGAGTGCATCAACATCCTCCTGTAACAAGGTCAACAAAAACTCCAGTTGACAAAACTTTCTATATCAGAAAGTAGGAAAAAGATAATATAAAGTATCCATAGAAGCACATACATGCTGTCGATCAATAGGAGGTCTCCTCAACTTGCTGTCGGGGGTTTCATAATTTTTAGACGGTGTGAAACTCGGTGCATCCTGCAAAAATCAGTCCTCGTAAGCAGTAATTAAGAGTTTGACACCATCCTGCAAGTGAGGTAACTTAATCACTACAAAAGTGTGTCTTACATTAGTCCGGTTTTCATCATTGAGATGATGTCCATTTTCAACTATCTGAAAATACAAAACATTGTCTCAGGGTTGTTAACAGTAGTTGTCAAAAGGAAAGAGAAGAATGAAAATGATGATTTTTCCCTGGTAAGTACCTTGGAAGCCGGACTAGGTGAATGATCTGAAACCCGCTTAGCAGGGGTTAACAATGCCTGCTGTCGAAGAATCTGGTTCTCAGATTCCATGTCAAAAATTTTCTCCTCAAGCCTAATAGCCAAAAAAAACAGTGATGAGTAATGAAAGTTAGCACTAGACCTAAATGTCAATACATGTGTTTGTACGACAATAAAACTTCTACACATTTATTCAATTCAAGCAACATATGCCTAAAAATCCATTCAACCTTTGCATAGTAGTCTTCAACTGAACGATCTTGGACTCTGCCTCCATTGCTTGCTTCAACCGCTCCTCACTAAGTTTATTTGTTTCTTCATATTTTGTTTCCGTTTCACCAATCTTCTTTTCTAGAGAACTTACCATACTCTAATATTCAAAGAAAATAATTATCAAAACTTGAATGCCAAGTGGCTTCAGTTAATAAACGTAGCAAGCAACAATAGACATCTGGCTTTAATGTTTCGGTTGACCTACCTTTAGGTTCTCATTTTCAATGCTAAGTTTGTTCATCAATTCATGGTCAATAACAGGGACTTCCTGTACAATAGGGATTTGCTCTGCTGCTCTTTTTGCATTTTCACGTTCTTTGACAAGCATTTCCTTGGTTTCTTTGAACTGAACTTGCAGCTCCTGAAAAGCAGATTGTAGTTTTGCATTTTCATGTGTTTTTGCTTCTTCAAGATCCGCCTACAAAAATGGAATATGAATAATAAGCTGGAAGGAAGAAACAAAATGATCACATAAGGATATAATGGTTGAGATGGGACAAGCTTATATTCTCACTAGCATTACTTCTATTCAGCATGCACAAAAGTTGAAAGTTTTTGGCACATTTGCTGAAAAACATGCATCCTTTTCAAGTTAAGTAGCTTTCAACCAGTGGGATACTGGATGTGATTCAATCACCCACAAACCACTGTTTCCAAATGATATAAAACAAAGACAGCAAGAAAGTGACCCAAATCTCTCAAGGAGCTGAAGCAGTGCATTACTTATACCGAGTCCCTCTATTCTTGTGCTTTAGTATTCGCTTCACCAAATACAATTATAGAGCTGCGTGTATCTTTTCTAGTTCTAAACACTACCCAAAAAATCCTTAACCTGATTAACAGGCAATATTTGGTATTACTTTTTTAAGGCAATTTTTGGTTTTTCTTCCCCGATTTTTAATGGATCAACAAAGGCACCTACGAAGATTAAAGAAGATTGTTCTGGGACTTGCTTTAGAGAATGCATTGATCAAGGATATTTTGTGTCATGAAAAAAACAAGTACCAAAATGTGGCTGAACAATTATGTATAAAATTTTATCTACTGACCCTCATGCGTTTCTCCAGCTGCAATCTCCAAGTTAATTCTTCAACTTGCTTCTCTAATTTATTCTTTGCAGCTTGCAGAGCCCCAGTCTCCCGTGCAGCCTGAATAGGGATAAGTAAGAACAGAACTCAGGTCAAAGAATAAATTGAATCTAGCAACCGAAAAAGAGTCATATTAGCAAGCATATTCGTATCTTTAACTATTTTCAGTTGAAGTGCACGATGCGCGGAGAATATGTATGGTTGACTTTCAATATGACTATGTTTAACACCAATCAAAAATTAAAACAAAAGGAATCTTCTATAGATAACAACTAGTTGTTGAAGTACTATCATTGGAACATGGAATAAAATCAATTCGTACAGATGTATAAAGTACTGATTTTAATGATGTATTATGCTTTTGTTGAACAGGAACCTAGAAAAGCATGTCAACCCAGCAGTAGGGAAAAAATATGCAACTTGAGTAGCTACGTGAAATACCTTTTGCAGTCCAAGACTCCAAGTGGTTGCTAAACCAAGGCCTTAATTATTAATGTGAGCCCTATTTGTAGTCTTTGATTTAGTACTATGGCTTGCAAGTTCATGGAGTTAGAGAACCATCTTAAATAACTTCTTTTATAGTGGTGGTGTTCGAGCCAACTTGCATGCACCTCGACGAATCCATCGAGTACCTACTACCTCCCACCAACACAGATACCGAGTAACTTTGCCTACAAGACTTAGCCATATCGAAGGAATTCACCAAATGTCGCCACTGTTTGAACTCGAACCTGGTTCCCAAGGTTGTCACCCCAATATTCAATTGCTATGCCATCCCTTTTGGGGTCTTTTTTTTTGTGATGAAGTCGCCCCCTTTGGGACCTTTTAGATAATTTATTTTAAGAATTGAACACTGATTCCCTTTAAAGCAGCCACTCCCACTTCCTTGGCCAAAATCATGAAAGTAACTTTTAAATTCAAGAATTTGATGTCAGCACAAGAACCATTCACGATCAGTTTCTACAGGGTACAAGCATACAGTAATCTTATATAGGAGTATCCGACAATTTTCAGGCAGAATATATAACAAAAATAAGACGGCTTTAGAGAGTGAAAAATTTGTCCAACAAAAATGATAAAGAGAGATGCAGAATGAAAAATTACCATCTTAAGTTTCTTCAGTTCCTTACGAGCAACTCTACCTCTCCAAGCACATTGAGTGGTAATTGCAGCTTTCTTGAGCTTCTTAAATTTCGAACACGCCAAGAACTTGCGACAATGGCTCTGGACATACAGTGTGAGGGTTCATAAAATTCAGCAGTAGCTTTTGAGATATGTTATTCAGTTGGAAAACTGTTGCGAATAGACTACATCTATAAAGTAGGAATCTATCTCAAAAATTTTAAATGATTATCCTTCATTTGAGATATGTTATTCAGTTGGAAAACTGTTGCGAATAGACTACATCTATTAAAGTAGGAATCTATCTTAAAATCTTTAAATGATTATCCTTCATTTAGCCCCAAGGATTGGTTCAACCATTTACAGTCCTACTATAAACCTGAAGGTCATGAAATTGAACCCCGCTTATCCATAACCTTAGCCTAAGCTTACCATTCTCCTGAAACAAAAAGAAAGAAAAAGACAGAATTATCCTTCAGATATTGAAAGGTTACCTGAATAATAATTGCTGCTTTGTTCTGCCTTCTGAATCGAAGCTCATCGCGTGCAGCCATCCCACGCAATCCTGTCTGAATCGAAACAGCTGAGGACCACAACTCTTTGTAAGCCTTCCTAGAAAGATGCATGCGCACATTTGTCTGGATTCTGAGAGAAGCTGCTTCCCTCCGCAAGCTCTCATATACACGTCGAGCAAGTTCCCCTACAATAACCAAGTGGAAATAATCAAATGACTAACATGATTCCTAATGTGCATCCTAAAGTACAAACCCGCGCATGCAGCAAATTAATTACCTCGGCACAGAGATTGTATCTGTATTGTCGACCGACGTAACAACGTAAAACTTCTCTGAGCCATGTAAGAACGAACTTTTCTCTGGATAATGCTGGCAGATCTCCCGAGCACCTCTGTCCTTCGACCATCCAGCTCTGCCATTTGACCAGCTCTTAGAAACACCTTCGTTTTACCAATCTGCAAAACCAAATAAGGACCAATGAATGGCATTCAAAGCCTAGGCGTGGGAGAAGTCTCACAAACGAAACTAGGACGAAGATTTGATATTCAAACCATATTAAAGTGTGCTTATAAAAAGAACAAAAACAACTCTGTGAAGACAATAAATACAGCATATTAGACTTGCCACTAAAGCTTGCAGCATCATGAGCAGAAAAAACAGCATACACTAGGAGAAGAAAAACTCAAAAAGTGCATTTTAGCACTCAATGGTAAAGAAGAGGAAAATGGACTAAATTCAGGAGCCCATTTGAGATCAGCCAAATCCAGAAAGAGGTCAAACAATGATTTTGTTATTATTATTTATTTGCCTATTTACTTTTCAATCGCTTGGTCAAAAATTTGCAAATCTAAACAAGTTCAAAGCACATTCATAAGGAGTCAACCAACAAAAGAGACAAGAAAGAAGATCATATATGAAATAATTTGTCAAAAGCTATTACCCAACTATAATAGGGCAATAATAGGAAGAATGAGATAATGACATAGAAGAGATGGGAGACAAGCCACAAAGGTAAAAGCAATCAACTTATGATCCTCCAAACATTTGTATTATACTTTCTTTTAAATATGGCAATTAAGCATAACAATACAAAATGGGACACAACTCACTTGATATATCTTAGTGAATAAATGGTTACATGTGTACAAGTAAATGGCTACGTTCAGAAAGTTAACACATATTTACAGCAAATTCAAATGATTTTTGTGATATTCTGAAATAATACAGAAGATAGAGAAGTACATGCAAAAGTTTGAAAGTATTTCATATCCCAAAAAAGTAATTTCAAAAAATTACCTGGTAGCCTTCAAGTCCAACTTTCTCCAAGAGCCTTTTGCATGCAGCGACCTCATCCGTACTGTCATGAATTGGTCAAACATATAAAATAAGAATCTGTTAACAATTTGAATTACACAAGGTAATAACATACCTTCCATCTAAAACTTCAGGGGAAAGGATGCCAAAGCGATCTAGAAATTCATAGAATGGTTTCCGTGTAGGATATCCAGCCATGCTTATTCTAATTGCTTCCATCACTCCCTAGAATTAGAATTAGAGTGAGCGCAAATCCAACTCACACAGGCACTAACAACAAGAAAATTCAATACTTGCTTACCCCACAGCGCAGCTGCTGCAGAACATTGTGATTCTCGAAGATAGCTGGCTTTAGCAGATTATTAGGCTTTACACATCGAATATAGTGGGGTTCTGTTGCACTTAATGTTTCAAGCAAAGATTGCAGTTGTTGCTGCAAAAATAGAACGAAACAAATCACGGTTCAACGTGCTCCCAGTGTAGTCCCACAAGTGGATAAGAGGGAAAAGCAAAAATGAGAAAAAGGAAGTGAAATTTACGTGCCTTAAACCTTGTGCCAATTGAAGAGAACTTTGATTGTTTTGAGGATTCCTCATTTGATGTTGGAAACAACCCAGATACAAAGGAACACATTGAAGCACTCAGGAGCGCCTGGTGCTCAGCAATAACATAATCTTTGTTTTTCTCCAGAAACAACTCTGTTTGATACGTGACCTGGAGAAAATAACATGCATATAGTGTCCATATTGTGTGTTAATTAACAATTCTAAACAAGATATTAGAAATGCCAAAAGAATCAAAAAACTTACATCGCCAGCATAATGGCATATAGTGAAGTCAGAACGAGCCAACTTGGGCTTGCAGAACCGCTTATGGTTTTTGAAAGTTTGATAGAGCTTTTGAGCAAACGTGTCATGAGTAGATCTAGGAAACATGCTACAAACACAGAAAAGAAAACATTGTGAGCATCCTAAGCAACCAAACATGAGCATGAGTAGCACAATTAAGTGCGACAATTGTAAGTGAGAATGGATGATAAGGCTACAGTTATTTTTTGTGCACCCACAAGGTTTTTATATGTATAGAAGATTGGGTGTTGTTCATAGAAAACCACATCGTTTGTAAGGTTTTCTACTTTTTGGTATACTACTTGTATACAGGTGTGTTTCGCCCTTCATTAATAAACTTTTATTACTTTACCAAAAACATGATAAGGCTACAAGTAAAACTTCAGCAAGTTACTTACCAAGCTTCATCAAGAAGTGCTATAATACCACCTGGTTTCTGAGCAATGGAAAAATTAAGATGTCACTAAAATAAGGAAAGAGGAAGTAATTAAGTGTTGGTCAAATGCAAATAAGAAAAAAAATAAACTGAAATGAGAAAATGAAGGGCAAAAGAAGTTATCTATGTTCTATTATTAAGCAGATCTTTGATAAGGAAGAAAATAGAAGATGTTAGCCAGTTAGCTCATTAGATTTTAGCCGACGTAATAACATGATTTTCGGTCTTCTACTACTAGAACATCTCTGTAGATTTTTATATTCTGTGCATAAGCGTTTTTGCTACATGTTATTACTGCTTATCTATGGAAAAATCATCTCTGAAGCTATTAAACCCTAAACCTGCAATAAGGAAACTCTTAACCCAAAAGGTTCTACGATCACAAGAAGTTAGCAAAACGAGTCAGAAAAACACTGCATCAGTAAATCCGACAAATGTTTGCAAAGAGAATAACATATTCCTAATGGAAGACAAGTGACTGCCAAAAGAACTGCAGAGATTTTACAAAGAGGAAAGTAGCAACTTTTCCTTTAGTGACTCAACTGACTAGAAATATATTCTGGGACATTTGCAAAGAATTGTAAAACCTTATGCACCCAAAAACTCAGCACAAACCTTTTCTATCAGATCAAGTATATCTTGATTATCAATGAACTCAATGTAGCTCCAGTTAATTTCTTCTTTTGTATACTCTTCTTGTTCCATTTTGAAAACATGCTGCAAAAACATTAGTAGGTTTCATAAAGCTGTGCATAGGACAAAAAATTAGTGCGAAAAAGATAAGGAGACAGCCAGAACCTGATTGAAGTGCTGCTGAAGCTTCTCATTTGTTAAATTGATACAGAATTGTTCAAAGCTGCAGACATAATCCACAAAAATGATGCATTATACAAAAGGATATCCAAAACTAATCAGCTTTGAGATGCAAAAAATTTCAGACACTCTGGAGTTACCAAAATGTAACAAGATACTAGAGTGTGCGTCCTTAAGCTTCCATAAATATCAGACGTATAAAGAAACCAAAAACAGTTAACTAACAACAAAATCTTAAGTCCACGTTAAATGTGATCAATGAAAGTGCACAGATAAATTCAATACAATTTCAATAAAATAAATGTGACCCTTGACACAACGTGAAATACCATGCCACTTGATTGCTTGTGGAGATGTCAAGGGAATTCTTTAATAGTTCACTCCAAGAGATAACTCATGTACAATCCAACCAAAAGGCAACAAGTAAAGCACCTGTTAGTCTTGAAACTCTCAAATCCATAGATATCCAGCACGCCAATCAAAGATTTAGAATTGGGATCTTGACCAATTGAACTATTAATCTTATCAACCAGCCTGCAAACAAATGTTGAAGGGTCTGAATAAACTGACAATTTATTTTTGTAGAAGTAAAGAATACTACAAGCAAAGAAGATAACTGAACCTGTCATGTAATTCCTGTCCAGACACAAAACTAAATCTTACCAGTCAAACAATCTTGAGTAAACAACTTTTGCAAGAGCATCTCTACTGGTAAGTGCAGCTTCTGGATCCAGCCATTTGGTGATGGTTTCGTCACGAGTTACAATAACGCGTTTGCAAAGGGAATCCTCTAGAGCCTTTACGTCACACCTATAAGTAAAATATAAGTTTAGTGGCTACTCCGTGTCTACAGTCTATATATAAATATGTGTGTGTGTGTATAAAAGAAATGCTTCAAACCAGTAAAAGAGAATAGTACGCATTGATTCAATGTT
Source organism: Nicotiana sylvestris (assembly GCF_000393655.2). Lineage (NCBI taxonomy): Eukaryota > Viridiplantae > Streptophyta > Magnoliopsida > Solanales > Solanaceae > Nicotiana > Nicotiana sylvestris. The sequence continues at coordinate 62,779,065 of NC_091065.1, forward strand.
AATAATAATGCATTGATTCAATGTCAATAATATACCACTTACATGAATAGCTCAGCAGCAGTTCTCAGATGAAACCAAGATTTCTCATCTTTGGGCACAGACGAATCTATCTCCTTCCCCTTTGCAAATTCAATGTTTCCAAGATGGAGAATTGCTGCCACTACCCGAAATATTGCATCCTGGGAAGAATGCACAAGGTAACCAAGAAAGTATGAGGAAAATCCAGATTTAAGCATATTTTACTGTCATAGTAATTTCCCAAAGATACCTGTTCTTCAGAGCTTATGCCAACAACATCCATTGCCCTTCTTGTAGCCAAGTATTCTTTGGAATCATCAATCTCATCTAGCTGAAAACAATTTGTCTGATTGAGGTAATGAAATGTCCTAGGATTGTCCAATTTGAACCTTTTAATGTCCTGAAAGTGTAGAAGATAAAATAAGAAGCTTGGCAAACATGTTCATATGAGAGATTATTCCTCAATATGAACTAAGATATCGAAGAGAGAAGGACAAGGAGTTAAGCCACAGGCAAAGATTGCAGCACCTGTACTAATTATGTTACTAAAACAGAGTATTGTATCAGATTTTTTTATAAACGAATTGTAGAAATGCGAAGATGGTTTCCCTATCAGCTAGTCAAACTAAAGTATGGTACTATTTTTCTACTAGGGGCAAAGCATACTCAGGAGGGGCACAAATAACCAATATTGAAGTTGCTGGGTTATCTATAAAGAAAAAAATCATAACCGTGTATATTAACATCTTTTACCCTTCATGTCCATCGGATATTTACACTCTAAAGAAGATTTGGTGTTCAATTGGATAACCCATATTGGACTATTATTTAACTTCTGAAGCCAATCACAAAATATAAAATCAGCCAATAACATAATAAGCTGTCAGAGGAGAGAACAATTTAAAATGTCAAATCAGGTATCATTAGGAAAAAGGGCATGGGTGGCCTGTAAAAGTGAGTGCAACAGTGAACGAAAAATTTGGTTGAATTTTCCAACAAAACATAAGGGGGAACTGAATATTCAAGCGGGTAACAATATAAAATACTGCTTGTTCATGATGTTTATGCTTCCTAGAAATCCATCTAATGAAGTAAACAGTGGTCCCATTACCTCTGGCGGTGCAGCACAAATCATGTAGAAACAATGATAATTTCTCTCAGGATCAGACACCTGGCAAACACGAGATCTTTCGAGTAAATACGTTCTGACAGCAGCTCCTGAAATCCTTCCCTTCTGGTCAAACTGGATCTCCACAAACTTACCGAAACGACTGCAATCGAAATTACAACCATGGGGAAATTATTCCCAAAAAAATACAACCAGAGGTTACTATAGCACTTATGCCCTCTGATCACTTAACAAACTGAAAAATCTATCCAACCTTGAGTTATTGTTTCTGACAGTTTTCGCATTACCAAATGCTTCCAGAACAGGATTAGACTGCAATAAGCAAAAATACAGCCATCGCGAAGATCAGATTAAGATTCGATGGCAACAGATGATATTTGGTTCTACAAAAACAATTATCGGCAATCAATCGTCCACGCTCTAGGTACAACAGTGTAAGGTTTATTACCTCCAGGACTTGCTGCTCGACTGATCTACTACCTTCAGCCGCAGCTCTCCCACCCATGTAAGCAAGATAGCGCATGAGTTGCTTGGTGCTTTCTGTTTTACCAGCGCCACTCTCCCCACTAACCAATATTGACTGACTTACTCCTTCATTGATCATAAGTCTGCATCCATAGTAAATATATTTTTAAATGACAATTTCAAAATAGACTGTTTGGTTCATAAACAACAGAGAAGAACAGACCTGTATGCCGCATCTGCAACAGCATAAGGGTGAGGACTTAGCTCCCCAAAAGCTGCACCTTTATATTGGGACATCATATGTGTATCATATAAGTGAGGTAGCCTTCTAAAAGGATTGACAGCGATTAATATATTCCCTGTATATGTCTGTAATCATCATTTATTAGGTTACTTCACTAAAGACAATTACTCCAGAACATTAAAAAGAGAGATCTTAAAAAATGACAAGAAACTCACATATATTTCATTAATATCATATCTAGCCTTTAAATTATGCAAAACTCCTGGTTCGTGCAAATAAGCCAGCTTCGTCATGTCATCGACACCAGAAGGCGGAGCTTCAGCATCTTTGGCGTAGACATTAGAAGACTTAACAACAACCTGCCATAGATTTCAGCAAGTAAATGAACGAGGTTCGTCATATCCCAAAACTCTGCTTGATTACCAATGTGTTAGAAAGAGTAAGCAAGATACAACTCAATGTCCTGTTCGTTGAATGAACCAGCTCATCATTTACTTCTTTCCTACAATAAGATGCCATGTGCTCACTTACCGTTTTACCAGAAGTGCAGAGAACCTTTATGTCTGAACCATTAACCTCTAAAACTTCCCCATCTATCCAGGCTTCATCAGGATCCTCCACCCAAACAAGAGAACCAACCGGTAAACTAACGGAAGCAGCCTGCAAATACAACAATGTGGGGTTGCCCATTCAGAATTATGTATTATAGCCCATACCAATGGTTTATACTCTTTTATGCTGCCCTAAAACTTATAAGCAGACAATATAACTCAGATTGAGGCTGCCACATAAAGGTCATGATTTGTTTATCATTTTATTATGCTGCAACTCAGCTCACTACTCACACTCGTCGACCATTAAAAAGTTGCAGAAATACAAGAGAGTGCACCACGAAATTTTACTAGTTTACCAACTTTACTTTGAAAAGCATGACAGTGGCAGAAATTAAACATTAATTTCTTTGAGATTCTTAATAATGCTGATGCAGGAGATGAAGCATCAACCATGACCCTACCTCCAACCCGCTAACACAACAAGTCAATAAACTACACAGATTGAGAAAAACATTAACATACTACTTCAGCTTTACTAAACTCGTAGCGTCTAAGAATGTACTAACCAAAGCAGAAGCTTTGACAGTACTTAGTCAGTGATAGAAAAGACATAAATAAGTCTAATCACCATGACCAACTTGACCTAAAATTAACAATTCGACCTAAAAGAAAATGATACAAAGTAAAAGAAAACAACAGTCCCTTCAACATCAATAGATTGTAGCAATATATGATCTTTCTCAACCAAAGCTGAAGTTTTTACAGTACTATATCAGCAAAATAAAATGGCATAAACAAGTCTTAGTCAGCATGACCAAATTGCCCCAATGGCATAAAATATCAATCACACAATCTAATAAGAATGAGGAATACCCTTTAAATCAAATAATCTGTTCAAAAAAAAATTATATCAAGAAATGCAAATCAAACAATGCTGTACTGCAATAATAACAGATGAAGAAATAATCCAATACCATATTTTTAAATGAGTCCAATCAGATCAGATTGTTGGGCGACTTCTAAATCAGCTTCTGTATTCAAACAGATCAAGAAACCAGTGACTGAATAAACCCAATCTGATTTACTCCTCAAAATGACAAGTATAAAGCAAGACTCCACTTTTCTTCTATTGCTCTCTGACTTCACCTTGACTCAAATTCTTTTCAACTTTTTCAAATCAAGATCTAGTGAGCAAATGAACTGGGAAAAAAAAGCCCTTTATTCTGTACCAATAACCAGTCCGATTTTTCGTGGAAAATTAAAGAAAAATCAGAGAGGTTTAAAGATTTCAAGAAAATGCTCAAATGAAGAGCAAAGAATTGAGGCTTTGTTCGAGTTTTTTGGTTTTTCGTCTTGTCTTTTTTTCTTTTCTTTTCTTTTCTTTTCTTTTTCTTGCTTCTTTCACAAAGCCCACGTTGTTTGGGGTTTGGACTAAGTTATATTAATAAGTAAGTAATTGAATGACTAATTGTTGTAATTAAAGAGAGTAATAAGAATATCTGTTAAATGAACTGAATACCAAGTCTACCCTCCTAGATTCGCGTTATTACAGCGAGTACCAAAATCGAACAGGTCAGAAACGCGGACAAGATATTGTCCGTGGTCCCTACCTTTTAAAACGGCGCGGCGGTAATGTACCGAGGATATAGCGTTTGATTAGGCTATACGACATCGTATAATGTTGTCAATTTATGTTTTGTCAAATTAGGGTAAAAATGGATTCCACTAGGTAATAAAGCAACAGTCAGTTTAGGGGAGTAGTAGTTAAGCTGTTTGCCACAGTAGGACTTGTGGTCAACTTATTACCCAGAGGTAGCTGAAAGCAAAAAAGGGAAACCTATAGACCTACTCTAAATCAATTGGTCAGCAATGTCTTTTCATTTTCTACTTCCTCCGTTCACTTTTACTTATCCCGTAATCTAAAAATAAATTTTCACTTTTACTTTTCCTATTATACTCATAATATTAATTACTCATTTCAAATTATTTTCCTCAAATTCATTAAAAATATGCATCAATTAATATCTATATCATGATAAATTATACATTTTATTTATTATTTCTTAACTGATATGCAAAGTCCATAGTGGACTTTATTTACCCAATAGGAGTGTTTGCTTGGCCAAATTTCCAGGGTACCAAAAGTTTTTTTTTCTTTTTCAAAAAATATTATATTTTGAAGAGCTGAGATGTTTGACTTATAGCCCGTTTGGCCAAGCTGCAAAAATCAGCTTATTTTGAGAAGTGTTTTTTTCAAAAATACTTTTCTCAAAAGTACTTTTGGTGAAAAACAGTTTGTGTTTAGCTAATTAGTTTGAAAAGCACTTCTGAGCAACAATTAGTGTTTGGTCAAGCTTTAAAAAACTGTTTCTAAGTGTATTTTTTCTCAAAAGTACTTCTCAAAAAATTATTTTTGGAGAGAAGCTACTTTTTCTGTTTCTCCAAAACTACTTCTGCTTCTCCTCAAAAACACTTTTTTCTCTTCCAGAAGCTTGGCCAAACACCTCAAATTGAGGCCAAAAGTGCTTTTGGCCACAAAAAAAAGCACTTTTGGCCAAAAATAAGTTTGGCCAAACATGCTATTAATTTTTTAGGAATAGAGTAAATAGTTTGAGTAATAGTAAAAGTTATTTTTTATTGTGAAAGAAAACTTTAAAAAGTAGATTCACCTAAGAAGTACAAGCAGAATTAGTGTTCATTTTTTTCTTTACAAAAGTACAATACTTAAATTTCAAATTTAATAATGTTTACTCTTAAAACGAATAACAATTGAATTTATACGCGATTTTAAGGGTATGTGGATTGATTCAACAAAAATAATCAAGAATGTTAGATAAACGAATTAAATATAGAATGAATAACCAAATCAATTATGATGTTACAGTCGGGCTCGATTTGGGCTGAACAGTAATTTTGGCCTCGATCAGACCCTTGGCTCGAAGCCAAACGTATATGAAGAACAACAATAAATTAAGAACTTTTAAATAGCTAGAACCTAGAGAAATCAATTTGTATTGCCTTGGTATGCATGTTACAATGTCTTCTATTGAAATAAAAGTTTCCTCTTTATATAGTAGGAGAGTTTCACCCCTAGTACAAGTCTAATAAAGGTAAAAATCTTCCTTTCTCCTTAATTACGGACCCGTTACCGACATCGGACGATATCTACATCGTGATATCCGGTTGGACGCAGATATCACAACCCTCTATTAGTCGTGTGCAACCGTTCATGTGCTTCCCAAAGTCTCAGAACCCATCCCCGGTCCGGGGTGCGCCGTTTTATCAAGTCTGACAGCGAGCATTTTGTTCGGGCCTTGGTACAAGAAGTTCTCAGCTTTGATTCTGATCACGTGTAATCATATCCTTGCTTCGTTTGACCTATCGGAAAATTGGGGTATATGTTACCCCCGGTTTTACCTGTATACAAATAGTCCCTTCGTTTCCCAAAGAGTAGATTTGGCGAAATGACGAAAAACGGTAGATGAACCCCGGTTCCTTCCCTCGCACGTTACAACCGAGATAATGGATAAGCCGAAATGTCCCATTAGCCACGTCGTTCTGACTTCAGACACGTGTCGATCATCGGTCGGTTGCCTTCGAATGTGAAACGTTGCGTATTAGTTACATTCCCCCCAGTAAAAAGCTCCCCCTCCCTCCTTTCACTTCTTTCACTTTCTGATCCTAGCTCTTACCTTCAAACTTTACAAAGGCTTTCAACTTTCTCAAATCTTCATACCTCGCTTCTTGAACCTTCACGTCTTCATCTTCAACCTCCAAACCTTCATATATTTTCTTGGATTGTCAACCCAAAACTTCTTATCTTCACTTCTAACCTGCAAATATCCATATGTCGTCTTCAAATCTTCATACATTTTCTAGATTCACGATGGCCAAAACCTCCAAATCAGTATCACAGCAAACAACACCTTCGTCTTCTCAACCGACCGTAGATGTCGAGGCGGATGCTCTTGAGGTGCTCCCCGAGCCTCCTATGAAAAACTTCATACCCGGGGGATACTCCATCGAGGATGACTTCAAGGTCGAGAAGGCTTCCGTCGAACAAGACCGAGGCAAAAGAGTATGGAGATATATATGCTCCTTTATTGAAGATAACATTCCCATAGTCCGAGAGCACTGTACATGGGAAGGCAAGGGCATGGTCGTCCCCGAACCTGAGGACAATATTACTACCCGCGTGGAAGGGTATTTGAGTGTTTACACTTACCCATTTACGTTAAGTTTGGTTGACCCGGTAATCCTGGATTTTTGCAAGAGGTACAAAGTGTGCCTCGGGAAAATCTAACTCGTCCCTCTAGAGGATCGTGTTCCTCTTACGCCATATTGTGAACAACACGAAATCTCTTCGGTTCACCCTCGATCACCTACTCCGTTTGTACAGTCTGCGAATTTTTCTAGAGGGACTAGTCAAGCTTGTTCGCCGAGCCAGCAAGGCCCCTATTTCAAGCATCGACGAGGATTGAGACCAAGGCTAAAAAGGGCATTTTGTTTGGGTAAAGACTGAAGACTTGATCCCTCCCGAGTTCCTGATATTCCCCGAGAAGTGGAACGCATCTCATAAGAGTAGTCTTTCCTTAAGTGTCAATTTTCCTTCATTTCTTCTCTTATTGGCAGTATTTATGGTCGTGCAGCTGTTGTTTAGGTTCCTAATGCAGTCCCCCGGTTCAAGGAGTGGATCGAAAGGATCTGCTAGCAGATGTCATACTACGAGCGCACGTGGCGCAAACTTTCGAAGGGTAAATGGGAGTCATGTTCTCGTAGTAAGGCTCTCCCCTGAATAGTTATTACTATGCCTTAAGCTTACACGATGTTGACCTTCTCTTTTCCCTTGTAGGTTTGCATAAGACCATTGTACTTAGGCCGCTAGATAATAATGAGGATACGTCCTTACCCATCGAACCCTCCATTTTTTGGACAGCACTAGGCTACCATGGAGGAGAAGAAGAGGAAAAGAAAGTCATCAAGTTCCTGATCGCGAGGTGAAGATAAAAAAGAGGGAGGCCACCCGAGCTTGCAAGCCCAAGAAGAATACTAAGTCTCGGGTACCAAATTCTGACTTGCTTTACCAGCTCAGGGATGAGCCTGAAGAAGACAGCATTTTTTTTGCTTATAGACCGACCCCTGATGGGGAGCAGGCGACGATCGAGGAATTGGGCCACGAGGTCGATCCCCTTCTGACTCGAGAAGTCGAAGTGGAGATGGGGGTTTTAACCTCCCGAGAAGGCGTTTCTATTCCGAAAGAGGCATCTGGTGTGATAGACATCATCGAGACGCCCTCCTATACCGAGTCCACGCTCGAAGAGGCCCAAACGGACAAGGAAAAATCAAGTAAAGGAGCTTAGGGTACAGAGGATACTCTCCACTCCTTTTTGATGGCATAGACATGTCCACATTGGAAGATTTCTCTAGGCTGGGTCACCTAGAAATACCTAAGAAGGACATGTATTCGGGAGTTGACGGGCCAAGTACGATCCCAAGATTGGTGAAGCAATTCCCTGCGCCGAGTGAGGACCCAAATCACAAGAGGGCAGTTGTTCTCAAAGTCCCGGAGGAGGCTTGGTCCTATCCGTTCCGGTAGTCATAGCCAGCTACTTCTGATGCTTGGTGACTGTGGAGGACCGGATAAAGACAAATGAGGTGGGCACGTCGAGTCTCTTCAACGAGGCCCAACAAGCGTTGAACCTAGTAAAGCTCTAACACCTTCGGACTCCCCTTATAAATCATTTAAGTTTTCCTTTGATGTCTCTTACTTAATTCCATTGTTTTACATGCCTAGGTGCTTCACCACGAGAGCTTCCTCCAGTACCACTTGGAAACTAGCCAGCTAGAATTCGAGCTCAATGAGTAGGTCTAGAAGATGGACATGTATAAGTTTCTAAGTGAGTAATAGGATGAGACCCTCAAAAACCTCATGATTCTTCAGTCCGAACTGGAAAAAACACGGAAGGAAGCCTCGACCTTGAAATGGGAACATGCCAACCTGGTTGAAAAGATAAAGGTCTTTGAAGATAAGAACAGCAGCTAGTCGCGGTGACTAACAATTCAACTTCGCAGGTCTAACAGAAGATAGATCTGATTGATCAGTTGCGGGCCGAGATGGACGAGGTCAAGGCCTAGATCAAAGTGTGGAAGGGTAGGATGGAACCCTCGAAGAAGGAAGCTACAAAGGCGGAGTTTGCACCGATTGAGAACCAACTTCGGGTGCCAAAGGAAAAAGCTGACAAGTGGTCTAGTCTGAACGATGACCTTCGGGTACAATTGAGCTTGGTCGTAGCGGAACGGGATGCCCTCGGTAGAGAATATGAGGCACTGAAGTCCAAATTAGACACAACCTCCATTGATGCCAAGAAATGATGACCCAATACAAGGCTAATGTGCAGACAATCGAGATCCGCCTAAAGATAAAGGTTGACCAAATGAAGCGGCTATCCCAAAGAGAGACCCTCAAAGAGATTCATGCTTGAGGTTTCGACTTATCGGCCAAAATCAAGGAAGCTAAGAAACTCGAGGCCAAGGCAAAGGAGCTCTACGAGCCCGGGGATGCTCTAAAGGATCTGAGGGCTCGAATGATTTCGCTGGTGAAGACCAGGCGAATATGCCTTAGCATCTTTTCAGTTTTTGTTTTTCCTTATGTACACACACACACACACACACACACACATATATATATATATATATATATATATATATATATATATATATATATATATATATATATTGTGTCGGGACTTTGTAAATATATTTTGGAATGTATATATGAAAACATTTCCTTCTTGGCAATATTGTGTCTTTACTTTTCCAGCGTCTCCTTGCAACATCTATTCATGTATTACTTTTGATGCCTTAGCTCAAAATTAGATATATATATTGTGTCGGGACTTTGTAAATATATTTTGGAATGTATATATGAAAACATTTCCTTCTTGGCAATATTGTGTCTTTACTTTTCCAGCGTCTCCTTGCAACATCTATTCATGTATTACTTTTGATGCCTTAGCTCAAAATTAGATGTAGTTATGAGGCGTTCATTTTCTGGAAGTCCGAACAAAGCCCAACTTCAGTGGAACTTTGCTTACTCGTGATTTCGAAACCTCAGTGCGGTCGGAGGTCTTCCAAAATGCTTAAGTGTTTTTGGATGATCTTTTTGCCGATGGTAATCTTTTGGTAGGTTTCAAGTTTTTATAAAAGCCTTACTTTCTAATTACGAATTTTAGACGTCTCCGAGCCATTCTTAGGGTGGCCATAGCCTTTTTGTATTTGGACACCACCTAATAAGTTTGGTGCCTCCGAGATTCGATGACCCGGGTTGTTCGAACTTTCTTCGGGCGATAGTTCCTGAGTAGGGGTAGCCCTTAGGCTCGATAGTCCCCGAGTAAGGATAGCCTATGGGCTCTTAGCATATGGAATTGAAGAAGCAAGAAAATGCGTAATAGCAAGGCGGAACTTCCTTTAATTTCTCAATGCATAATATATATGATCGAAAGTGCATAAAAACTTGTATCATGGCTAGAGTGGACTATGTGAGCACGGTTTATATGACCGTTTGGCCATTACAATGAATCCTAACCACCAAGCCTTAGCTTCTAACATACAAGGTATTTCTTTTTTCCTTGCTAAAGCTACTATAATCCGAGGGTAATGGCCCCCAATATTCTAGGTCGAGCTTGAGAGGGCTCGAATACTATTGATATAGAGTGAACGATCATTGACTCTGATTTGAGACTGGTCTTCAATTATGAGTTAGAATGTTTTACTATTATCAAGTTAAAAACCTTGCCGAAAAACCCATTTTGGGACAAAACTGGTTCAAGGGAAAAAGAGTGCAACACATGCTTTCAGACCTAATAGCCATATATATCCTCGGATGTTTGCCTGAAAACATTAGTCGGATTCATACACAATTAAAGAGTAATTGAGCTCGTACCTCAGCATGAGTACCGCTTTAAGTGTGTCACATTCCAATTGTTTGGTAGTTGTACACTATTTCCTGCTTCAAGTTTGTACGAGCCTTTGCTGGTAATTCTAACGACTCGATATGGTCCTTCCCAAATCGGTCCCAGCTTCCCCTCGTTCGGGTTTCGGGTGTTTAATGTTACTTTCCTCAACACTAAGTCCCTAATTTTAAATGTTGGAGGTTGGTTCTTCGGTTGTAGTATCTTTTTACTTGCTATTTTTGGGCGACCAACCGGACTAGGGTGGCCTCCCGCCTTTCATCCAATAGTTTAAGGCTCATGATCATGGACTCGCCATTTGACTCTTCTATCGCATATTGGAACCTGAGGCTCGATTCCCCCACTTTGACTGGCATTAAGGCTTTGGCCCGATAGACCAATGAAAATGGGGTAGCTCCGATACTAGACTTCGAGGTCGTACGGTATGCCCACAGGATTTCGGGCAGGATTTCCTTCCATTTCCCTTTGGCATCGGTCAACCTCTTTTCCAGGTTTTGAAGTATGGTCATGTTTGTTGATTATGTCTATCTGTTCCCACTAGAGTGGTAAGGTGTTGATAGTATCTTTTTAATCTTGTAATCTTCGAAGAATTTATTTACCCTGTTGCTGATGAATTGTTTCCCATTATCGCAAATGATCTCGGTCGGTATCCCGAATCAACATATTATGTGGTCCCAGTTGAAGTCAATGACTTCTTTTTCCCCAGACCTTTTCAAACGCTTGAGCTTTGACCCACTTGGAAAAATAATCGGTTATGAATAGTATGAATTGAACCCTTACTGGGTGCCCATGGTAGGGGATCAACGATGTCCATTTCCTATTTCATAAATGGTCACAGGGACAAGACCGAGTAGAGTAGCTCTCCCAGTTGATGGATCATCGGTGTGTGTCTCTGGCAGTCGTCGCAATTTCGTATGAAGTCTTTCACATCTTTCTCCATTTCGGTCCATTAATAGCCAACTCTGATTAAGTTTCAAACCAAAGATTCTGCCACTGAATAGTTCATATAAGTGCCTTTGTGAACTTCTCTTGAGGCATATTCAGTATCTCCCGGCCCCAAGCACTTGGCTAGCGGGACGTCGAATGTTCTTTTGAACAATGTCCCTTTGACCAAGCTAAAACTAGCAGCCTTGAATGCAGGGCCCTCGATTCTATGGGATCCAAGGGCAATTTTCCGGTTTTCAAGTAGTCTATGTATTTGTTCCTCCAATCCCAAGTTAAACTCATCGAATTTACTTTAGCATGGCCTTCTTCTATCACTGAATTCATAAATTGTACTACTGTTCCCGAGCTAAATTCATCGACATAGATTGATGAACCCAAGTTAGTCAGAGCATCGACCTCGCTATTCTCATCTTGGGGCACGTGTTGCAGGGTTCATTCCCTGAATTAATGCAGTGTTACCTATAGTTTGTCTGAGTATCTTCGCATTCGTTCCTCTTTTACTTTGAACGTCCCATTAACTTGATTTACCACGAGGAGGGAGTCACACTTAGTTTCGATCACCTTAGTCCCAAGGCTTTTAGCCAATTCGAGACCTGCAATTATGGCCTCATAGTCGGTCTCATTGTTAGTCAATTTCATAATTCTAATAGACTGCCTAACTACACCCCCTATAGGTGGTTTTAACATGATGCCGAGCCTCAAACCCTTAGCGTTTGAGGCACCATTTGTAAAAAAGGTCCAAATTCCCGAGGTAGTCCCGAGGTTATTCCCTTTCGACTTTGGGTATTAAGGCCGGTGTAAAGTCGGCCACGAAGTCTACCAAAATTTTGAGAGTTTATGGCGGTTTGGGGTTGATACTCAATATGATACCCGCTGATTTCGTCAGCCCATTTGGACAACCAGTCTGAGAGCTCGGGTTTGTGCATGATAATCCTCAGTGGGTAAGAGCTTACAACACATATGGGGTGGCACTAAAAGTATGGCTTTAACTTTCTAGAGGCGCTTAGCAAAGCGAGCACCAATTTTTCTAGGTGAGGATACCTTGTTTCGGCCTCACCTAGAGTTCTGCTGACATAGTAAATAGGGAATTATGTACCTTCCTCTTCCCAAAATAAGACTCCACTTACCGCCACCTCGGAAACCGCCAAGTAAAGGTACAATTGTTTTTCCACCTTTGGAGTGTGCAATAGGGGAAAACTCGATAGGTACTGTTTGAGTTATCCCAAAGCTTGTTGGCGATCTGGGGTCCAGGAAAAGAAATTCTTTTTCTTCAACAGTGAGAAGTTCCGTTGGCTTTTGTTTGAGGACCTTGATATGAACCGACCTAGGGCGGCTATATGCCTGGTCAAGCTCTGAACGGCTTGACGTTGTCCACTACGGTGATGTCTTCTATGACTTTTATTTTGTTGGGATTGAACTCGATCCCTCAATTGGACACCATGGACCTAAGGAATTTCCCAATTCGACCCCGAATTCACACTTCTCCCGGTTCAACTTCATATTGTACTTCTTTAATATGGTGAAGGTTTCCTGCAAATGTTTCAAATGGTCATCTACTTGCAGTGACTTAACTAATATGTCATCAATATATACTTTCATCGATTTTTCTATTTGTTCTTCGAACATCCGGTTTACTATGCGTTGATAGGTGGCACCTGCGTTCTTTAATTTGAATGGTATTACATTATAATAATAGGTGCCAAATTTAGTGGTTAAAGAAATCTTTTCTTGATCGCCCAGGTCCATCCAAATTTAGTTGTACCTAGAATAGGCATCGAGAAAGCTAAGTATCTTATGCCCGACTATCGACTCGATCATTCGATCGATGTTATATAAAGGAAAAGAATCCTTAGGGCATGCCTTGTTCAAGTCTTTGTAATCTACACATATTTTTAGCTTATTTCCTTTTTTAGGTACTACCACTATATTAGCTAACCATCCCGGGTACTTAACTTTCCGAATTGACCCTATTTTAAGGAGTTTAGATACCTCGTCCTTGATGAATGCATATTTGACCTCGGACTGTGGTTTCCTCTTTTGTTTGACTGGGTGGAACTTCGAGTCTAAACTCAGCTTATGATTGGTCACTTCCAGGGAATCCCTGTCATGTCAAGGTGGGACCAAGTGCAATAGTCTATGTTACCTTTAAAAAATTCAATGAGTTTTTCTTGAGCTCGGGAGTCAATCCCGTGCCCAGGTATACCATTAGATCTGGTAGGTGTTCGATCAATATGACTTGCTCTAACTCCTCGAACGTCAATTTGGTGGCATCGGTATTATCAGGAGCTATGGATGACCTAGGAATTTCGTAGTCATCCTCCTTGTCTACTCCCTGCTCCTTCGGTCCGTTCGGAGCTGGCATCAGTGATTACTATTTTATTTCTTCCTTTATGGTCGGCTCTGGGTTCCTTGATATCGAAACTTCTAACACCGAGATTGCCTTGTCGACTGCAAATATTTTCTTTGCGGTCAGTTGCTCTGGGTAGACCGTCTTGACTCCCCCTAGCGTAGGGAACTTCAGTGCCTGGTGTAAGGTTGAAGGTACTGCCCTCATGTTATGAACCCATAGCCTTCCGAATAGGGCATTGTACTTTATGTCCCCTTCGATCACGTAGAACTTTGTTTCTTGGATCGTCCCAATAGTGTTTACTGGTAGGGTTTCTCCCCTTTAGTAGTTTCGCATTCCATGTTAAATTTGTTCAACACCCGGACCGTCGGCAGTATTTGGTCTTGTAACCCCAACTACTCTACGATCCTCGATCTGATGATGTTGGCCAAGCTACCTAGATTAATCAATACACGTTTGACTCTAGATCTGTTGATAAGTACGGATATTATCAGCACATCATTATGAGGTTGTATGATGCCCTCGGCATCCTCGTCGATGAAAAAAATGGTTCTTTCCTGGATATAATCTCGGGTGCGCTTTTCCTTCATGATGGATATTTTGGTGTGTTTTATCGTTGGTCGTTGAGGGACATCGACCCCTCCAATGATCATGTTGATGAGGTGCTGAGGCTATTCGGTCTATTTGTTGGCGTCCCTATTCCTAAAGTGCTTTATGGCTCGATCACTTAGAAACTCTGGTAGGTTCCCGTTAATAAACAATCGGGCAACTTCTTCTCTTAATTACCGGCAGTCCTCGGTCCTATAGCCATGAGTGTCATGATACTTACACATTAAGTTAGGATCTCTCTGGGTAGGGTCGGACTGCAATGGTCGAGGCCATTTGGTTTCCTGATATGCCTGATTGTTGATCCGATGTTGACAGCATCAACATTGAAATTGTATTCCGACAATCTTGGTACTTCTCTGGCTCCGAGCGGCTTATCGAAACCATTTTTGTTCATTAGGTGTTACGCCCCACAATTTACGTCGATATTACGTCCTGCAGTATTATATTACGATGATGTTACACCTTACAGTATTATATTATCATGATGTTACGCTTAGCAATATTAAATTACGACGATGTTGCACCCTGTAGTATTGTACGTTGAATTTATTATAAGGTAATTGACATCGGTCCAAAGGAAAGATCATTTGGAGATTATAAGGATTATGCTATTTCAAGCAAGTGATGACTAAATTCGTGAATGTGAGAGGCGAAGCAAGTCAAAAAAAATGAATTTTCGTCCAAGTTTGGCATGTTGGGATAAAATACGGGCCGAGCATTAATACCCGATATTTATGGACTAGTACCATACAAGGTATCATATGAGCATGATAGTAGGATGTATAGAGTGTATTAAAAATAAGTAGAATTTTAAGTAATTTGAGACAATTCTTAATTATGCGGGTAATTGATTAATTACTAGGTAGCGGGATATTACCTAATTAATTAACTAATTATTGGATAAGATTATAAAACCCCTCCCCTACCCCCCACGTGGCAGCAAGCCCTTCCTAAAGCTATGAATCTTTGCCATTCTTCAATATGTGGAAAGCTAATGTATTAGTTACACAATATTTCATTTCTAGCATTTTAGAATACTACAATCAGATGAGAGATTTAGAATCTTAGCAACAAAAGTTCTTACAAAATTCCTACTAAGTTCCTACAACCCAAAAATGTTAGAAGATTTCTTACAGGTTTTCAAACAAAATCTTGCAACCAAACGATTCCAACAAGATTTAGCAACGTAAAATTTTGTGGTTCTAAAGGAGCATGGTGCAACCTTTTCCAAGAATATCATACGAATTTTTTCCTACTCCAGGTATGTTAAGGCTAAGCCCTTCCTTTATTTTTGCATGATCTCGTCATTACACAAGTTTGATAACGAGGCATAAAGAAAAATTCATATCCCGGAATTTACGTATATTTTGCTAGTCTCGCAAATTACGTACATTTTCCTAGTTTTATAAGTTACAATATTCTCCTTATCGGGACTTCATATTCAATTGAGTATTTTCTTCTTCCAGTCAAGAGAGCAGAGAGTTTATATATACAGTATTAAAGTATTTTTATTACCATCGAGCTATAATCGATGGGCATGCCCTTATTGGGCAACCTCTGACCAGATGGTAAGTTATATACCGAGCCTACTGTGGCCGAGAACCTCTGAGCGAGCCTAGTTGGTCGAGATATAGAGCCTAGTATGGCCGAGCACCTATGAGCGAGCCTACTACGGTAGAGCAGTTATATATATATATATATATATATATACCGAGCCTTATAGGGCCGGACAACTATTTTACTTACTATATTGAGAGAGTTGAGTCAGTATTAGCAGGTAAGCATATCTTCAGATTATCTTTGACTTCTAGCTACTTGCAGTTATTATATTATCAATTCAGTTTCAGCTTTTAGTATATTGCCTTAAACACTCGGTACATTATTTCATACTGACATCCCTTTTCTGGGGGCGCTGCATTTCATATGTGAAGGTTCAGAGAGACAGATAGGTAGGCCTCCTCATTAAGTGTTGCCCAAGTTCAGCTTGATCGGTAAGCTCCATGCCTTTCGGAGTTGCCGGGTCTAGAGCCTTATGTGCATCCTGTATATATGTATATATGTTATGAGTAGATTGGGGGATGTTCTGATCACAATATATCCATCAGTAGAGGCTTGTAGGCATATCTGTCAGTTAGTGCAGTATATTGGGCTTGCATGCCTTGTATGTATATTTGGTTAGTTTGTCAGCTGTAATAAGTAGGATGGCCTTGTCAGCCCAATTTTATATTAACATTTAGTCAGCATTCACAGTTGTCTTGCAATATGGTCCATGGCCAAAGTATAACATTATATATTCAGAGTCCCTTAGTTGCAAGTTGGTACACAAGGATAGGTGAGGCACTGGGTGCCGGTCTCGCCCCCCAGGTTTGGGCCGTGACATTAGGCCTAGGCTATTGGACCCTAAATCACTTCTCTTTTCATTCCTCGTGAGGTAACGCCCAAACCCATTTCCTATTCGATCTCCATTGTATGATTGATACCGATCTAAAATTTTGGTTCATGATCGACGACTCTCTTAGTCTAGTCGTTGACTCTAACGGGATAAACTAGCCCAGAAGGGGCTCCAAGTTGGTCGTAGTCGACTCTGATTTTTGATTGGTATCTGTTATAGACGTCGGCCCAGGTTACCACCGGCTACTCTACCAAATTTTGTTTTAGCTGTTGCGAAGCCAAGGAGCTTCGAGGGTTAAGTCCTTGAGTGAATGCCTGAACGTCCCAATCATCGGCAACCGGAGGCAGGTCCATCCGTTCCATCTAGAACCTCGATACAAACTCCCTGAGCATCTCGTTATCTCTTTTTTTAACCTTGAAAAAGTCCGATTTGATGGTTTGGACCTTGATGGCCTCGGCATGTGCCTTCACCAAAGCATCTGCAAGCATAACAAATGAATCAATAGAATTTTGGAGTATGGTTTGATACCATATCATTGCTCCTTTTGACAGAGTTTCCCTGAACTTCTTTAGCAACACCGACTCGATTTCGTCATCTTCCAAGTCGTTCCCCTTGATGGCACATGTATAGGAGGTCACATGCTTGTTTTGATCCATGGTTCCACTATACTTTGTAATACCAGGCATACGAAACCTTTAGGGGATCAACTTTGGTGCAACGCTCGAAGGGAAAGACTTTTGGATAAACTTCTTGGAATCCGGTCCTTTCAAAATTAGGGGGTTCCTAGGATTTGGTCGACCCTAGAATTGTATGTTTCCACCTTCTTGTCATTGGCCTCAATTTTCTTTTCACCATATTACACCCGCTTCAATAATACCTCTAGCATTTTCATTACTTCAGGACCGACTCCGAGACCAACTTCACCTGAACTCTCGGTGGTTTGTTCGTTTCTTCGGGTGTTCTCCTGGGACCATTCGGGCTCGACCCTGCCAGGGACGTGTCCTTGATTCTGTAGTTGTGCTATCGCCTCCTGCAACATTTCGAAGATTTGTCGCAGGCTTACCCTGTCACTTTCGCCCTCATGCGTTTCTCGAACTGTTGGTTGGGGACCTCTGCGAGCGTTGTTTTTGGGGTCAGTTGGTAGGTTGACATCGATATCTACTTGTGAATTGGTGTCAATCGGATCGGCAACTGGACCCTATTGGGATCATTAGGGGGTACCTCATTGATAGGCACCAAGTTGTTGTTTTTGCCATGATGGCCAGACTCGGCCTTAACGTTCAAGTGAGCAGACTAAGAATTTGACATTTTTAAGCTGACCGAAAATGAAACCTTATAGAATAAGAATAAAATAGAGTGTGTTATGGAGATTTATATCAAACCACCACTATTATCCTTAGCCCCATGGTGGGCGCGAAACTGTTTACCCTTAAAATAGATAGCAATTGAATTTATACGTGATTTTAAGGATATGTAGATTGATTCAACACAAATAATCAAGAATGTTAAACAAGCGAATTATATATAGAATGAATAAATAAAACAATTGTGATGCTACGGTCGGGCTCAGATTTGGGCTGAACGGTAATTTTGGTCTCGATCGGACCCTTGGCTCGAAGCCAAACATATATGAAGAACAACAATAAATTAAAAACTTTTAAATAGCTAGAAAGCAGAGAAATTAATTTGCATTGCATTGGTATGTGTGTTACAATGTCTTCTATTGAAATAAAAGTTGTCACTTTATATAGTAGGAGAGTTTTACCCCTAGTACAAATCTTCCTTTCTCGTTAATTACTGATCCATTACCGACATCGGGCGAGATCTGAGCCGTGATATCCGGTTGGACGCGGATATCACGCCCCTCCGTTAGTCGTGTGCAACCGTTCTTGCGCTTCCCCAAGTCTCATAACCCATCTCGGGGCAGGGGTGCGCCATTTTATCAAGTTCGATGGTGAGCATTTTGTTCGGGCCTTGGTACAAGAAGTTTTGAGCTTCGATTCCGATCTCGTGTAATCATATCCTTGCTTCGTTTGACCCATCGAGAAATCAGGATATATGTTACCCCCGGTTTCACTTGTATACAAACAAACTATCCTAGTAGTATTGGAAAAAAAAATTAACCTCATATTTACTATCGATAACACATCTATACTAGAGGCTCATAAACATGTTATTACTTAGGACAGCTTAATAAAGTTGGTGGTTTATCGTTAAATCTTGATAAAAGACCTTAATTTAAGAAGAATAAAACTTTGTATATATTAGATATCTATTTCTTAATTTTTTGAGATGCAATTAATATATTTTTTAATTAATTTATTCTAATAATTTTTTAATTGATAATATAGATAATTCATTTTATCTCTCTTGAAATATTATTGATCTTGCATAAGGTTTTATTAATTTTAATTTTGGAAAGCTTTCTTCAGCATATGAACTATTACAAGAACTATTAATATTATTTTATGGGTAATATAGGCATTTGAAAATAATCAAGTCATTTCATTTAATTGAGTATATAGATTAGAGTATTATCTTCTATTGGTAGTATTTTTCTTAGTACTTTCAAATCGATAAATAAATCTAAATCATCAATATTATAGTGAGTATTATGTTATTTTAAGAAACTTTTGATGTTAAGACAATATTTTTATTTATTATCATCATTTAGTAATCTCAATTTTTTACCATTAAATAGAAATTCAAAGGTATTTTCATATATTTTCACGTCTCGAATTATCCAAAACTCAACGATCAACATTTGTAATAAGTCACAAGTTTATTTTTCTTTTTTATTAAAATATTTTACTTCTTTTATCCCAATTTATGAGATACTCTTTCTTATTGGATTGTCCAAAAACGAATGACATATTTAAATATTTAAAAATAATTTAATTATAAACTTTTTGTGTTATCTTTAATGAGTGATCTATAGCCACACAATTGTCTATGGTTTATTTTAGACCCCAAGTTTCATAAGTCTTTTTTTTCTTTTTTAAATTTCGTGTCTAGTCAAATAATACTACATAAAAATTGGATGAGGGAATATTTTTTTGATTTTATGATACGTTAGATTAATTAAAGATAAATTAATTCATAAATCTACTACTAATGAGAACTAGGGGCTCTAAATTTTGGGGCCTAAAGTCATTGTTTTACCTGTCTTATCCTTCAACAAGTGGTATCTATCATGAGCTAAATCTTAGTCGATCGTGACAACACTTAACAAGCTACTACACCACTAAACGGATCCTTAGTCATATTACTAAACATTAAACGAAACAATATGCATATGATATAATTGATGCATATGATATAATAATAATAATATAATAGCAAAGGAAATTCTACTCAACCAATCTCATAACCCACATAGTATATGGTGCATCATCTAATATTTGAGCATAACTAAAATTGTAACGACCCGACCGGTCGTTTTGAGAATTAACACCCCGATCTCCTATTAACTGCTTCCCCCATATCTATTTATGCTATTGTGATTTGCTGGGATGATTCGTTTTGAGTTTCGAAGTGTTTTAAGACACTCAGTCCCTAAATGAGAGCTTATCTTAGAATTTGGACCGTAGTTAGAACAGTATGAAAATGGCTTTAAAATGGAATTCTATCGATTCTGTTAGCTCCGTTGGATGATTTTGGACTTAGGGGTGTGTCCGGATTATGGTTTTGAGGTCCGTAGCTCATTTAGGCTTGAAATGGCGAAAGTTCAATTTTTGGAGTTTCGGGCCGATAGTGGAATTTTTGATATCGGGGTTGGAATCCGATTCCGGAAGTTGAAATAGGTCTGTAGTGTTGAATATGACTTGTGTGCAAAATTTGGGGTCATTAGACGTGGTTAGGTTGGTTTCGGCATTAGTTGTAGAATTTTAAAATATCAAGTTCATTAAGTTTGGATTGGAGAATGATTCGTAATTTTAACGTTGTTTGATATGATTTGAGGGCTAAACTAAGTTCGTGTGGTATTTTAGGATTGGTTGGTATGTATGGTTGAGGTCCCGGGGGCCTCAGGTGTGTTTCGGATGCTCAACGAGTCTTTTTTTGACTTAACAAGATGGCAGGTTTTGTTGGTGTTTTGTTGCAAAAGATTTGTTCTTCGCAATTGCGAAGAGGAGCTCACAATCGCGAAGAGGAGCTCGTGATCGCGAAGGTGTGGCCAGTGGGAGCATCGTAAAAAACGCGAGGCGCAGGTCTCGATCGCGTAGAGTTAAATGGACCTAAGTTGGGGCCACGCATTTGTTCATCGCGAACGCGAGTTGGGAAAGTTAGAACATCGCTTTCGTGTGGGGTTTTACGCTTTTGCGTAGTGCAGACTTATGAGCCAGCAAAGTTGTTCTTCGTGATCGCGAGGTTTTTTTCGTGATTGCAATTAAGGAAATCACCGAGCAGATTTTTAAAGTTCAAAACGAGGGTTTGAGTTCATAACTCCAAAATTTGATTGAGAGCTCGGTAGAAGGCAAAATTTGGAGAGATTTTCAGAGGAAGTTTGTAGGTAATGATTTCTAACTCCTTTTTGATTATATCCAATTTATCTATGCCTAACTTTATCATTTAATTTCGGATTTGGGGTAAAAATTTGGGAAAAATTGAGAAAAGTTCTTAGGCCGAATTTTTGAGTTTTGATCGAGATTTTAGTATCGGATTTGAGTAAAATTGGTATGGTTAGACTCGTGAATAAATGAGCGTTCACAATTTGTGACTTTTACCCGATTCCGAGACGAGGGCTGGGGGGAGGATTTTTGGATGTTTTTCTATTTTCTCACCTTAGCTTTGATTTTCATTAGCTAAATTAGTTGTTGTAGCTATATTTACGTTATGAAATTGATTTGATTAGATTTGTGCCACTCGGAGTTGGATACTCGTGGTAATTTCAACCGCATCTCAGGCCAGGGGAGGAGCACAGACTCCCGCCGCCCCCCTTTAGAGCAGCGGGTTCAGGTTGATCGTATCCCAGAGGTTATATGGTACCACCTATAGCCCCAGCTCAGCCCGAGGGTAGGGCACCAATTTCAGAGGAGGAGAAGCGGAGGCTTGAGAGGTACAAGAAGTACGACCCTCCTACATTCAGTGGTCTAGCATCAGTGGATGCTCAGGTATTTCTAAAGGAGTGTTATCGTATCCACCGCACAATGGGGCAGAGTTTGGTGGGGTTTCTTCCACTGCCTTCTAGCTTCGAGGGGCAACCTATTAGTGGTGGCGTACTTTTGATTTGGACAGTCTGGCTGAGGCAACTTCCCCTACATGGACCCAGTTCTCGGATATGTTTTTGAGGGAGTATGTCCCTCAGAGCCTCAGAGACGCATGGTGCATGGAGTTTGAACATTTGCGCCAGGGTACTATGACTATTTCGGAGTATGCTGTCCGTTTTAGTGACTTGTCTAGACATGCACCGGCCTTGGTTTCCACAGTTCGAGAGAGAGTTTGCGGGTTTATTGAGGGGCTCATTCCCAGCATCAGGTCTAGCATAGCCTGGGAGTTAGATATGGATATCGCCTATCAGCAGGTGGTGAGTATATCTAGGAGAATAGAGGGCATACTTGCTCGGGATAGGGAGGAGAGAGAGGCCAAGAGGTTTCGAGAGTCAGGCCATTATTCTGGTGCCCCTGCCCCAGCTGCAGTTTGTCATGGTAGGGGTTATGTGGGTCGCCTCGTTCATTCAGCTCTTCCAATAGCCAGTGGTATTCTAGATCCTCCTAGACCTCAAGAGTCTTATTATGCACCTCCAGTATCTAGTACGCCTCCTACACGGGGTGCTTTCAGTGGTCAGTCCAACAGACCTGGACCGAGCCAGTCATAGCTACCACGTTCTCCTAGATCTTGATGAGGGATTGCCCTAGACTTAGGAGGGTTTCACCTCCACATACTTCTCAGCCACATCGTGCTCCACAGGGTTCCCAGGCTATGATTATAGCACCAGCTGCCACCCCACCCGTTCATCCAGCTAGAGATGGAGGTCGGGGGGGTAGAGGTCGCCCTATAGGGGGAGGCCACGCCAGATACTATGCCCTTCTTTCACGTACCAAGGTTGTTGCTTCTGATTCTATCATTATAGGTATTGTTCCGATCTGTCAAAGAAATGCATCGGATCTATTCGATCCAACCTCCACTTATTCCTATGTGTCCTCTTATTTTGCCCTACATTTGGGTGTATTTCGGGATTCTTTGAGTTCCCCTATTTATGTGTCTACTCATGTGGAAGATTCTCTTGTTGTGCATCGCGTTTATTGGTCATGTTTGATTGCTCTTAGTGGTTTTGAGATCAGAGCCAATTTATTATTGCTCAGCATGGTAGAGTTTGATGTTATCTTGGGCGTGGATTGATTGTCGTCCCATTATGCTATTCTTGATTGTCACGCTAAGACCGTGACACTGGCTATGCCAGGTTTACCATGATTAGAGTGGAGGGGTACTTTAGATTACACTCCTAGTAGAGTTATTTCATTTCTTAAAGCTCAGCAAATGGTTGAGAAGGGGTGTGACACGTATCTAGATTATGTGAGAGATGTCAATATTGATACCCCTATATTTGATTCAGTCCCAATAGTACAGGATTTTCCCGATGTGTTTTCAATTGATCTTTCGGGTATGCCGCCCAACAGAGATATTGATTTTGGCATTTATTTATTGTCAGGCACTCAACCTATCTCTATTCCTCCTTATCGTATAGCTCCTCATGAGTTGAAGGAGTTGAAGGAATAGGTTACAGGAATTGCTTGATAAGAGCTTTATTTAGCCCAGTGTGTCACCTTATGGTGCTCCTGTCTTATTTGTGAAGAAAAGGGATGGTTCTATGTGTATGTGCATTGATTATCGCCAGTTAAACAAAGTTACAGTGAAGAATCGGTATCCTTTGCCTCGTATTGATGACCTATTTGATCAGTTAAAGGGTGCTCGAATGTTTTCCAAGATTGATTTGCGTTCAGTTTATCATCAATTGAAGATTCGAGAGCCAGATATCCCAAAGACTACTTTCAGGACTCGGTATGGTTATTACGAGTTCCTTATTATGTCATTTGGGCTGACCAACGCCCCAGCAGCATTTATGCATTTGATGCACAGTGTATTCTAGCCATATCTTGACTCGTTCGTCATTGTCTCTATTGATGACATTCTGGTGTACTCCCGAAGTCGGGAAGATCATGAGCAACACTTGAGGACGGTGCTTCAGACCTTGAGAGAAAAGAAATTAAATGCAAAGTTCTCAAAATATGAGTTTTGGTTGGATTTCGTGGCATTCTTGGGACATGTGGTATCTACTGAAGGGATCAAGGTGGATCCAAAGAAAGTGGAAGTAGTTTAGAGCTGGCCCAGACTATCCTCAGCTACAGAGATCCGGAGTTTTCTTGGTTTGGCGGGTTATTACCGTCAATTTGTTGAGGGATTCTCATCTATTGCAGCACCTATGACCAGGCTGACCTAGAAGGGTTCTCCGTTCAGGTGGGCGGAAGAGTGTGAGGAGAGATTTCAAAATCTCAAGACAGCCTTGACTACATCCCAATATTGATATTGCCTACAGGTTCGGGGTCTTATACAGTCTATTGTGATGCGTAGTGAGTTGGCCTTGGTGCAGTGTTGATGCATGACCGTAGAGTGATTGCATACGGTCCAAACAACTGAAGGTGCATGAAAAGAACTATCATGTCCACGACCTTGAGTTAACTTTTAATGTTCATGCCTTGAAGATTTAGAGGCACTATTTGTACGGTGTTCCTTCTGGGATCTATACTGATCACCAGAGTTTGCAGCATCTGTTCAAGCAGAAGGATCTTAATTTGCATCAGAGGAGATGGTTAGAGCTGATTAAGGAGTATGATATCATTATTTTGTACCACCCGGGGAAGGCCAATGTGGTGGCCGATGCTTTGAGTCGTCGGGTAGAGAGTTTGGGAAGTTTGGCTTATCCACATGTATCAGAGAGGCCCATGGCATTGGATATTCAGGCCTTAGCCAACCAGTTTGTGAGATTGGATATTTCTGAGCCTAGCCGAGTATTGGCTTGTGTGGTCTCTCGATCTTCTCTTTATGATCGTATCAGGGAGCGTCAGTATGATGACCCCCATCTGCTTGTCCAGAAGGACACAATTCAGCACAGTGATGCTAAGGAGGTCACTATTAGGGATGATAGTGCATTGAGGATGCAGGGCAGGCTATGTGTGCCTAATGTTGATGCTTTGCATGAGTTGATTCTTTAGGAGGCTCACAGCTCGCGGTACTCTATTCATTCGGGTGCCGCGAAGATGTATCGGGACTTGAGACATCATTATTTATGACGTAGAATGAAGAAGGACATAGTGGAGTATGTTGCTCGATATTTATATTTCCAGTAGGTGAAGTATGAGCATCAGCGACCAGGTGGATTGCTTCAGTAGTTAGAGATTCCGGAGTGGAAATAGGAGCAGATCACTATAGTCTTCGTTGTTGGGGCTCCTATGGACTCAGCGGAAGTTTGATGCAGTTTGGGTGATTGTAGATAGGCTGACCAAGTCGGCTCATTTCATTCCTGTGATGACTACATATTCTTCCAAGCAGCTAGCTCGAGTTTATATCCGTGAGATTGTCATACTTCATGGCATGCCGTTATCTATCATCTCTGATCGGGGCACGCAGTTTACATCACGGTTCTAGAGAGTTGTACAGCATGAGTTGGGTACTCGAGTGGAGTTGAGCATAGTATTTAACCCCCAGACAGACAGACAATCTGAGCGCACTATTCAGATTCTTAAGGATATGCTCCGTGCGTTTGTGATGGATATTGGAGTTTCTTGGGATCAGTTCTTGCTACTTGCGGAGTTTGCCTACAACCACACTTATCAAACCAGCATTTAGATGGCACCGTATGAGGCTCTATATGGTAGGCGGTGTAGGTCCCCAATGGGTTGGTTCGAGTCGGGTGAGGCTAGATTATTGGGCACAAACTTGGTTCAGGACGCTTTGGAGAAGGTTAAGGTGATTCAGGATAGACTTCGCACAACCCAGTCCAGATAGAAGAGCTATAAGGACTGGAAGGTTCGCGATGTTTCATTTATGGTTGGGGAGTGGGTCTTGCTTCGGGTTTCACCTATGAAGGGAATTATGAGATTCGAAAAGAAGGGTAAATTAACCCCAAGGTTTATTGGTCCCTTTGAGGTGTTGCGGCGTGTTGGAGTTTCGGGCCGATAGTGGAATTTTTGATATCGGGGTCGGAATCCGATTCCGGAAGTTGGAATAGGTTCGTAGTGTTGAATATTACTTATGTGCAAAATTTGGGGTCAATCGAACATAGTTTGGTTAGTTTCGGCATCGATTGTAGAATTTTGAAATTTCAAGTTCATTAAGATTGGATTGGAAGGTGATTCGTGATTTTAGCATTGTTTGATGTGATTTGAGGGCTCGACTAAATTCGTATGGTGTTTTAGTATTGGTTGGTATGTTTGGTTGAGGTCCCGGAGGCCTCGAGTGTGTTTCGGATGCTCAAAGGGTCGTTTTTGGACTTTAGAAAATGGCAGATTTTGTTGCAGAAGATTTGTTCTTCACGATCGCGAAGAGGAGCTCGCGATCACAAAGGTGCGGCCAGTAGGAGCATCGCGAATACGAGGAGCAGGTCGTGATCGTGTAGATTTAAATGGACCTAAGTTGGGGCCATGCATTTGTTCATCGTGAATGCGATGAGTGGTCCGCCATCGCGTAGTTGGAGAGTTAGAACATCGAGTTCGCATGGAGTTTTACGCCTTCGCGTAATGTAAACTTATGAGCCAGCGAAGTTGTTCTTCGCGATTGCGAATGTGTTTCCGTGATCGCGATTAAGGAAATCACTGAGTAGATTTTTAAAGTTCAGAATGAGGGTTTGAGTTCATAACTCTAAAATTGGATTGCGGGCTCGGTAGAAGGCGAAATTTGGAGAGATTTTCGGAGGAAGTTTATGGGTAATGATTCCTAACTCCTTTTTTATTATATCCCATTAATCTATGCTTAATTTTATCATTTAATTTTGGATTTAGGGTGTAAATTGGGAAAAATTGAGAAAAGTTCTTAGGCCAAATATTTGAGTTTTGATCGAGATTTGGGTATCGGATTTGAGTAAAATTGGTATGGTTAGACTCGTGAGTGAATGGGTTTACCTAATTCCGAACGTGGGTCCGGGGAGGATTTTTGAACATTTTTCTATTTTCTCACCTTAGCTTTGATTTTCATTAGCTAAATTAGTTGTTGTAACTATATTTATGTTATGAAATTGATTTGATTAGATTTGGGCCACTCGAAGTTGGATACTCGTGGCAAGAGCGTAATTTCGGATTGATTTGAGCTTGGTTTGAGGTAAGTGGCTTGCCTAACCTTGTGTGGGGGAATTCCCCTTAGGATTTGGTACTGTTTGATATATAAGTGCCGTGTACGCGAGGTGACGAGTGCGTACACGGGCTATTTGTTGAAAAATGCCGTTTTCATTAAGCAAATATTTGTTTTTCCTTTAATTGAGCAACACTAGTATATGTAACTATCCTATTTAGCTTAGGAAAGTATGCCTACGTGTCTTAACTGTTTTAACTACCTTAACTGCCCATCTGAACTCTGTGCAGCATATTTAGTGAAAAATTATATGTCTTCCTTGATATGAACTTAGTTTAAACTTTAGAACTCCTTGTTGAAACTGTTAATTTTTTGTTGATTGAGTTGCATATTTACTTTTGTACTACGGAATAGTCTTCCGGGAGATCCCTGTGCACGTTTATGTTCGGGACTACAGGACAGTATCCTGGGAGATCCCTCTGTACTGAATATTTACTTTGGGACTACGGAACAGATTCTGGGAGATTCCCCTACACATTTACGTTTGGGACTATGGGACAGTATCCTGGGAGATCCCCTACATATTTACGTGTGGGACTACGGGACGGTATCCCGGGAGATCCCATGCTGCTATCTTTGTGTATTGAGTTATTGTTTTTCTATGTGTCATTCTCATTAAATGTTAGTTTTATCTTTACTACGATATTTCATAATGTATTATTTTATTATATATATACACCAGTAGGCCCTGACCTGATCTCGTCACTACTCGACTGAGGTTAGGCTTGGCACTTACTGGGTATCACTGTGGTGTACTCATGCCCTTTCCTGCACATATTTTTCGTGTGCAAATCCAACGTTGAACCATGTCTATCAACGGTGAAAGGTACCTCTTTCTAGCCACATTTCTGGTGAGGCGAGGTGATTGTAGAGACTTTGAGGTATATCTTTTGCGTCCGCAGACCTAGGAGTCCTTATCTACTCTTCCTTAAGTTAAAGACTTTTCTTGTAATTTTCTTTGTTGATAGTTTCTGGAGTTTAGAAGTAGTATTTACTTCTGTAGTTTGTGACTCATGATATTCCGGGTTTTAGGAGCATTTATGTTCAGTTCGAGTATGCCGAGCGACATCTAAACTTACTAATTAAATTTACATGTTAAGTTGTTAGCTTTTCATGTTTTCGTTTCATTTCCGCGAAATGTTAGGCTTACCTAGTCATAGGGACTAGGTGAGGTCACGATGGTTCACGGAGGGAGAACTTGGGTCGTGATAAAAATATGATTTATCTCAAATAAAATAAATCAAATATAATATCACAAAATAGCCTCCATTGGAGGATAGGGGAAAGTTCACCACTATTATCATTAGGAAGAATATGAAAATTTAGACGTCTGCTAAATTATCTACATAAAGATATGTATATGAAGTAAGAGCATGAATCATCTAAACCTACTAAACATCATTGACCCATCCCTAAAAGTTTGAGACACATCTTTTATGTAAAAATAATATAAATTATAAATCAAGTGTACTAAATTGAATTGGATAATCGATGTGCCTAAAAATTACACCATAGTTGGAACGATATATATGCAATACTAAAATAATGGACGATGTCGAAGACTCCATGGATTATGTTCTTTCCTTAGAAGGAATAACTTCTTACAAATACACTCCAAAAAGTTGCTTTTACATCTCGAGTATAGGATGACTCCGCCTACAAAGCCCTCAATTGAGGAGCCACCACTATTGAATTTGAAAATTCATCCATCCCATGATCTGTAATAACCCGACCGGTCATTTTGAGAATTAGCACTCCATTAGGTGGCTTAAGATCTTGATCAACTTCGTATTTTTATTATGGCGTGCATCTACGGTCGGGTTTCGGAGGATTCAGAATTAATTTGGAAGAAAGATTCTTATTTTAGAAGCTTAAGCAGAATGAGTTGATTGGAATTTGACTTTTGTATAGACGACTCTGAAATGGGATTTTGATGATTTCAATAGATTCGTATGGCTATTTTGAATTTAGGCTTGCGTCCGAATTTGGATTTGGAGGTCCATAGGGTAATTTGAAGCATTTTGGCGAAAAATTAGAAAGTTGAAGTTTTGGAAGGTTGAGAGGTTTGACCGAGAGTTGACTTTGGTAATATTGAGGTCGAGATGAGATTTTGAGAGTAAGATTAGCTCAGTTATGTAATTTGGGACTTGCATGCAAAAGTTTACGTCATTCCAGGTTGATTTGGTATGTTTCGGCACGAGTTTTGGAAGTTAGAAGATTTGGAATTTCATAAGTTCGATTAGAGGTGCGATTCGTAGTTACGATGTTGATTGATATAATTTGTGGCCTCGAGTAGGTCCATGTTAGGTTATGGATCCTGTTGCTATATTTGGACGGAGTCCCGGGTGGCTCGGATGAGTTTCAGACGAGGCTTAGATCATTTTGGCAATTTTAGTTAAGACTGGTGTTGGGCAGTGTTCTGGTGTGTCCGCATCTACGGAGGTTGGATCGCAGATGCGGAGCTGCTTCTACGAGATTCTTGGTCACTTATGCGATATTGGTGTAGATCTTGTTGTGTCGCTTCTGCAGAGAGGGGAGCGCGGGTGCAAGCTCGCATATGCGGAAAGTCGATAGCAGATGTGCGATATGTGTTCTATGTGGTCGTCCGCTACTGCGGTGTTTGTCACACTTTTGCGCAATCGCAGATGTGATTATTGGATCGCAGGTGCGAGCTCTGGTCTGCTTAGAAAGGGCCGTAGATGCGATATATTTACTCGCAAAAGCGACATCGCAGGTGCGGAATATTTGTTCGCAAATGCGGAAAGTGCTGGGCAGAGAGGTTATATTCGAAGGTTTGCCATTTTTTTTTTCATATTTTGACTTAGAGACCTTGGATTTAGGCAATTTTTGAGAGGTTCTTCATGTGGTTATTTAGGGTAAGTGATCTTCACCCGGTTTTGATTTTATTTTATTGTTTTATCCTTGTTTTCATCATTAAATTAATGAATTGATTGAAAGAAAATGTGAAACTTTGTAAAACCTTTCAAAAATAAAAAATGAGGATTTGAAGGACGAATTGATATCGGAAATTGATAATTTTAGTATGGTTGAACTCGTATTGGAATGGGTGTTCGGGTTTCATGAACTTTATCAGGTTCCGACGTACGGGCCCGGGGTTTAACTTTTGGGTTGACTTTTAGTTCTCGTTAAGATTGAAGCTTTATTATTCAGAATTGTTTCCTATGGGTTTTATTTATGATTTGAAGTTATATTTGGCTAGATTTGAGCCGTCCGGAGGTTGTTTCACTCGAGAAGATCATTTTGAGTAACGGTCTAGCTTCTTTGAGGTAAGTATCTTACAACTTTGTGTGAGGGAAACTAACCCTTAGGATTCGAGTCATTTGTGCAAATTGTGTCATGTGAAGGCCATGTACGTGAGGTGACGAATATGTGCTCGGGCTTAATTGTGGAAATTTGACCGTTTAGGTCTCTTAGGTTCTTATGTCCATTAAATATGAAGTTGTTTTGTCATGTTCTACCGTTATTGCTGATTAAACTTTTTTGTGTCTTAACTGAAGTTGTTGCCTCTTTTATTGCCATGCTATCCTTTTCGGAATTATTTATCCTTGATTGAAGTTATTATTATCTCTTCCGTAATTCCTATCATTAGTTGAAGTTATCATTATCTTTCCCATAATTTGCTTATTCTTAATTAAATTTGTTGTATCTCTTCCGTAATTGCTCAACCCTAAATGAATGCTTGTTATCCCTCATCATAGTTAACTTATCCTTAACTGGAATCATTGATTCATGTTATCCCTCTTACTGTTGAATTGTACTTTTGTGGAATCATTGCTACACATTATCTCCTCCTTGTTGAGCTATTGCTATGTTGTACCATTATTTCATGTTTTGTCTTTCTTTATGAGCTCGTTCTTCCATTTTCTTTGTATTCTGAAGTTATTGAGTTGATTTACTTGTTGTATTCTCGTGTTATTGTCGTTGTTGTTGTTGTCTTCAGTGTTATTGAGCCGGGGGCTATGTGTGGTTGTGATTTTGAAACTGTTTTAAGGAAGTGTTGTGGCACGTGTGCACATATTGTGAAATTCATTTATTTGAGTTGTTATGTTTTGGCATATGTTTGTTGAGAGAATTGTTATGTTATTTGCATGAAGTTTCTGCCGCACGGTTGTTATTGTGTTTACACGAGGTTTCTGCCATGCAGTTGTTATTATGTTGCACGAGGTTTCTATCGTGCGGTTGTTATTGTGTTGCACGAGGTTTTTGTCATGCTGTTGTTATTGAGACGCATGCAGTGGTAAAAGGTCTGGGTGTTGAAACGCATGTGGTGAGATAAGGTGGGCTTGAAACGCGTGGCTAGTAGGGGAACTGCTAGAAGTCATACGGTGTGATAAGGTGGGCTAAAATGCAGGATGCTATTTCGAGAAAAATTGTTACACCCCATGCTTTCATACGTAGAAGTACGCCATAAGTAAATTGATATAAGCTCGGAAATTAGATGTTACATTCCGTATTTTTGTACATTAAAGTTTCGTCGTAAGCTAATCGTCGTAAGTTCGGGAATGAGATTATTTTGAGATTATAAGCATTATGCTATTTGAAACAAGTGATGAGTAAATTCGTGAAGGTGAGAGGGTAAACAAATAAAATAAAATGAATTTTATTCAAAGTTTGACATGTTGGGATAAAATATGGTCTGAGCTATAATATCCGGTATTTATGGACTAATGTCATAAAAGGTACCACTTGACTATGATAGTGAGGTGTATAAGGTATAATAAAAGTGAGTAGTATTTTAAATAATTTGAGATAATTTATAATTATGTGGGTAATTGGTTAATCATTGATTAGTGGAGAATTACCAAGTTAATTAAGAAGTTGGTAATTAAGTAAGATATTTTGGATAAATCTTGAACCTCAACGTGGCAACAAGGTGTAGTCAATCAAATGACTCTTAAATTATGTTGCAAGGTGTCATAATTTGGACATTCTTTGCCCAAGACATCCCTATCAAGTAGGGCACACAAAAATCCAATAATTTTAAGAGATTTACCTTATTAAGGTATGATTCTATGTATGCCAAGAGAGGGATGAAGATTCAATACGGATTCACAACTCTAAGAGATTTGCAACGAAGTTATACTGTGTAATCGCAACGAGATTTGCAATTCTAAAAGAGCACAATACAATCTTTCTCAAGAACATCATACAGATTTCTTCCTACTTCAATCCACCGTTATGTGTTGTCGCAATTGGCACATGTTAGAGAAATTGTCAAGATAATCGGCTCAGGTATGTTAAGGCTATCCCTTCTTTCCTTTTGGAATGATCTATACGACACAAACGAAACGAGCAAATGCAAAACTTCCAGAAATGACTCTATTTATAGAAATACTAGAGATGCCTATGTTATTGATTCCCATATGTCTTATTATTCTATCATCTGTTCATGGGTCTCAGAAAATACATAAGTTGATCAAGTTTACTTCATGATATTAATCAAAGGCATAATGGTCTTATGACACTCCGAAAGATTTATTGACGTACTTCTCATGCATTGAATTCAATACATCAACCCATGACCAGATGTCGTTATATACGCGCATATATATATATATATATATATATAGGATATGGAAAAAGTTTACGGCGTTATATACGCACCATACCTGATCAGCTGGTATACGTTGATGATTTGCCCACAGTGGCCGAGATGATATGATGGGATGCCCTCAGAGGCTTGATGATGTTATAAACACTTATACCCATGCATTATATGGCATTTATATGCATATGCATGACATTTTAAATATTAAAAGATTCACCAAGTTATTCAGACTTACATGTTGAGTCTTTTACTTCATGTTTCTCTCATATCTATTATTTACTGATTTTCATTCCTTACATACTCGGTACACTATTTTTATTAACGTCCCTTTTGCCTGGGGACATTGCGTTTGATGCCCGTAGGTCCTTATAGACAGGTTGAGAGTCCTCCAAGTAGGCTATCAGCTCAGCAGAAGGTGTTGGTGCGCTCTATTTGCTCAAGAGTTGCTTATTTGGTCAGTATGATTAGTACGCACATTGATTGATATGGCAGGTCTCTGTCCCGAACTTTATGATATTATGTACTTTTAGAGGCTTGTAGACAGATGTCCTGTATATGGATACTTGTATGACCTTATCAGCCTATGTTTTGAGTTTACAAATGATCATATTGACCTTATAGGCCCGTATGTCACATATGTAAGTTTTGTATATCAGGTTGGGTCGTTCTATGTCGAGTATTCTCTCATGTTTATTCTACTTATCTCACGATAGCCTCTCCGACTCATTTACCTATGATAGTATGACACGAAAGATATGTTACGTTGGTACTTGGTTAAGTAAGGTACCAGGTGCCCATCGCGGCCCATCGGTTTGGATCATGAAAAAAGTGGTACCAGAGCAGTTCTATCCTAGGAAGTCTACAAGCCGTGTCTAGTAGAGTCTTGTTTATGGGTGTGTCATGTACCACACTTATAAGTAGGAGGCTACAGGGCATTTAGGACTGTTACTCTTTCTTCTTACTCTAGATCGTATGGTAGAGCTAAGTTGTAAGAATTCAATTTCCTAAACTCTATCTTATTCATAATATGACGAAGCCTACACCTAGAAAGGCGGTTGGTAAGGGATTGAATGTGGCTGTGGAAGAGTTGAGTTAGAGGAACTCGATTTTGCATCATGCTTATGATGAGTAAATGTAAGGTCTTTAGCAAATCATGTGTGTACTAATATATGTAAGCTTTTGATAAGGAGCCTTAAGGAAAGAATATCTATCCACCCTTATGGTGAAAGGCAATGAGAGATTCAAAATATGGATACAAGTTTCAACAGGTAAGAGAAGCAAGATGAAGAAGGGTACGAGGCGCCCAGTTAATGAAGATTATCAATATTTACAAATTCATGCAGGGGAATATAAGCATTTTGAGTTACCTTCAACAATAACAGAGGTACGTACAAATGGCCACACCCATCTCATTTATGTCATATGGAAGTTAACAGAAGTAGTATAAGAAAAGGATGGGATATCAAGATCTGGCTGGGTTAGAGTAACCCAAAATGGTGAATGGATTGTTTGTGTTAGTGGACATTTCCGAAGGATATTATAAATGTGCTAATAGATCTCCTTGTGAGATACCTAGATGGTGCACTCTTGAATATTAAAATTATATGTGAATCCTAGCATGATAAAAAAATTCAAACGATGGGCACTGAAAACCTGGAAGGGATAAATATTGCCTTAATGTGGCTACCGTCCCTAGTAAAGCAAGAATATTGAGCAACTCGTGAGCCACTGGATGGAGCAAAGGGGAGCTAAAAGCAAAAGAATGTCATGTTGAAGTTTTTAGAATAAAGTAATAGACATAAATGTTAGCAGGAAATAAGAAGAGAGTCAATGAAGCATTATAAGTAAGATATGATACATGGATGACAACGAGATCAAAAAGATGACAATATTACAGAGTCTATAGTCAAATGAAGGAAAAGATGAGAGGTGACATACCTTGATACAATAAAAGAATATAGGCCATAAAGTTATATCCTCATTTCGAGAAATAAGTCCATGACTCTAACATGATTACCAAAATGAAAAGATAGACCCCAAAGTGATAGAAACCAGTATGGGTTGGTAAACAAGATAAACCAAACATGAATTAGGGAGTGAGTGATTTGATAATAGTCGGCATCAGGAGAATTTAAGAGGTTGTGTTCCGGTGATAATTGAACGGAAGATAGAAGAATACTTTTTAAAGGTCATTCAGGAAGACGCTTCGCTAAAGCAAGCAATATGAGCAAAGTTAAGCTTAAGGGGCTGTATGTGCCAGTTACACTAAGTGTCACATTGCGAATAAGGAAATTTCGTTATCCTTGGTACAAAAAGATTACAACACGGCAAGTAAGGGTCATATATGATATGAAAAGACGCCAAAAATGAAGAGGTAAAACATCTATAGATAGATCATCATAGCACTAAATCTTAGTACTCCCCTAAAGAGGGGAATATAGAGTGATATGGTATTAGGTAGGAGTTATGTGATTCAGGTAACTATGGAACACTAAAGGAAGAATGCGATAAAAATGAGAAAGGTATGAGATTGCACTTATTCAAAGCCTACAGATATGCTACAATTCCAGAACATTATGCAAACACGACGTCAAGAAAAGGAAGTAAGGGTCCCTGTCTGAGATGTTATTGATAGATAAGGAGCCAGTGCGAGACGTAAGTTAAGATAAAGGAAATAACCCAAGAAAGATTATGCAGAATATTGATATGAGAATGGGCCAACGAGTAGTTATTAGTTGATTCAGGAAGAGCCTAGTTATGGCTAGACAAGAGGATACAGACAAATCAACGATCTTGCAAGATAAATATAGTGAATTCAACCTCGCAGTTATGACATCGTGATCTTTAAGAAATATTCAGATAGGAGTTGGAGTAGTTAAAAGTATCGTATGAGTGTTACAGAAATAAAAGAGAGTGCCACTGGTAAGGCAATCAAAATTCAGTTCAGAAGCAACCCTGCAAGCACAAGGGCGTGGAAGTAAGTAACTACGAATAATTATTGGCAAGGAAGGACATCAAAAGGTTCGTCAGATATACAATGTTGTAAGCCTCACGGCTTTACAAGAGTCAGAGGATCCTCCCTAAATACTACAATTAAAGACTAGCTGAGGAAGTAAGGAATAAGGCTTCAACCTAAGGAGGAAATGGCCTTATAACAATAGTCTCACAACAACATTGTATGCACTCCATAAGATAATGGCACCTACCGTGGCTAATGAACGGGAAGTAAAATCAGAATATATTCAAGATCATATGAGTTGTATGGAATTCCAATGTGTGTGGGCACTAATGTAAGCTAGGGATGCACGCAACAAGGGGCAGAAAGGCCAAGGAAAAGTAATTGCTTACATTTTTTTTAAAAAAAAAACTGAGAAGGAATGAAAAGAATTATTCGATTAATGACCCAGAGTA
Source organism: Nicotiana sylvestris (assembly GCF_000393655.2). Taxonomy (NCBI): domain Eukaryota; kingdom Viridiplantae; phylum Streptophyta; class Magnoliopsida; order Solanales; family Solanaceae; genus Nicotiana; species Nicotiana sylvestris. Next base: position 62,815,059 of record NC_091065.1, read on the forward strand.
CGTTATAAATGCACTTAAGAGTTTAGAGTTTTATACATACAGCATATATGTTGACAATCATACAAATACAAACATACAAATCTCCGGTATAAGTTAAAAGAAAGAATTGAGCCCAGGGCATAGACAAATGATTGAGTTGTTAGAAGATTATATCATGGATATTCCATAACGCCCATGAAAGGCTAAAGCAATAACGAATATCAGGAGCCGCAGATGGGAAGATAACTTAAGCCTACATGAACGTTGATCAGAAGAAAGAGAAAATTAAAGAGTTATATTAAACAAATAAACCAGGAGTCTTATTATTGGACCCAAAAAATTATAGAAATCGTGATTAAGAACATTGCAGGATCACTCTTAATATCAGAGGTGCAAGAGAGATAGTATATACATACACGTGCGAAATACGTAGGGCGAACCGACAAGGTTGCTATAGACAACTATATATCTAAAACTGGAAGCTGATAAGGCCCCATACTACCCAACTATACATGACTGTCTACAGACCTCTAACAGAATATACAACTGTACAAGGACGGGACTGGGCCCCGTCATACCCATATATGTATATAAACATATCATACCAAAATTCAAAGCAGCTCCGATAAAGCCAGTTAGAAGAATACCAGCCTCATGAGAAGTCAGTATAAAGCTCCCACCAGATTGTGTATGCACCAGAGGTACAAGTGTTATAATGGCGCTCCAAGTTGTGGATGTGAATTATAACTATGTGCAAGGGAGGTCATGAAAGAAATAGAAGATAAGATGCAAGATTTTAAGGTATTAAGGCAAAGGTAAACAACGTACGAAATACTCAAATGCAGAAGGTTGTGAATAGTCCATACTTCAGATAATAAGATAGAAGCGCGAGGATTCAGTATCCAGGAATAATAGCGACATCGTCAGTAGCATATCTTCCAGCCTATGGTTTCTAGGTACCGAGATATCTAGCTAAGAGAGTAAAGAAGAGTTAGAGATGATGTGATGTTTCTCTTGATGTTCCAGAATAACATAAGGAAATCTATGGTGCAAACAAGTTGAAGGAAGGTTGCGAATAATATAAATAGATACATATAGGTCGCAAACTAAAGTATAGTAAAACGATAAGGTTTTATGACAGGAGTAAGGATAAGAGAGGGCAAGTGAGAAAGTGACGAGAATGGATAAGTACTCGGGATTAAGCCCATGAAAACAAGAGAGCTAATGGTTTCTATAAATTATAGAAAGTTCAGTATAACCTGAATGAACTCAAAGGAATATAAGACTAATAACATCTAGAAGAAATGGAATGCTACCCTGGTAATGGAATGAGGGTGTGATTGTGATAGATAAAGGATGACGTTTGGGTCTTCGATTGAGTAATGACTTGAAGAGGATTTCATTAATTGTAAGTGAGTCATATTGGTATGCTATAAAATACGGTTATGGAAGTATAGTATCGCCCCTAGGTGGATCAATCTAATTACTCTAGATGTCCTCTATGAGACGTGAGCCCTGGCGGTAGTGTTACATAAGAGATCAAGTTATCAATGGTAGATGATAGATCAACATTAAGGTGAATCAACAATGTATGGACAAAAGTCACAAAGTATGAGGTGAGATTATGTCGTCATTCTTAAGATAAACAGTAATGAAGAAGCATTAAAGGACATAGATTTATACATGTAGGATAAGAAATAAGAATAACATGGAGTTTGGTAGCATACCTCAGTAACGATAAATCGAGGTAAGTGTTATGGTATATTATGGCCTACTTAGATGCAGTAAAGTCATGAAAATGATAAGTGCATCAGTCAACATTCGAGGACTAATGTTCTAAATGGGGGAATGATGTTACACCCCATGCTTTCGTACGTGGAAGTCCGCCATAATTAAATTGATATAAGCTCAGAAATAAGATGTAACACGTATTTTCGTACGTTAAAGTTTCATCGTAAGCTAATCAAAGTAAGTTCGGGAATGAGATTATTTTGAGATTATAAGCATTATGCTATTTCAAATAAGTGATGAGTAAATTCGTGAAGGTAAGAGGGTAAGAAAATCAAAGAAAATGAATTTTCGTCAAAGTTTGACATGTTGGGATAAAATACGGTCCGAGCTATAATACCCGATATTTATGGATAGTGCCATACAAGGTACCACATGACTATGATAGTGAGACGTATAAGGTATGTTAAAAGTGGGTAGTATTTTAAGTAATTTGAGATAATTCATAATTATGTGGATAATTGATTAATTATTGATTAGTGGAAAATTACCAAGTTAATTAAAAAGTTGGTAATTAACTAAGATATTTTGGATAAATCTTGAATCTCAACGTGGCAGCAAGGTGTAGTCAATCAAATGACTCTTAAATTATGTTGCAAGGTGCCATAATTTGGACATCCTTTGGCAGAGACATCCCTATAAAGTAGGACCCATAAAAATCCAATAATTTTAAGAGATTTACCTTATTAAGGTATGATTCTAAGTATGACAAGAGAGGGATGAAGATTCAATACAGATTCACAACTCTAAGAGATTTGCAACAAAGTTATATTGTGTAACCGCAACAAGATTTGCAATTCTAAGAGAGCACGGTAGAATCTGTCTCAAAAACATCATACAAATTTTTCCCTACTTCGATCCGCCATTACGTGTTGTCTCTATTGACGCGTGTTAAAGGGATTGTCAAGATAATCGGCTCAGGTATGTTAAGGTTATCCCTTCTTTCCTTTTGGCATGATCTATACGACACAAGCTAAACGAGCAAATATAAAACTTCCATAAATGACTCTATTCATAGAAATACTAGAGATGCATATATTCTTGATTCCCATTTGTCTTATTATTCTATCATCTATTCATGGGTCTCAGAAAATATGTAAGTTGATAAAGTTTACTTCATGATATTAATCAAAGTAATAATGGTCTTATGATACTCCGAAAGATTTTATTGACGTACTTCTCATGCATTGCATTCATTTACATCGACCCATGACCAGATGGCGTACTTCTTATGTATTGCATTTTTATATATATGTATATGGGATATGGGAAAGGTTACGGCGTTATATACGCACCACTGTCACACCTCCTTTTTCCGCGCCCGCGGGGGCGCAAGGGAGTTTTTCCAATTAAAGGACAATCGAAATGGGATTTATTTGTTTATTTCAGAGTCGCCACTTGGGAGATTTAGGGTGTCCCAAGTCACCAATTTTAATCCCGAATCGAGGAAAATAATGACTCTATATTACAGTCTGCGTACCAGAAATCTAGATAAGGAATTCTGTTAACCCGGGAGAAGGTGTTAGGCATTCCCGAGTTCCGTGGTTCTAGCACGGTCGCTCAACTGTTATATTCGGCTGGATTATCTGATTTTATACAAGTCTGAACTTATGTGCAAAATTTAACTTTTAACCGCTTTTATCATTTACTGTTTTTATCAAGAATTACAACGTTGAGAAAATGTATCTCGAACCGCGTTACAATCAATGTACCCGTGGTCGTCGACACACTTTGACTCCGTTGAGATTTGGATTTGGGTCACATCAATGTGCACCCGAGTTTAAGGAAATTAAATTATTAAAAGCGCGCCTAAAGAGACTAACGTGTTGTTATTTTAGGAGGGTTGTGAGATTTGCTAAACAACCCGTCCGGGAAACTAAATGCTTCAATGATTTACATTTAACAAGGGCCCCGCATCTGCGTGTTTTGTTTATTTTCATCGAGGCTCATCTCGTTCTTATTTTAAAAGGATATCCTATAGCAACTACGTTTCTTGTCGTGTTCGTCTCTATCAATTGAAAACGGTAGACAGTCCTAATTAATTACATGATTGCGAGTTTACTTATAACAGGATTTAAAATGCTTTTACAGAATAATAAAATGTGACTGCGATTATGGATAACTAGCCGAAAATTATGGGCCCAAACCTAGCTCATGCGAGATGGCCAGACTTAGGCCCCCTTTTTCGATATGGGCCTAACTGATTTGTTTCGATTCGGGCTCGACCTTCGTGAGGTTGAGAAGTGCAGACTTGCGCTGTTTGTTTTAGAGCAATGGTTTGCCAATTATAAGGAGGCAATTTATCAAAAGGAAATGAAATTAACTAACATGGACGGTTTTATGCATTTAAAGACATGTTAAACGCAATTAGATAAAGTCTAAGATACAACCTATTGCATTGGGAATACTTTTATCTATCAACCCATATATACAAACTAACATTCTATCACCACACATTGATATCTACTAGGCATGCAGGCTAGCTTCAGTATCTAGACAAGAAAGTAAGCTATTATACATTACATGAAGTTTAATATAACAGTCTATGTATGAAATAAACATCTTCAGCTCTTCTCTTTTATATTCATGCTCAACTTTCAAGTTACATTGACACTATTAATCGTGTACCTGGTATAGCAAAGAAAAAGAAGAAGGAGAATGGTCAGCTAAGCAATATGCAGTGAATACAGCAACAGCAGATAACACCAACAACACAGCAACAACAACCAGCCACAATGATGAAGCTCACAAGTGGTCGAGCAACAAACAAGCAGTCCCAGAAACAGAATGATGAACCAACAGAAAACCAGAGTATTCAATATAACAGCACCAGCAGTTCAACAATCACAAACAGCTCGGCAAATAACCAACAACAATTAGCAAAGACAGCTTGGCCAACTTGAACTCCTAAGCAGTTTTCAGACAGTGTTTGGTTACAATATTCTGAAAATTTCTTTATGTTTCTTTCTTTCTCTCAAGACTAAAAAAAATGTCCAGCCTTTGTTTTCTCTTTTTCCCCAGACTCCCAAAATCCCCTGTTTTTGTTATCAAATGGCCTTTTTATAGGCCAAATGAACCAGTGCAGCTGAGCTGCCTGTCCTGCCAATTGGCAGAATGCCCACACCCTATAAGCCCATGCCTCAGCATCTTTTGGTGTCAGCCCCCTTTATTCCCCACGCCTGATTTTTGTTTAAATCCAGAATTATGGGCTCATTTGTTTATTCATTTTAAGCCCCATACCCTTGTGTCTTGTTCCCCATTGGTATTAGTTTAATCCCAAATTAGTACCCTACTTGTCAGCTCATTTAAACTAATTATTTCTGTTCTTTTTAACACCCCAGAATACCCCTGTCAACCTTGATTATTACTGCCCCTGCCTATTGCAGCATTAGGGCATTTTTTGCACTGATGAAAGCTCGAGCTCAGGACTGCCTAGACTGAACCCTTTTAGTCATTTTTATAGTGCAAACAAACCATTTCAAACAATGCTGGGGCATACAGTCAGTGACAAAGCTCAATTAGTCATGCGACCTTATTAGCTCATTCGATTTATTAGTTATAGAAAGCTAATCGACGATATTTATCGAGTCGACTATACTAATTATAACAGGTAATAATCAATCGCTCACATAAACAATACGTTTAGGGACCTAAAGGGCATCAGACAATTCTGTGTTCAATAACTGGGAACCTATATAAGTTTATTCATTTGACGACCAATCTAATCGAACAGGTTCATCACAGAGTACATTCAGAATACAAACAGAAGACAAACGACCAAATAAAAGGTCTTTACAGAGATGAAAGAAATCTGGATGAAAAATAACAAAAATAACAAACAAACACAAAGAGATATGCTGACAACTTATTTGGAAATAAAACAAAAGAACGGAAAACTTACCAAAACGTTTAAACCAAACAGACCCAAATCAAACTTGACTTCGAACTTTTGAGGCCGAACAAACTTTAATCAGGGTGTTCTCACATGAGAACACCTTGGTTAAGGTCTATTAGACCTCAAACCTATGTCAAAACTGGCCGGGTTCCCCAGGTGCATGTGTTTCAAAAGTCTGGATTTCCAGATCTGGATTTTTGGGAGTTGTGGGTAGATTCGGACCAAACCAAGTTTGGTTTGGTCACGAGGAAGGTCAGGAGAGTGTCTAGCATGAAGATGGGGTGGTTTGGCATAGGTCCAGGTTCGACTCAAATCTTCAAACGAAGATTCGAGACGAACGGAAGTGATTCGAGGCTTGTGGTTAGTGGATTCGTGTTCAGGATGGTCGGGTGCATCGGGGGTGTTATTTTGGTGGTCATCGGAACTGTGGTTGCCAGGCTTATGGTGGGAAACCTAGGCTGCTAGGGTTTGAGAGGAAAGGGAGCCTGGGGAAGATGGTGAATAGTGGCCGAGGGGGGGGTGTGGCTTGGGGCGTGGGGTAAGGGGGTTAGGTTTATATATGTATTGAGGGTTTAGATCCTGGCCATTGGATCAATTGAGATCAAGGGCCAGGATCTACTCATTGAGGAGGGACGACGTCGTTCGGGAGATGATAGTGGGTTAAGACCGGGTAGGGGATTGGATCGGGTCGTGTTGACGGGTTTAGAGGAAGGCCTGGATCCGTTGGATCAATGAGGTTGGACGGCTCAGATCAACTTGCCTGAAACGGCGTCGTTGAGGTGAGTTGGACAGCCTGATCTGGACCGTTCCTTTGAATCAGATCAACGGCTTCAAATGGGGACGCCGATACGACGTCGTTTGAGTCCGTGCTTGGGCAGGCTGGATTTGGACTGGATCAGTGTTGGTTTGGGCCTGTTTTTGTTTCAATTTCTGGGCCCAAATCGATTTAGACCCTTACTCTTTTGCTTTATTTCTTTCTTATCTTTTTTTTCTTTTCTTTTAAACAAAAAATAAAAATAAAAATAACAAATAATAAGGTAACGAAATTAAACAACAATGCAACATTTTAACACAATTATCACAAAAATATTTACGTAAGTTAGCTAAAAGCCTAGGGCGAACGATGCACACATATATATATTTTTTGAATTTTCTTTTACTGACCGAATTATGGTTTAATCATCCTAATACATATATTTTGTATTTTGTTTGTTAATGATTAAATGCAAAAAATGGACAGATCCACAAATGACTAACAACACATGAAAACTCGAACAATTGTACAACGAAACCATTTGTCACTATTTTTATTTTCTTTTGGAGCGATTGTCCGTAAAGCAAAAATCACGTGCTTACAGCTGCCCCTCTTTGCACGGAGAACACGAAGGGTTTTCGCGCAAAGATAAAGCGAGCGATTTTTGCCCGTCCGAATACTCCGTGTGAAGCATTTTTGAAAAAGATTTGACCGAACCTTTGCTTCGGAGGTTTCCTACATATCCTGGGCTGAAACAGGAATCAGGTCAATGTAGTTCGGGAAATTTTGGTAGCTGGGACTACCATGTGACTGTATTGCTTGCTGTTGTTGTGCGCTGTTGTACGCTGCTGTAGGATGCTATTGCTCAACCGATCTCCCTATTACATTGCTCTAAAAGGAAAAACAAGAAGCTAAGCTAAACTAAGGATCCTGAAGTCTCATCCATCTTCGACTTGTTCTTGTTGCCTTGCTTTCTTGTCGGCTATCGCTTTCCTCCGGTGCCTTTATCTTGTGCCTTTGGGAGATGATGTTGGTCCTTTGCTGACGTTTGAATGCCAGTTTTCATCACTTTGCTTGACCCGCTGGGGACACGACTTTCTTCTTTAAATCTTTCAATGGTTTCCTCAGTGGTATGGCTTTTCATCAGAATTGTTATGTTGGGCATGCCATAGCGTTCTCAAACTGCTCTTTTGAGACGCGTTCCTTTTTCCTTTTGAATTGCGCGCTTGCCTCTGCAGTTGTCTGCTTCTTGGTGCTGGGGATTTTATTATTTCCCGTTTGGGGATCTCTGTTGTACCCTTCCGTCTTCAGGTGGGGTGACTGATTCCAAAATCTAGAGCTGAATGTATTCCCGCATTATACTGGTGGGCGACCTAGAACTTAAATGTATTCCCGCATTATACTGGTGGGCGACCTAGAACTTAAATGTATTCCCGCATTATACTGGTGGGCGACCTAGAACTTAAATGTATTCCCGTATTATACTGGTGGGCGACCTAGAACTTAAATGTATTCCCGCATTATACTGGTGGGCGACCTAGAACTTAAATGTATTCCCGCATTATACTGGTGGGCGACCTAGAACTTAAATGTATTCCCGCATTATACTGGTGGGCGACCTAGAACTTAAAATGTATTCCCGCATTATACTGGTGGGCGACCTAGAACTTAAATGTATTCCCGCATTATACTGGTGGGCGACCTAGAACTTAAAAATATTCCCGCATTATACTGGTGGGCGACCTAGAACTTAAATGTATTCCCGCATTATACTGGTGGGCGACCTAGAACTTAAAAATATTCCCGCATTATACTGGTGGGCGACCTAGAACTTAAATGTATTCCCGCATTATACTGGTGGGCGACCTAGAACTTAAATGTATTCCCGCATTATACTGGTGGGCGACCTAGAACTTAAAAATATTCCCGCATTATACTGGTGGGCGACCTAGAACTTAAATGTATTCCCGCATTATACTGGTGGGCGACCTAGAACTTAAATGTATTCCCGCATTATACTGGTGGGCGACCTAGAACTTAAATGTATTCCCGCATTATACTGGTGGGCGACCTAGAACTTAAATGTATTCCCGCATTATACTGGTGGGCGACCTAGAACTTAAATGTATTCCCGCATTATACTGGTGGGCGACCTAGAACTTAAATGTATTCCCGCATTATACTGGTGGGCGACCTAGAACTTAAAAATATTCCCGCATTATACTGGTGGGCGACCTAGAACTTAAATGTATTCCCGCATTATACTGGTGGGCGACCTAGAACTTAAAAATATTCCCGCATTATACTGGTGGGCGACCTAGAACTTAAATGTATTCCCGCATTATACTGGTGGGCGACCTAGAACTTAAATGTATTCCCGCATTATACTGGTGGGCGACCTAGAACTTAAAAATATTCCCGCATTATACTGGTGGGCGACCTAGAACTTAAATGTATTCCCGCATTATACTGGTGGGCGACCTAGAACTTAAATGTATTCCCGCATTATACTGGTGGGCGACCTAGAACTTAAAAATATTCCCGCATTATACTGGTGGGCGACCTAGAACTTAAATGTATTCCCGCATTATACTGGTGGGCGACCTAGAACTTAAATGTATTCCCGCATTATACTGGTGGGCGACCTAGAACTTAAAAATATTTCCCGCATTATACTGGTGGGCGACCTAGAACTTAAATGTATTCCCGCATTATACTGGTGGGCGACCTAGAACTTAAATGTATTCCCGCATTATACTGGTGGGCGACCTAGAACTTAAAAATATTCCCGCATTATACTGGTGGGCGACCTAGAACTTAAATGTATTCCCGCATTATACTGGTGGGCGACCTAGAACTTAAATGTATTCCCGCATTATACTGGTGGGCGACCTAGAACTTAAATGTATTCCCGCATTATACTGGTGGGCGACCTAGAACTTAAAAATATTCCCGCATTATACTGGTGGGCGACCTAGAACTTAAATGTATTCCCGCATTATACTGGTGGGCGACCTAGAACTTAAATGTATTCCCGCATTATACTGGTGGGCGACCTAGAACTTAAATGTATTCCCGCATTATACTGGTGGGCGACCTAGAACTTAAATGTATTCCTGCATTATACTGGTGGGCGACCTAGAACTTAAATGTATTCCCGCATTATACTGGTGGGCGACCTAGAACTTAAAATGTATTCCCGCATTATACTGGTGGGCGACCTAGAACTTAAATGTATTCCCGCATTATACTGGTGGGCGACCTAGAACTTAAATGTATTCCCGCATTATACTGGTGGGCGACCTAGAACTTAAAAATATTCCCGCATTATACTGGTGGGCGACCTAGAACTTAAATGTATTCCCGCATTATACTGGTGGGCGACCTAGAACTTAAAAATATTCCCGCATTATACTGGTGGGCGACCTAGAACTTAAATGTATTCCCGCATTATACTGGTGGGCGACCTAGAACTTAAATGTATTCCCGCATTATACTGGTGGGCGACCTAGAACTTAAAAATATTCCCGCATTATACTGGTGGGCGACCTAGAACTTAAATGTATTCCCGCATTATACTGGTGGGCGACCTAGAACTTAAATGTATTCCCGCATTATACTGGTGGGCGACCTAGAACTTAAAAATATTCCCGCATTATACTGGTGGGCGACCTAGAACTTAAATGTATTCCCGCATTATACTGGTGGGCGACCTAGAACTTAAATGTATTCCCGCATTATACTGGTGGGCGACCTAGAACTTAAATGTATTCCCGCATTATACTGGTGGGCGACCTAGAACTTAAATGTATTGAAATTGTTTCCCCGTTCTTCCGAGAAAATTTTCGACAATCGGCAGAAAATTTTCTGCCCCGGTTTTTGGTAACTTCCATGGCATTGCATCTTGTTGCCGTCATCAATTCTTTGCTCTCCTGCAAAAGACAAAAGGATTTAGTCAGTTTTAATCGTGGTGGTAGAGGGTGCCTTTCTGGCGAGCAATTTTTCTCTCTTCCCCTTTTCTTGCTCTTTGTCCCCATAATTGGTTGGCAGGTAAAGTTGCCTGTTGGGGGTCTCTAGCCTGCTGGGGATTGGTTTTCAATTTATCCCCTTTTCTGCTTTCTCTTTAAACACATGATGTGGGAGTCTGCTTCTAACTCCCGAAACCACTCCCTTTTGGAGCTTACTTCTTCCAAAAATTTCCGGGCACAATCCCTGCATTGCCTGGGACCGGCCTTTAAGACTGTTTGTATCATCCTGCATTGGATGAATTCTCCTTTGGTTTCTGGTAGTAAGCTTTGAAAAATCCTTTCAAGACACATTTTAGGAAAAGAAATAAAGACATGGAAAAAGAAAAACTTTCTGAACCAATATTTTGTGGGAGGAGACAATCCAAAGAACTTATCTGGAGGACACAACTGGTCCCCGTGATCATGACGTGCACCATAGATTCCCGACCCAGTCTATTTGTATCAATCGATTTGTCCGACGGTCTGACTTGCTGGGGATGATAAATGGATGTTCATCTTGTTGCGAATGTGGTAGCTTTGCTGATCTGTTTCGTCGCCTCATAGTGCCCTTCGAGGGGTTTTCACTAATGAGACTCTCTCTTTTCTCTCATCTCCCGGCGCCTTATGGTGCCTGTGAAGGTCTTCACCAATAAGACTCTCTCATTTTATATCCCTCATCTTACATCGCCTCTCGGTGCCTGCGAAGGTTTTCACCGATGAGACTCTCTCATTTTATTTCTTTCGAGGAATCGGGGTGTTGTAGATACGACCCTCTTTTCTGGAGATTCCTTTGACTATCAATTCGTTCCCAATCTTACGATCCTCTTCTTTGCTGGGGCTTGGTGTATTATTCTCGGTCTTATTCGCCTGACTCGACATCTCTTGAACATTGATCGGGAGGTCTTTTGGACGTTGATGTTGGTTTTGGTGTGGGGTTAAAGAAAGGCTATGAGAGAAATGAAAATAATTTGATGGGTGATGTGCTACAACTTTTGGAATCGAACCTTTGTTGGAATTTTAAAACATAACTTCTGCCCCAGTTTTCTTGCTTGGGGAATTTATTATTTATACTTATGTTGCGCTATGTGCGTTACGCACGCTGTGCCTATTACGCACACTATGTACATTATGCATCGGATATCCCCTATGATGCATACTATGACCGAGCCGTGAGGCGCCTACGTATCCTCTTTGAGGAATCAGGTCAAACGTAGTTCCCACGGTTTTGTGTTTCTTTATGATTTCATCTTCTTCTTTTTTTTTTTTTTTTTCGTTTCTTTCCCATTAGTGATTCCAAAAGAGGGGTATTGAAAGAATTTGCTTAAGGCTCAAAGGGGGAAGCAAGGGTTAAACAGTGTTTGGGTAGAAGAAGGAATTGCCTCCGTCATCTCATTATCCAATAAATGCCAAATACAAGCAAACAAACCGAATAATTGCCGTAATTAAAGAAATTACGCATAATATCTCTTGACTGCATCTGAATTGATAGCCATGTCGACACATCTACCCTCGACATCTGTCAAACACAAAGCACCGTTGGACAATACTCTGGTCACGATATAAGGCCCTTGCCAATTTGGGGCGAATTTGCCTTTCGCCTCGACCTGATGTGGGAGGATCTTCTTCAATACCTGCTGCCCTACTTCAAACTTCCTGGGGCGCACCTTTTTATTATACGATCTTGCCATTCTCTTCTGATACAGTTGACCGTGGCACACTGCTGCCAATCTTTTCTCATCTATCAGGCTCAACTGTTCCAATCGAGCTTTTACCCATTCATCATCATCAATCCCGGCTTCAGTGACAATTCGGAGGGACGGAATTTCGACCTCCGCTGGTATCACGGCCTCAGTTCCGTATACCAACAAGTAAGGAGTTGTGCCTATGGAGGTCCGGACGGTAGTGCGGTACCCCAATAAAGCAAAGGGTAATTTCTCGTGCCACTGTCTGGACCCTTCCACCATTTTTCGCAGTATTTTCTTGATATTCTTATTGGCTGCTTCGACTGCTCCATTTGCCTTAGGACGATATGGGGTGGAATTGCGGTGTGTAATCTTGAATTGTTGGCATACCTCTCTCATCAAGCTGCTATTAAGATTCGCACCGTTATCCGTGATGATCACTTTTGGGATCCCAAATCTGCAGATGATATGGGAGTGAACAAAGTCCACCACTGCTTTCTTAGTTACTGATTTGAAGGTTTTAGCCTCAACCCATTTGGTGAAGTAATCAATGGTCACTAGAATGAACCTATGACCGTTGGACGCTGCTGGCTCGATGGGCCCAATGACATCCATGCCCCATGCTACAAACGGCCAGGGTGCTGACATCGTATGTAACTCTGTTGGCGGAGAATGAATCAAATCTCCATGTATCTGGCACTGATGGCATTTCCTTACGAAAGTGATACAGTCGTGTTCCATGGTTAGCCAATAACACCCTGTTCGAAGGATCTTTCTTGCCAATATATATCCACTCATGTGTGGCCCACAAACTCCGGCATGTACTTCCGCCATAACCGTCGTTGCCTGCCCGGCATCTATGCATCTCAACAATCCCAAATCCGGGGTTCTTTTGTACAATACTCCTCCACTGAGGAAGAAACCATTCGACAAACGCCGAAGGGCTCTTTTTTGGTCTCCAGAGGCATGTTCTGGATATATCCCCATTCTGAGGTATTCCTTGATATCATGAAACCAGGGTTCGCCATCTGCTTCTTCTTCTATGGCATTGCAGTAGGCGTGCTGATCACGGACCTGGATGTGTAGAGGATCAACATACATTTTGTCAGGGTGGTGCAGCATTGATGCCAAGGTGGCCAAGGCATCCGCAACCTCATTGTGAACTCTCGGGATGTGTTTGAACTTCACCGATCGAAATTGCTTGCTCAGATCATGCAAGCATTGTCGGTATGGTATGAGCTTTAGATCTCGTGTTTCCCATTCACCCTGAATTTGATGTACCAAGAGGTCCGAGTCTCCCAAGACCAAGACGTCTTGGACGTCCATGTCAGCAGCCAAGCGCAGACCCAGAATGCAAGCCTCATATTCGGCCATATTGTTAGTGCAGTAGAAACGCAGTTGGGCCGTAACAGGATAATGCCGTCCTGTTTCAGAAATGAGTACTGCTCCTATTCCAACTCCTTTTGCGTTTGCAGCTCCATCGAAGAAAAGCTTCCAACCCGGTTCCTCAGGTAATTCCAAATCAGTCGTGTGCATCACCTCTTCGTCAGGAAAATACGTTCTTAAGGGCTCGTATTTTTCGTCAACGGGATTCTCTGCCAAATGGTCTGCCAGTGCCTGGGCTTTCATGGCCGTCCTCGTTACGTAGATGATATCAAACTCTGTGAGCAGAATTTGCCACTTTGCCAACCTTCCCGTGGGCATAGGTTTCTGAAAGATATACTTCAATGGGTCCAAGCGGGATATGAGATAAGTAGTATATGAAGACAGGTAGTGCTTCAACTTCTGAGCTACCCAAGTTAGGGCGCAGCATGTTTTCTCGAGTTGAGTGTACTTGACCTCATGCACTGTGAATTTCTTGCTAAGATAGTAGATGGCCTGCTCCTTCCTTCCTGTGTCATCATGTTGCCCCAGTACACAACCAAATGAATTTTCCAAGACTGTCAGGTAAAGGATTAGGGGTTTCCCGGGCTTAGGTGGGACCAACACGGGTGGATTAGACAGATACCCTTTGATTTGGTCGAAAGCCTCTTGACACTCTGTCGTCCAACCTTCTGCAGCATCCTTTCTCAGTAGCCGAAATATGGGCTCACAAGTTGCTGTGAGTTGAGCGATGAACCTGCTGATGTAATTGAGTCTACCCAGCAAACTCATTACCTCTGTTTTGTTCCTTGGCGGTGGCAAGTCTCGGATGGATTCAATTTTGGATGGGTCTAACTCAATCCCCCGTCGACTGACGATGAATCCTAGCAACTTTCCTGATGGAACCCCGAATGCGCATTTGGCCGGGTTAAGCTTGATATCATACCTCCGGAGTCTTTGGAAAAATCTCCTTAGGTCTGCCACATGGTCCTCCTGACGCCAAGATTTGATGATCACATCATCGACGTACACCTCTATTTCTTTGTGTATCATGTCATGAAACACAGCAGTCATTGCTCGCATGTACGTTGCCCCAGCGTTCTTTAAACCGAACGGCATTACCCGATAGCAGTAGGTTCCCCATGGCGTAATAAACGCTGTCTTCTCAGCATCCTCTTCGTCCATTAGGATCTGATGATATCCCGCATAGCAATCCACAAAGGATCCAATCTCGCGCCCAGCGCAATTATCGATCAGGATATGAATGTTGGGTAACGGGAAATTGTCCTTGGGACTTGCTTTGTTAAGGTTGCGGTAGTCGACGCACACCCTGATTTTTCCATCCTTCTTTGGGACTGGTACCACATTGGCCAACCATTCGGGATACCGAGTGACCCGAATGACCTTCGATTGTAACTGCTTAATCACTTCTTCTTTGATCTTTACACTCATTTCTGTTTTAAATTTCCTTAGTTTTTGCTTGACCGGAGGGTATGCCGGGTCAGTGGGCAATTTGTGAACCACTAAATCGGTGCTCAATCCAGGCATATCATCATATGACCATGCAAAAACATCTTTGAATTCCCTGAGAGTTTCGATCAATTCTGCTTTGACATTTGGCTCAATGTGGATGCTAATTTTGGTCTCTTGGATGATATCAGCGTCTCCTAGGTTCACAGCCTCAGTGTCATTTAGGTTAGGCTTGGGTTTCTCTTCAAATTGGCACAGTTCTCGATTTATTTCTTCGAAGGCTTCTCCTTCGTCACAAACGACCTCTTGCATTGTTGAGTCAGATTCAGATTGATTTATTAGACTAGGTCGAAGATCCGCTGTGCATGCCATGTCATTAGGACCAGTAAAAAGAGAACTGTTCAGAAAGAAAAAGAACAAAACAAGAAATTAAAATGGGACAAAAGAAAAGAACTTTATTAAATTTGCAGGATAAAAAGGGTTCACACTTTTACAAAACGAAAGTAAAATTGGGATTACACCCTTGAATAATCCGATCAAACAAACAAACAAACAAAACATTAATCAAAGCCTACTACCAAGACTCCCCTCGGACAGGAAGAGGAGTAACCGTCCAATTGTTGATCTTGGCCTCAGGCCCCACAAATTGTATCTCTGCTCTGCTGGAACCTTCTCCAGCTTCCACCATACTGACATCCGCAAATAGCCTCTCAAAACTCTGATTGAGGTCTTCATTTATACCGATCAAAGGTCCTCGAATCTTTGGGATCGCTGACCCCTTGGCACTAGCTTTAACAAAAGACCTTGAGAGGCGTGGCACTGGTTTAGGCAGAAACCAGACCTCTCTTCTTCATTTTTCGCGCTTGCTTCCTGTCTGCTGCGGTTGGTTTGAACCCCAACCCGAAAGTTTCCAGATTCTTAGGAAGGGAGACAGGTTGGACTATCCCTTGAAGTTCAACTCCCAGGCCTTTTCCCGGCACAAACCCATTACCCAGCATCTCCGATACCATCATGACTGTTGCGGCAGCTACCCTAGGGTGCGGGATGATTTCTCCTTCAGAGATTTTGTTGGCCGACCCTGTATCGAGAACCTGGTAGACCCAAGGACCCTTGTCATCAGTGGTCTCTATGAAAGGCACAATGGTTCCGCCCACGGTGCATGTTGTATCCTCACCGTGCAACACGACCTCTTGTCTTTCCCACTCGAACTTCACTGTCTGATGTAGGGTGGAAGGCACCGCTTTAGCTGCATGAATCCAAGGTCGTCCTAACAGCAAGTTGTAAGATACCGTGGCGTCCAACACCTGGAATTCCATGGTAAACAGGACCGGGCCAATGGTTAGTTCAAGTACAACATCCCCCACAGTGGCTGTTCCGTTTCCGTCAAACCCTCGGACACAGATGCTATTCTCCCGGATTCTTCCACGGTCAATCTTTAACTGGTCCAGGGTGGATAATGGACAAATATTGGCGCTTGAGCCGTTATCCACCAATACTCGGGTTACCACCGAGTCTTCACATTTGACAGCTAGGTATAGAGCTTTGTTATGCTCCGTACCTTCCACCGGCAGGTCATCATCTGAGAATGTCACTCTGTTCACCTCGAAAATCTTGCTAGCAATGGTTTCCAGGTGGTTTACAGAAATCTCACTGGGTACATGAGCCTCGTTCAATATCTTTAACAGGGCCCGACGATGTTCCTCGGAATGGAGGAGTAATGACAATAGTGAGATCTGGGCAGGTGTTTTTCTCAGCTGCTCAACCACAGAATAGTCTTGTACTTTCATCTTCCTCAGGAAGTCTTCAGCCTCTTCTTCTGACACTGGCTTCTTGGTTGCCACTGGGTTTGTTTTTCTTAACTCCACCGGAGCAAAGCATCGACCTGATCGAGTCAGCCCTTGCGCTTCACAACTGACTTCTTCCACCTGTTTTCCTTGGTATGTCACCACTGCCTTTTCGTATTTCCAGGGCACAGCCCTGCTGTCAAGCATAGGCAATTGGACCACCGGCTTTATGGTCACTCGTTCTCTACATACCCCTCTCAACATGACTGCCGGTGTGGGCAGGATCCCTGGTATTACCAATTTGCTTGGCTCGGGTTTGCTTGTTATGACGGACGGGTTCTTCCCCCATATTACTACCGGCTTGACGCCTTCTCCCTGCGACTGTACCTTTGTTCCTCCACCGGTTAAGACTTCTTTTGGGGCAGCTTGGATCATCATCACTGTTTGTGAGGGTTTTCTTAATTCGCCTCCCTCACACACCAACTCAATCATGTGAGCTTCGTGGTGCGCTGGCAGTGGGTTTTGGTTGATGTTAGGAGCCTCCGGTGTCTGGACCTCGATCTTATTGGTGTCAATAAGATCCTGTATGGCATGCCTTAACTTCCAACACTTCTCGGTATCGTGCCCGAGCATCCCTGAACAGTATTCACAACTGATTGAACGGTCCAAATTCTGAGGCGGGGGATTTGGTTCCCGAGTATGGACGGGACTAACCAAACCCAATTGCCGCAGCTTGTGGAACACAGCGGTGTAGGTTTCTCCCAGTTCGGTGAAGGTTCTTTGCTTCCGCAACCTGTCATTTCTGGCATCTGGATTTCCCCGGAAACCTGCCCCTGAAGGATTTCTATATGCCCTTGGTGGAGGGTAAGTGTTTTGTGGTGGTGCATATATGTTCTGGGGAGCCGGTGCGCGCCATTGTGGGCGAACCGGAGGGCTGAGTGTATACCTGGGCTTGGTGTACGGAACAATGTGGTTCTCGAGGTGGATAGAAATTTTGTGGTGGGTTGTATGGATAGTTTGACCTGTGAGGCCTGGGTTGGTTGTAGTGTGGCCTGCCAGCCCTGGGCCAACTGCCTGCCTCGATCGTGGCAACCTCTTCTTTCTTTCTTCTTAGCGCACCTCCCGTGCCGTTTTGAATAGCCTGGGTTGTGGCCTTAAGTGCCGAATAGTTTAAGATCTTGTCCGACCTCAAACCTTCTTCTATCATGACCCCTATTTTGACCACCTCGTTGAAAGATTTTCCAACCGTTGTCACCAAGTGACCAAAGTAGGTTGGATCCAATGTCTGCAAAAAGTAGTCTACCATTTCTCCCTCTCTCATGGGAGGATCGACCCTAGCTGCTTGTTCTCTCCAGCGGAACCCGAACTCGCGAAAACTTTCCCCGGGTTTCTTCCCAGTTCTCAATAACGTGAGACGGTCAGGGACTATCTCTAGATTGTACTGGAAATGACCTGCAAAAGCCTGTGCCAGATCATCCCACGTGTACCACCTGCTGAAATCCTGCCTGGTATACCATTCCAGTGCAGATCCGCTCAGACTTTGGCCGAAGTAAGCTATCAAAAGCTCATCCTTGCCTCCTGCCCCTCTCATTTTGCTACAGAATCCCCGCAAATGTGCCATGGGATCACCGTGCCCTTCATATAAATCAAACTTGGGCATCTTGAACCCAGCCGGGAGTTGGACATCTGGGAAAGGGCACAGATCTTTGTATGCCACGCTGACTTGATTGCCCAGCCCGTGCAAGTTTCTGAAGGATTGCTCCAGGCTTTTGAACTTTCTTAACACTTCATCCTGTTCAGGGGCCTTAACCGGCTTCTCAACCTCTGCCGGTACTTCCAAATGGGGATTGTAAACCTGTGGTTCCGGTGCGTGGAAGGTAGGCTCAGGGGGATAGTATTGTGTATCGTGAGCCTGGAACAATGGCTCACTGGTCGTTCGCTGCAAAGGGGCTGATGCAGGTCCCACAAAAATGGGAATATTGGATGTTGGGAGAGGTTGATGGGGTGGTGGAGCTTGGGAATCATGAGGGCTTCTTTCTTGTTGATAGAGGGGGTTTGGGCGGCTTGAGGAAGGGCCAGAGTGAGGGTACTCCGGCACCTGCCCCAGTGTCTCAGGGCTCTTTTGCGTTTTGGCCAGGGCTAGCTGCATTGCATGCATCTCTAGTCCCATCCTTTCAATCTTTTCCATTGCCTCTTTTAGCAACTGGCTCATTGGCCTTTCTTCCTCATTACTATTCTCAGAAGTGGTCATGCTTGTTGCTACCGGTCCTTTGGATCTGGTTTGGTATGAATGTGTTGCCAGAATTCTTTAACAACTAACTGTCTGGTATCAGACAACAACAAACTTTGTTAGTGTTAGAGCTTAACAGATTTGATCATAACACATAGAGGATGCAATGCACCTAGGCAGTTAACCGTTTCTACATGCTTTGCTTCAAACCACATGCGTCATCCCGGTTTGTTCATTCGTCTCTTTTTTAGAGTATTATGCGAAACCCCGCGTTTTTATTTTATTTACATTTTCTTTTCTTTATTTATTAAAAGTGGTCGAATCTTATGGGGATTGCCTACGTATCACGTCCCCGCGTGAATCAGACCCGGCGTAGTTCTGCCCCAAAGTAAAGACACATAGAAATTCTTCCGGAGTCACTTAATTTCATTATCAAAATTTGCTATTACACATTGCTTCAAACAACATAGCAACAGTACAGACTCCATGGTTCTTTGACCCTATTTGATTGAAGGAAAAATGGAAAACAACATATGGGAAAACATCAAAGCTTAACTAAAACAAGACTCGACCAGAGGTTAATTTTCCAACTTAGGGACTCGCGAGGCATCGTTCGGCCTTTTCGCGGTTCTAGGTGCGAGATCCCTTTCGAGCTGCTCCAACTCGTGCATGGTCTGTTTGACATAACCCATCACTACTGGGAGAACGGTAACGCAGGTCATGTTTTCACACCGTCGACACCTTCTGATGATGGCATGGGCAATGGCCCTGATCTTGTCTCTGGTTTTTTTCTTCTCTATGAGTAGGTGTCTTATCTGATCACTGCACATCTTGAATACCTGTGAGTCCTGTATATGCTGATCCCTCAGCTGCCGCACTTCTTCCTTCATTTGGGCCAACAAGTCGTAACAGTATCTACTCTCCGATTGGAAATCCCCGGCCTGCTTAACTGCTTTAAACTCGAGTGTAGCCATCTCCCTCTTTATTTTGGCCACAGTCTTCTCGTGGTCACGTTTCAATTGGTTCAAACACCGGCGATGCTTATCTACTCTTGTTCCCCACCGTGCCTTGAACTCTGTCATGACCTTTTCGGATTCTTCTAACCTGTCTCGCCATTCCGCGATCTCCCTTTTCAAACCCTTTATCAACCGCTGGTCTGATCGACTTCTGGGCTGCTCGTCGAGAGACAATCTCAATTTTTGGACTTGGGCCTTAAGCTCTTTGTTCTCTTGGATCAATCTATTCTTTTCGCTTTGATCCGCCGCGATTTGTACGCTATTATCGAATTTCAGACTATCCATTTGTAGCTTCAAATCGCCAATCTCTGCCCGATAACCCTTCTCTTTTGCTAACCAGTTCCATTGCCCTTGGGATGATTCTACGAAATCTTTGAGATGTGGCCTCTTAGCCGGTCTTTCGTAGGACAGGCTACCTCTAAACCAAGCGTGATATTCTGGGGCGACTTCCCCTTGTGCCGTATTAATCACACAAGTGTTTGCTGTCAGATGTTGGCATTCACTCCATATTTGGCGGACTTCTTCTTCAGGGAAATGACCGTTCGGACTGATTTCAATCACTTGGGTACTCAAATCTTCATCTTTCGGTACCACTTGGTACCTCCCAAGTTGCCTCAAAACCCGATATGGTGCATAGGGTTGGATACTTTTCAGTCCCATCAACAGAAAGTGAGGCCGGGTTGCCGGCATGTATATGATTTCCTCGATAGGTGACCATCCGAGCGTCCACTGGACTTGGCTGGCAGTGAGAGTTCGGAGAAATGCGGTCCATGATGTGACTCCCTCAGGTAAATTGAACCCTTTGATTCTCGTGTAGAATTCTCCAATACAAGTTTTCTCTGGCGAACCATAACCCAAAAGTGAGGAGCGATGGCATAAATGATCGGTCATCCACATTTGCAACAGTAGGTTACATCCTTCGAAAAAGTCGCCCCTGGCTCGACAAGCAGTGAGAGCCCGGAAAATGTCAGCCATAATCATAGGCGCCAGAGTACTTTTATCTTGGGTAAGCAAAGTATTGACAACCCCGGTTATCTTTAGATCAATGTTTCCATCTTTCCTAGGGAACACTATAAGACCCAGAAAGGCTGTCATAAAAGCCACCAGCCTGTGTTCGTCCCACTTTTGTCGGTTGCCTCTACTGCATAGCTTGAAATCCGGCTTATTGAACCCGCCCACGTGACCGTATCTAGCATATATGAGGTGGAGACTGCAGAATCCTTTGGCAAGATCTGGATGGTGGAATGTCCGAGGTATTTTTAGGAAATCCAGAAACCTGTGTACCGTGACAGCTCTAGGTGCAATCAAGTATTTGAACCTAAAAGGGGCTTCATCAATCCCGATGTACCCTGCTATTTCTTCCAACGTCGGGGTGAGCTCGAAGTCCGAAAAATGGAACACGTTGTGTGCGGAATCCCAACAAGTGACCAATGATCTGATGATATCACCCCGAGGCTGAACGTTTAGTAGGTCCGGGAGACCTTTCAGATATTTCCTTACTTTGTCTTGCCCTTCTTTGCCTAAGTCGTTCCACCATAACCGCAACTCAAACGGGATCTTGGTCATTACTGAAAAAGGTTCGTTTTGTACCGTGCTCATCCTGCACATTTATTAGGGTGATTATGCCAAGTGAATAAAAAATAAAACTTTATTTAGACGTATACTTTTTATAAAACCCTGCCCATTTATTACTTTCATGACTTTTGGCAAAACCAGTAATTTTGCCACAAATAAAGACATATATTTATATTTGTATATATATATGTAGAGATATATATATATATCAAAATAAGACTCTTTTCCATCTTCATTTTTTGTGACAGGACAAGCTATATATATATACATATATCTAAAAGTATATAAAAGTAGAACGACGACCCCTTTTTTTTCTCTTCTTTTCTATTTTTCCCTTGCACTTAATGAAACAAAACTAATAAGACATTTTCCTTTTATTTTCTCAAAATTTCGGCAGAGTTTTAACCGCTATTCCTTCCCTTTTTTTTTTCAATTTCCGTTATTCAAACACTGGTCAGCATGCGGGCTCGAGACAAATAGATGCACGGAAAACAAGTGGGATGCATTAGGATGGTCCTTTCATACCAGGTTGCTAGTCCTAGACGGACCCAACCCCTGTGTTGAGTCCCCTAAGTCATATGCAACATGATGCAAATAAGCGCTCCTACTAGGGATCCGGCATGAAGTCACGTTATTCTATGTTCAAAACCTGGGTCAGTGTTCTAGACAGTGTACCCGAGCAGACAACTCGAGCCGAGGAGGGGCAACTTACCGGGAACCAAAAGGCCGTCCGGCTTCGTAACTTATCCGTCCTCTTTCTTATTTCGGGTATTGACACTAACAGAATAGGGAGTCTCGACCAGCGAGCTTCTCCCCGTAGGTAAGAAGAGAAGGGTTTCGGCACAGTTTATATACAGTCCAAATAATATCAAAGCGGTAAAAGCAGCATTTAGCACATTAGGCTCAAACATGTAAAAATCAGATAATAAATAAAGCCAAATAATAACAATTATTTTAAGCTCGAATTCTTAACCCTGAACCAGTGGTTCTGGGCACCAAATCCCCAGCAGAGTCGCCAGAGCTGTCACACCTCCTTTTTCCGCGCCCGCGGGGGCGCAAGGGAGTTTTTCCAATTAAAGGACAATCGAAATGGGATTTATTTGTTTATTTCAGAGTCGCCACTTGGGAGATTTAGGGTGTCCCAAGTCACCAATTTTAATCCCGAATCGAGGAAAATAATGACTCTATATTACAGTCTGCGTACCAGAAATCTAGATAAGGAATTCTGTTAACCCGGGAGAAGGTGTTAGGCATTCCCGAGTTCCGTGGTTCTAGCACGGTCGCTCAACTGTTATATTCGGCTGGATTATCTGATTTTATACAAGTCTGAACTTATGTGCAAAATTTAACTTTTAACCGCTTTTATCATTTACTGTTTTTATCAAGAATTACAACGTTGAGAAAATGTATCTCGAACCGCGTTACAATCAATGTACCCGTGGTCGTCGACACACTTTGACTCCGTTGAGATTTGGATTTGGGTCACATCAATGTGCACCCGAGTTTAAGGAAATTAAATTATTAAAAGCGCGCCTAAAGAGACTAACGTGTTGTTATTTTAGGAGGGTTGTGAGATTTGCTAAACAACCCGTCCGGGAAACTAAATGCTTCAATGATTTACATTTAACAAGGGCCCCGCATCTGCGTGTTTTGTTTATTTTCATCGAGGCTCATCTCGTTCTTATTTTAAAAGGATATCCTATAGCAACTACGTTTCTTGTCGTGTTCGTCTCTATCAATTGAAAACGGTAGACAGTCCTAATTAATTACATGATTGCGAGTTTACTTATAACAGGATTTAAAATGCTTTTACAGAATAATAAAATGTGACTGCGATTATGGATAACTAGCCGAAAATTATGGGCCCAAACCTAGCTCATGCGAGATGGCCAGACTTAGGCCCCCTTTTTCGATATGGGCCTAACTGATTTGTTTCGATTCGGGCTCGACCTTCGTGAGGTTGAGAAGTGCAGACTTGCGCTGTTTGTTTTAGAGCAATGGTTTGCCAATTATAAGGAGGCAATTTATCAAAAGGAAATGAAATTAACTAACATGGACGGTTTTATGCATTTAAAGACATGTTAAACGCAATTAGATAAAGTCTAAGATACAACCTATTGCATTGGGAATACTTTTATCTATCAACCCATATATACAAACTAACATTCTATCACCACACATTGATATCTACTAGGCATGCAGGCTAGCTTCAGTATCTAGACAAGAAAGTAAGCTATTATACATTACATGAAGTTTAATATAACAGTCTATGTATGAAATAAACATCTTCAGCTCTTCTCTTTTATATTCATGCTCAACTTTCAAGTTACATTGACACTATTAATCGTGTACCTGGTATAGCAAAGAAAAAGAAGAAGGAGAATGGTCAGCTAAGCAATATGCAGTGAATACAGCAACAGCAGATAACACCAACAACACAGCAACAACAACCAGCCACAATGATGAAGCTCACAAGTGGTCGAGCAACAAACAAGCAGTCCCAGAAACAGAATGATGAACCAACAGAAAACCAGAGTATTCAATATAACAGCACCAGCAGTTCAACAATCACAAACAGCTCGGCAAATAACCAACAACAATTAGCAAAGACAGCTTGGCCAACTTGAACTCCTAAGCAGTTTTCAGACAGTGTTTGGTTACAATATTCTGAAAATTTCTTTATGTTTCTTTCTTTCTCTCAAGACTAAAAAAAATGTCCAGCCTTTGTTTTCTCTTTTTCCCCAGACTCCCAAAATCCCCTGTTTTTGTTATCAAATGGCCTTTTTATAGGCCAAATGAACCAGTGCAGCTGAGCTGCCTGTCCTGCCAATTGGCAGAATGCCCACACCCTATAAGCCCATGCCTCAGCATCTTTTGGTGTCAGCCCCCTTTATTCCCCACGCCTGATTTTTGTTTAAATCCAGAATTATGGGCTCATTTGTTTATTCATTTTAAGCCCCATACCCTTGTGTCTTGTTCCCCATTGGTATTAGTTTAATCCCAAATTAGTACCCTACTTGTCAGCTCATTTAAACTAATTATTTCTGTTCTTTTTAACACCCCAGAATACCCCTGTCAACCTTGATTATTACTGCCCCTGCCTATTGCAGCATTAGGGCATTTTTTGCACTGATGAAAGCTCGAGCTCAGGACTGCCTAGACTGAACCCTTTTAGTCATTTTTATAGTGCAAACAAACCATTTCAAACAATGCTGGGGCATACAGTCAGTGACAAAGCTCAATTAGTCATGCGACCTTATTAGCTCATTCGATTTATTAGTTATAGAAAGCTAATCGACGATATTTATCGAGTCGACTATACTAATTATAACAGGTAATAATCAATCGCTCACATAAACAATACGTTTAGGGACCTAAAGGGCATCAGACAATTCTGTGTTCAATAACTGGGAACCTATATAAGTTTATTCATTTGACGACCAATCTAATCGAACAGGTTCATCACAGAGTACATTCAGAATACAAACAGAAGACAAACGACCAAATAAAAGGTCTTTACAGAGATGAAAGAAATCTGGATGAAAAATAACAAAAATAACAAACAAACACAAAGAGATATGCTGACAACTTATTTGGAAATAAAACAAAAGAACGGAAAACTTACCAAAACGTTTAAACCAAACAGACCCAAATCAAACTTGACTTCGAACTTTTGAGGCCGAACAAACTTTAATCAGGGTGTTCTCACATGAGAACACCTTGGTTAAGGTCTATTAGACCTCAAACCTATGTCAAAACTGGCCGGGTTCCCCAGGTGCATGTGTTTCAAAAGTCTGGATTTCCAGATCTGGATTTTTGGGAGTTGTGGGTAGATTCGGACCAAACCAAGTTTGGTTTGGTCACGAGGAAGGTCAGGAGAGTGTCTAGCATGAAGATGGGGTGGTTTGGCATAGGTCCAGGTTCGACTCAAATCTTCAAACGAAGATTCGAGACGAACGGAAGTGATTCGAGGCTTGTGGTTAGTGGATTCGTGTTCAGGATGGTCGGGTGCATCGGGGGTGTTATTTTGGTGGTCATCGGAACTGTGGTTGCCAGGCTTATGGTGGGAAACCTAGGCTGCTAGGGTTTGAGAGGAAAGGGAGCCTGGGGAAGATGGTGAATAGTGGCCGAGGGGGGGGTGTGGCTTGGGGCGTGGGGTAAGGGGGTTAGGTTTATATATGTATTGAGGGTTTAGATCCTGGCCATTGGATCAATTGAGATCAAGGGCCAGGATCTACTCATTGAGGAGGGACGACGTCGTTCGGGAGATGATAGTGGGTTAAGACCGGGTAGGGGATTGGATCGGGTCGTGTTGACGGGTTTAGAGGAAGGCCTGGATCCGTTGGATCAATGAGGTTGGACGGCTCAGATCAACTTGCCTGAAACGGCGTCGTTGAGGTGAGTTGGACAGCCTGATCTGGACCGTTCCTTTGAATCAGATCAACGGCTTCAAATGGGGACGCCGATACGACGTCGTTTGAGTCCGTGCTTGGGCAGGCTGGATTTGGACTGGATCAGTGTTGGTTTGGGCCTGTTTTTGTTTCAATTTCTGGGCCCAAATCGATTTAGACCCTTACTCTTTTGCTTTATTTCTTTCTTATCTTTTTTTCTTTTCTTTTAAACAAAAAAAAATAAAAATAACAAATAATAAGGTAACGAAATTAAACAACAATGCAACATTTTAACACAATTATCACAAAAATATTTACGTAAGTTAGCTAAAAGCCTAGGGCGAACGATGCACACATATATATATTTTTTGAATTTTCTTTTACTGACCGAATTATGGTTTAATCATCCTAATACATATATTTTGTATTTTGTTTGTTAATGATTAAATGCAAAAAATGGACAGATCCACAAATGACTAACAACACATGAAAACTCGAACAATTGTACAACGAAACCATTTGTCACTATTTTTATTTTCTTTTGGAGCGATTGTCCGTAAAGCAAAAATCACGTGCTTACAACCACCACCTGATTAGTTGGTATACATTGATGATTTGCCTATAGTGGCCGAGATGATATGATGCGATGCCCTCAGAGGTTTGATGATGTTGTGAACGCATATACCTATGAGTGATATGGCATTTATACGCATATGCATGACATTTTAAATATTAAAGGATTCACAAAGCTTTCCAGACTTATATGTCGAGTCTTTTACTCCATGTTTCTCTCATGTCTATTATTTACTGATTTTCATTCCTTACATACTCAATACATTATTTGTATTGACGTTCATTTTATTTGGGGATACTGCATTTCATGCCCACAAGTCCCGATAGACAGGTTGAGAGCCCTCCAAGTAGGCTATCAGTTCAGCAGAAGGTATTGGTGCTCTCCATTTGCTCCGAAGTTGCTTATTTGGTCAGTATGATTAGTACGTGCATTGATTGATATGACAGGGCTCTATCCCGACCTTTATGATATTATGTACTCTTAGAAGCTTGCAGACAGATGTCATGTATATGGATACTTGTATGGCCTAATCAGCCTATGTTTTGAGTTTACATATGATCGTATTGGCCTTATAGGCCCGTACGTCACATATGTAAGTTTCTATATCAAATTGGGTCATTCTACGTCGAGTATTCTCTCATGTTTATTCTACTTATCTCACGACAGCCTATCCGACTCATTTACCTATGATAGTATGTCATGAAAGATACGTTACGTTGGTACTCGATTGAGTAAGGTACCGGGTGTCCGTCGCGGACCATCGGTTTGGGTCGTGACAAAAACAATTTTCAAAAACTAAATATAAAGGCTCCGACAGTGATATAAAGAAAAGTTGTGATTCATTTTATGATTTGAGACTACGAGGCAGTACCTCGGTAGGGCTCTTGTTGTCATTTACCCATTCTTTGTATTTGTCTTTGATTGTGGTTTTCCTCAGCATACTTTTAATTGTCTTTTTCCATGTTGCAATATTTGCTTAGTTCTGTGTAGCCAATCTTGTTGTGCTTGTTGTTGTGTCCACTTCATTGCGGCCTTATTAACACTGTACATTTCGTGATGAACATTTCTTATGTGTCATTTATTATCTCTACTCTTATTTGTTGACTTGAATTGTGATAGAATACTTGTGCAAGCATACACGTAGATAAATCACCCATATCAGCTTAAGAAGATGAATCCTAGTGTTATTGGTCATTACATGTACTCTTGTCTACTTGCCTTTTGTGTGAGAGTTGTTCTATTGGCACGTGAGTCATCCGTGCGGTTATGAATAGTAATGTGGGCACAAGATGCCAAGTGATTAGGGTTCAAGAATTAGGACCCGTGAGCTATGATTATGAGGTTCGATACCTCGTGGAAATGCTTGAACAAATATGGTATGAAGCGGTTGTTCTTATTGAGTTGCTGCTGGTTTTTCTTTATTTTGGTTTCATTGGACTTAGACTGTGTACAACTTACTCTATAACATTATTACCTGACTGCTTCCTATTAAATATTGTTATTATTGGTGTATCATTACAAGCATTAATTTGTATTTCTTATTCTGCTTAGCTGTATATTAATATGGTTTCTCTGTTAGTTCACCTTCACACTTGTTCAGGTTGTTTAGTCCGGTAGGTATCTTGACTGTTCCTCATTATTACTCCACCGAGGTTAGTTTTGATATTTACTGGGTACCGTTGTGGTGTACTCATAGTACGCTTCTGCATATTTTTGTGTAGATCCAGGTGTCACGGTTGTTATTGATTATTAGCTAGATGGTCGAGCATTAATGTGAAGATTCATGATAAACCTGTCGTTGCTTTCGCAGATCTCGGAGTTACCTTCTGATATTGTACTTGTACTGTTTCATTCTATTATGAACAGTTGTATTTAGGGAATTTCTAGCAAATTCAGTAGAGCTTATGACTTGTACTCCCTATTTTGGGATTTGTAATTGTGTATAAGATTTTTATCTCGTATTTATCATTGGATGGTTGAATTCCTTTATTTATTTAGTAAGTGTTAGGCTTACCTAGTCTTAGAGACTAGGTGCCGTCACGACATCCTACAGAGGGAGATTGGGGCTGTGACATGATCACATGTATGAATTGTAAGCACGTGATTTTTGCCATATATGAGAATTACTCCCAAAAAAATTCAAAAATAACATGATTTCCCTTGGTGTGCAATTTTGTGAGATTTTGTGATATTTTTGGATAATTATTTGTATTTGTCTGTGTTTGTTTATTTGTTAAATTAATAAAAAAAATACAAAAATATGTTGCATTTTGCATGTAGGATTTAATTTAACAATTGTTAGTAATTAAGGTTATCTTACAAAAATTAAAAATTACAAAAATAGGAATCGTTCGCATTGTTAGCATTTAATGTCCAAATATACAATTTTATGCTTAATTATTACTTAATTGTGCGTTAATTGTTATTGGGAGTTAATTTGCGCTTTTATAACTTAATTTAGTTCTTAATAATAATTTAAGTACTTCTATAATTTAGTTTTAGAAAAATAAAAGAAGAAAAGAGAACAAAAATACAAAGAAAAATCGGATTGGGCCACTTCTTCAATTTTCAAACCACAGGCCCAAATAATTGCACAACCTTCCCCATGACCCGGTCCACTTCAAACCGGGTTGACCCGGTCCGCCCCATTAACCCAAATACCCAACACCCTTCTTCATTTTTTTCAAAACACAAAACAAAACAAAAAAAAACAGTAAAAACCCTAAAACTAAGAAAGAAATCCGCCCCCCCCCCCAACTCTTGCTTCTTCTCCGCCAAAACTCCAAACACACAACCATGGATGCCTGAGCCAACATGGCTGCCTTCCTCCTCCTCACGTCTGCCATTAACGAGCAACCATCGTCGCTGCGTTTTCTTCTCAACCCCGCGACTGGTTCTGCTTCGTCAACCTCGTCAAGCTGCTCACCCTCGCCATGGCCAGTCGCTACTGCTGCTCACGCAGCTGCTACTGCGTCAGCCTTCTGCTTCGCCTCCCATGCTGCCGCGTCCAGCTTCGACGAGCAGCCATGGCTGCTCCAAACGGATGTTGTTGCTCCAGCTTCTGCCTCGTCGACTCAGCATGGACATGGCTGCCTCGTCCAGCTTCTGCCTCATCAACACAGGCAGCCATGGCTGCCATTGCATCGCCTCAATGTCGAGCAGCTGATTTTGTTCGCCACTGTCCGTCGACCTCCCATCTGTTTCATCGCTGCCTTCATCTTCTTCGTTTGCTTCGGATCGTCTCCGTCGTTTGTTCGTCGTTGGTTGGTCGTTGTCCTTCGTTTCAATCCGGTTGGTAGATTTTGAGTTTTATTTTGTCTGTATTTTGTTTTGATATTTGTCGAATCTAAAATCGGCAAATGTTTGTTTTGTTCATGTCTATCGTTTGAATTAATTTTTTTAGTTTGTTCATGTGCTTTGTTAAATTAATTTTCAGATTTCAAATAGAAGTTTAATTAGTTGTTTTTCATGTTTATTTCGTGTTTGCATTATTGTTTAGGTAAATATTTGTTAGTTTAATGTTCGTTAGATTCAAATTGAAATTTAATTGATTATTTCTTCAATTTGTCTCATGATGTTATGTATTTTTCAGAAATTATTAATGTTGTTAAATCATTTAATCCGTCATGTTTGTTGTTTAAAATAGATTTTAATGCATGTTTATTCATTGTTTAAGTTGATTTAATGTGAGTTTATGTTTGTTTTTGATTTGTTGATTTAGTTTGAATCATGTATTTTGTTGTTTGTATTGTTGTATCCTTGCTATCCATTGATGGTCTAAATTAACCAGGATTGGTTCCCAATATGGTTAATTCATTCCATTAATTTTGAGTTGTGTTGTTCATCGTGTTCATATGATTTGTTGTTGAAGATTGTTGAGAAATTGGTCATTTTGACTATATTTTGGTTAAGTTTGATTAATTGATTGTTTAGAGCTGAGGGGGTAATTTGGTAAATTGCAGTATCGTTCAGGGGTAAAATAGTAATTGCAATAAGGTCGGAGGGGTAGTTTGGTAATTGAACATTATTTTAATTCTTTATGTTAAGCATGGGGGACAAAATATAATGGGGTGAGTTTTGATATAATTGTTTAATATAAATGGGGGACAAGACAAAATGTAGTGGAGGGAATATGGTAATTATTTATGTTAGGCATGAGGGACAAAATATAATGGGGTGGGGTTGATATACTTATTTAATGTAATGAGGATGAGTGGGAAGATAATGGGTTTGGTAGGAGAAAGTGTTTGATTTTAATTGATTAAAGGGTTGGGGATATAAAGAAGTCTTAAATCAGAGGAAGGGGGGAGGACGAACAAAAAAAAATAGAGGGGAGTTTTTAGACAGACTTTTACATTTTGAGAGCTGGGGACAAAAAAAAACGAAAAGAGGACAGAAAAAAAGATTTTAACAGAATAAAAGGAGGACAGATTTTTACACACATACTTTTACTCTTCTGCTTTGACTGCGATTGTACTTTGGTATTGCTGAGTTTTCAATCTGTTACTGGGTTATTCTACTGGTTGTTACTGGTTTTGCGGTGTTGCTGAATCTGCTGTTGCTGTGTTATTACTGCTGTTGATCCCTCCTTCTTTTGTTTTTGTACTGCCATTTCCAGGTACACATTTGTACACTCTCGGCTTGAAGCGAAATGAAATATTAATTCGGCTCTGTTCCTGATTGAATTCCTCATGTTTAGATTTGTGTTTGAATATAATTTTCCTTTCTTTGTATAAAAATGTAGTTGATTGATTAATGAGTAATGAGGTTGCATATGTATAACTTCTTCATCTAATAATGTTAGTTTAAATTAATTAAAGAATAATTAATTTGTTTCGATATTATTGAGTATCTACCTCATGTTCTAGTTTTAGTAAATGATAAAATATTGAATAAAAGCAATCCTTCCTGGTACAAACTCGATTGCAATTTTCCGTTCGCGTTAACCGTAAACTAATAACTAATAAGTTCGACTTTTTCAGCATGTAATTAATTGAGGGATTTCCTTTTATTTTTAGAGACGAACTTAATAGAAAAAATGTAGTCACTATAGGTTTATCCTTTTAAATAAAATGAGACGAGCCTCGCCAAATAAAACACACAGATTGCGGGGCCCTCACAAAAATATATGTGTTAATTACTTAGAATTCGGGAGGGCCGTTTAGCAAATTTTACGGCCTTCCCAAAATAATAACGCGATAGTCGCTTTAGGCGCGTGTTTAATAGTTTACTTTCTTAAGCTTGGGTGTGCATTTCATGCGACCCAAATTCAAATCCCAAAAACATCAAATAAAATGTGTTCCGGATTGTGGGTGCATTTCATGTGACGCAGTCCAAAGACTTTTTTAAGCGATGTTCACATTCTTTTAAAAATAATAATAATAAAGTGGTAAAAAGTTAAAATTGGCACATCGGTTCATAATTTTATTAAAATCAGATAAATAAGCCGAATATGACAGTTGAGCGACCGTGCTAGAACCACGGAACTCGGGAATGCCTAACACCTTCTCCTGTGTTAACAGAATTCCTTATCCGGATTTCTGGTGCGCAGACTGTAATATGGAGTCATTCTTTTCCTCGATTCGGGATTAAAATTGGTGACTTGAGACACCCTAAATCTCCCAAGTGGCGACTCTGAAATAAACAAACAAATCTTGTTTCGATTGTCCTTTAATTGAAAAAAACTCCTACGCCCCCCGCAGGGGCGGAAAAAGGAGGTGTGACAGCTCTGGCGACTCTATTGGGGATGAATGCCCAGAACCACTGGTTCAGGGTTAGAAATTCGAGCTTATATAAATTGTTATATTTGGTTTTATCTGATTTTTACATGTTTGAGCCTAATGTGCTAAATGCTGCTTTTACTGCTTTGATATTATTTGAACTGTACATATAAACTGTGCCGAAACCTTCTCTTCTTACCTCCGGGGATGTGCTTACTGGTTAAGACTCCCTATTCTGTTAGTGTCATACCCTGAATAAAAGAGGCTCGGAAAGTTTCTAAGCCGGCTGGCCTTTTGGTTCCCGGACAGGAGCTCCTTCCTCAACTCGAGTTGTCCGCTCGGGTACACTGTCTAGAACACCGACCCAGGTTTTGAACATAGAATAACGTGATTTCATGCCGGATCCCTAGTAGGAACGCTTATTTGCATCACGTTGCATTCGACTTAGGGGACTCAACACAGGGTTTGGGTCCGTCTAGGACTAGCAACCTGATATGAAAGGACCATCATGATGCATCCTATTTGTTTTCTGTGCATTTATTTGTCTCGCGCCCGCATGCTGACCGGTGTTTGAATATTATGAATATTGTGAAATTGAAAAAAAAGTAGCGGTTAGGGAGTTAATTGTTTATTTTTGAAAAGCCCAATGCCCAAATACTGTCAAAACTCTGCCGATATTTTGAGAAAATGAAAAAAACAATGTCTTATTAGTTTATTTTATTAAAAGCAAAGGAAAAATAGAAGAAAAAAAGTCGTTGTTCTATCTTGTTTTTCAAAAAAAAATATAGAAAAAATAGTTTGTCTTGCCATAAAAATGAAAATACAAAAAAGTCTTGTTTTTAAAATGGTTTTTATTTATTTATTTATTTGTTTATAAAAATGCCAAAAAAAAAAGAGTCGGGCGTTGAAGTGGTTTTCATTATTTGTTCCAAATATATATATATCTTTATTTGTTGCAAAAAATATTTGTCTTGCCAAAAAGTCTAGAAAAGTTTTTAGACTCCCAATTTTAAAAAAAAAAAATCCAAAAAAAATTTTCCATTATTGATTTCTTTAGAAAGTCTTTTTAATTGTTTTTTTAAAAAAATAAAAAAAATAAAAATAAGAATAAAAATATAAAATAAAAAAAAATATTTTCTTTTTAAAAAAAAATCCAAAAATACTTTCCCTCTTCTTTCAAGATTAAAAAGAAAATTCAAAATTCAAAAATATTTTTTAGAAGCATTTCTTTTATTAAAGGTAAAATTCCAAAAATATTTTCTTTTTTCTTTAGAATAAGAAAAAAACAAATGAAAATTCAGAAAAAAAAAATATCTTCCTTTTACTTTTGAAATTCTCAAAGTTCAAATCAAAAGAAAAGGAATTCTTAGAAGTCTTTCTTTTAAAAAGAAAATCAATCAAAATCCAAAAAAAAAATATACTTCCTTTCTTCTTTTAAAACAGTTTATTTACTTTATTCATGACTTGCCCGAACTACGCGGGTTTGATTCTCACCGGATGTGAGATACGTAGGCAACCTTCATCGGGTCCAACCCCACCTTTTGCTAAAATAGCCAAAAACAAATAAATAATAATAAAAAGAAAAAAACATGTCAAAATTCTAATTCTGTCATAAAGAAGTCGGGTGACACTGTTTTGTCAAAACATAGCCAAATGTTCCCGAAAGGGACGCCGGAATGCTGACTTTGCATAAACAGCCACATTTGGGTCATTTTTTTAAGATTTGGTCCAGTTGACCCACACAGTCTTAAAAATCTTCGTCCCCGAGACGTTGACAGGTCGTGTTTGCAATATTGAGTTTCCTCTTTTTGAAAAACAATAAAAGAGTCATAAATAAGTCAGGTGATGATGTTTTGTCAAAACATAGCCGAATGTTCCCGAAAGGGACGCCGGAAGGCTGACTTTGCATAAACAGCCACCTTTTGGGTCATGTTTAGGATTTTTGGTTCAGTTGACCCACACAGCCTTAAAAATCTTCGTCCCCGAGACGCTGAAGGGCCGTGTTTGCAACACCACGTTTTATTGTAATTTGAAAAAAAAAACAAAGAGTCAGCGATCAGGTGAATACCGTTTGGATTTTTTGTCAAAAATAAGTCGAGCCAGCTTCGACAGTGTCTTAAACCGTTCTTGCCGAAATAGCCTTAGAGTATCTTTCAATTATCGAAAGGTTATTTTCGTAAAAGAATGGACAAGTTTGTAAAGTGTCATCATATAATCCTCCCCATTCATGTGAAATTTGGGAGGGTCCACATTTGCAAAAATAACCGTTTGGTTGCATTTGTCAAACGGAGAAAGGGAGCTAGCCTTTTGTTTTTGAGTTTATAAATCTCTTGATTAGAATATATGGGTTGTTTGATTTTCGAGTTTGTAGGTCATCTTTAAACTTTTGAAACCCAATTTGTTTTATTATGAAAATTGATAAGAAAAAAAATGTTTAGTATTGTTTATCTTTTATTGGTCCGAACTACGCAAGGTCTGATTCATGCGGGGTCATGATACGTAGGCAATCTCCATAAGATTCGACCACAACAAAAAAAATGAAAAAAATGAAAAAAATATGAAAAAAATGAAAAAAAAAATCGAAAAAAAGAAAGAAAAAATATTGTTAATAATGAGGACCGACTGAGTCCATTCTAACCTGTTTTGCTTTGAATCACAAAGAAAGTTAGGTGGTTGGTTTGTGGTAAGCCGGAAATACAAGACCCAGAAGCACACTTTGCGGGGATCAGGCCTGATAACAGAAGCACTCGAATCCTATTGGGACTTGTTGACTAAGGTTGATGATATTCGAAGTTGGCAATGGTCTGGACAATACTGATGCGAAGCTCAGTGGCTAAGATGCCAATTTTGATAAAGTGGGAGGACGCTCCGTTCCTTGGTTAGCAAGAGAGAAGCTTGTGGTGGCTTATTTTGTTGTCATTTCTGTTGTTCGGATTATTAGGGTTGTAATTCGGATATTGTCTTGTGTCAAACTGTCGTATCTTTCCGTTTTGTCATAGCGGTTTGTTTAAGTTTGTCCAGGTTGTTTTAGGATTTTATTCTGGTTTGTTTTTGTTTGTTTTGTTATTCAAACCATTTCACCGGTAGTCTAATGCAAAATCTGGTCTTTTATTATTTCCAGTCATCTTTTGTTTAGTCCTTTTATCATTTTTGTTCAGCGCCGATTCCAGTGACATGACATGCGCACACAGAAAGGTGATCAGAACATTTAAAGGAAATAAGAACGGTTTGAGATTATTCGGAGCTCGAGTCTTGTAGAACTAGGGCAAGTAAAACACAAAGAAAACCATTAAAAACAAGATTCGCCAAATTGGCATGTGGGTCGTTCATGATAATGAGAGTGAGAGTGTTGCCCAGCAGTGCTTTAGAGATGACAAATGAAAAGGCAAATGAAGAATATAATTGTCAAGTCCAACACCATCAAAAGAGACTATAAATCTATGTTCAATTGTGTTGTTTATGCTTGGCGTGTTTTGAAGACTGGAATGACGAAGGCATTTCGTTCTGCTACCTAAACACTTTATCCTTCGTTACCCCTTTTGAGCCTTGTTTATTTTCTTCTTTCATACCCCTCTTTCGGAATCAGTAGCAAAGAGTAGAAACACAAATATAAAAGATAAGAAAAGAAAAAGAAAAAGAAAAAAAAACAAAAAGAAAAAAAAATCAACAAAACGACAAAAGAAAAATGAAAAAAAGAAGAAGAAAAGAAAAATGATAAAAAAAAAAAACAAAAGAAAGTCAGAAGAAAATAGAGGAATTGGGAACTACGTTTGACCTGATTCCTCAAAGAGGATACGTAGGCGCTTCACGGCTCGGTCATAGTTTTGAAAAATGAAAAAAAAACAATTAAAATATCCCCAAGCAAGAAACTGGGGCAAAGGTTGCGTTTGTTGTAAATAAATCTAGTTCCGAAGGTTGTAATTTTTAACCCAGAATTTATTTTGAATTTTTGAGCCTTTTATACCCTTTTTTTTCTAGCCCTATCCAAAAACCCACATTACGGTCCAAAGAAAGACCTTCTGATCAGTCTTCAAAAGATGCTAAGTCAGACAATGAGAGTCTTACCGGTGAACATAACACTCTGTTCCACGATATAAAGGACTCTAATCTCCAGCAGAGAGAGTCATACCGGCAACACTCCAAATCCCTACCTGGAAAGCGATACAAATGAGAGAGTCTTATGGTGAAAATCTTCACGGACACCATAAGACGATGAAAACTGAGAGATAAAACCAAAATGAGAGAGACTTGATAGTGAAAACCCTTCAGGCACTACAAGTCGAATAAGATTGAGAATCAGATGGGGAATCGCCAAGTGAAGATCTTGAAAGCCGATTGACGGCAGAGGATAGGCCATATGTGCATGTCATGATTATTAGAGTCGGTATCGGTGTTTGATAGGCTTTTATTTATAGTTTCTTTTTTTAAAGAGTCATCTTTTTCCCTTTGTCTTTTATTCGGTTCCCCTTTTGTTTATCTTTCTCCTTTCATAAAAAAATTCCCCAGTAGAGTCTATTTGGTCAGAACCAGTGGGAATTGACTTCAAAATAGGCCATCAACTTTCCAATCATGCAAGATGAGATCTGACTAGTACATCCAAATGGTATAGTCAGCAAGGAACAAGCGCGAGGCCAGTGTCAAAAAAAAAGATATCCCCGGCAAAAGAGAATTGACAAAAGGACTGACGAGTGTCAAGAGGGATATCCTTGCCAAAACCAAAGGTTATAAACCTCAAGGCCGAGGCCCGTGGACAAAGCAAGGAGAGCAGTGAGCATGATTTGGGAAATTTATGCGAGACTAAAAGGTCGGGAAAATGCAAGTTTTCGAGCCATGCCACGAAAGAAGAGGGATATCCCCAGCAGAAAGGGATTATCCCCAGCAAATAATATCATCCCCAACAAGTTGTGGAACACACAGCAAAGAAGGAGAAAGGGAAAACCATCCCAGTAGGAGTATCACAACCAACCACCACGTTTTAAACTAACAAATTTTGTTTGATTTGAAACAGGTAAAGGAAATGGCATTGATGCCAGAAATGCATGCCACAAGGGATATCATCAAATTGGGGCAGAAAATTTTCCTTCCATTTAGAAAATTTTCTGGAAGTTAGGTACCCATTTGGGGAAGAATAAAGATAACACCAGTCTCAAGGGAAGTGGTCTCTGAACCAGTGTTGCCCCCAACATAATAAGTTTCAATGGAGGAAGTTGTTCCCCAGCAGACAGAACAAAGGGATGACACTTGTGCTCAGAAAAGCAAAAGGCCAGTATCATTCCCAACAGCCTTCCGAAGAGTGAAGCACTAGTTCTGAAGGAATCAGAATCCTCCAGCAGTGTTATCCTCGACAACGTTATCCCCAGTTGATAACATTCTATCCCCCAACAGGTAAGTAAAAAATTCCCCAACAGTGTTATCCCCAGCAGTTTCGAGGAGTCCAACACAAGTTTGGTGAAAATCGGTGTCCTCAGCGGTTCCTTTCGGGGAAAGGCAAAACGAGTCTTAAGGGAGGTAGTCTTCGAAGGAAGAAGCTAGCAAGAAAAAAAAAAGAGAAGAAAAAAAGAAAAGAAAATAAGGGAAGTAGTTTGCAGAGGAATGAAGCATCCTACTTAAAAGGAGGTAATTTTGGAAGGAGTAAGATAACATATTTACTCAGCAGAGTTATCCTCAGCAGTGTTAGCCCCAACAGGGTTACTCAGCAGTTCACAGTGTTATCCCCAGCTGATCATCGAGATGTAGAAGCATCCTCGACAGAGTTTCGACCAAGTTTCAAGAGGGTCGGACAACCCATAATGGGTAAGGAAGAAAAGGAAAATTCATCCCCAGCAAAATAATCCCCAGCAGTTTCGAGGGAAGACAACACAGGTAAGTAAATAATTCAGGAATAAGGAAATGGTTTACCCATAGGAGAGGCATTTCCTCCTAAGTTTGTTTTACCCATAGAAGACGCATTTCCTTCTAAGTTTGTTTTTACCCATAGGAGATGCATTTCCTCCTAAATTAGTTTTACCCATAGGAGATGCATTTCCTCATAAGTTTAGTTCTACCCATAGGAGAGGCATTTCCTCCTAAGTTTGTTTTTACCCATAGGAGAGCCATTTCCTCCTAAGTTTGTTTTCACCCATAGGAGAGGCATTTCCTCCTAAGTTTAGTTTTACCCATAGGAGAGGCATTTCCTCCTAAGTTTGTTTTACCCATAGGAGAGGCATTTCCTCCTAAGTTTAGTTTCACCCATAGGAGACGCATTTCCTCCTAAGTTTAGTTCTACCCATAGGAGAGACATTTCCTCCTAAGTTTGTTTTTACCCATAGGAGAGGCATTTCCTCCTAAGTTTAGTTTCACCCATAGGAGAGGCATTTCCTCCTAAGTTTAGTTTTACCCATAGGAGAGGCATTTCCTCCTAAGTTTGTTTCACCCATAGGAGAGGCATTTCCTCCTAAGTTTTGTTTCACCCATAGGAGAGGCATTTCCTCCTAGGTTTAGTTTTACCCATAGGAGAGGCATTTCCTCCTAAGTTTGTTTTACCCATAGGAGAGACATTTCCTCCTAAGTTTGAAGACAGACGCCCACCTGTATAACGAGAGGAATAATTTTCTATTTTCATTTCATGTTCTAGGTCACCCACCAGTATAATGCGGGAATACATTTCTGTTCTAGGTCGCCCACCAGTATAATGCGGGAATACATTTCTGTCTTTTCATTTCTGTTCTAGGTCGCCCACCAGTATAATGCGGAAATACATTTCTATTCTAGGTCGCCCACCAGTATAATGCGGGAATACATTTCTATCTTTTCATTTCTGTTCTAGGTCGCCCACCAGTATAATGCGGGAATACATTTCTGTTCTAGGTCGCCCACCAGTATAATGCGGGAATACATTTCTGTCTTTTCATTTCTGTTCTAGGTCGCCCACCAGTATAATGCGGGAATATATTTCATGTTCTAGGTCGCCCACCAGTATAATGCGGGAATACATTTCTGTCTTTTCATTTCTGTTCTAGGTCGCCCATCAGTATAATGTGGGAATACATTTCTGTTCTAGGTCGCCCACCAGTATAATGGGGGAATACATTTCTGTCTTTTCATTTCTGTTCTAGGTCGCCCACCAGTATAATGCGGGAATACATTTCATGTTCTAGGTCGCCCACCAGTATAATGCGGGAATACATTTCTGTTCTAGGTCGCCCACCAGTATAATGCGGGAATACATTTCTGTCTTTTCATTTCTGTTCTAGGTCGCCCACCAGTATAATGCGGGAATACATTTCATGTTCTAGGTCGCCCACCAGTATAATGCGGGAATACATTTCATGTTCTAGGTCGCCCACCAGTATAATGCGGGAATACATTTATGTCTTTTCATTTCTTTTCTAGGTCGCCCACCAGTATAATACGGGCATACATTTCAAATTTTTGCGTTCAGGCGCCCACCTGTATAACGAGAGGAATACTTTTGAGTCTTATACTTCAGATTTTGAAATCAGTAACCCCACCGGAAGGCAGAAGGTTACAACAGGAATCCCCAGCAGGAAACAATAAAAATCCCCAGCACCGGGAAGCAGAAGGTCACAACAAGAGGTCCCAGCACAAATTCAGGCGCATGAGTCAAAAGGAAGAAAAGACGCGTCTTGAAAGAAGCGGCTTGTGAATATTAAAGTATGCCCAGCATAGCAAATCTGATGAAGAAAGCTGTATCCCCAGAGGAACCGCCGAAAAGCTTAATGAAGAAAGCCATGTCCCCAGCGGACCGAACAAAATGATGAAAACTAGTATTCAGAAAAGCAAAGGGCTAGTGTCATCCCCAAAGTCTCGGAAGAAAAGCACCGGAAGAAACGCAAGCAGACAAGAAAGCAAGGCAACAAGAACAAGTTGCAGTCTAGCCTAGCTTCATGTTTTTTTTAAGCACGGTGTAATAAGGAGATCGGTAAGCAGTGATAACAGCATGCAACAACAGTAACATTGCAGTCCCACGGTAGTCCCAGCTACCAAAACTTCCCGAACTACATTAACCTGATTCCCCTTTAGCCAGGGATATGTAGGAAACCTTTGAAGCAAAGGTTCGGTTAAATCTTTTTCAAAAAAAAAAAATGCTTCACACGGAGTACTCGGATGGGCAAAAATCGCTCGCTTTATCTTTGCACGAAAACCCTTCGTGTCTTCGGGCAAAGAGGGGCAGCTGTAAGCACGTGATTTTTGCCCTATATGAGAATTACTCCCAAAAAATTCAAAAATAAAATGATTTTTCTTTGGTGTGCAATTTTGTGATATTTTGTGATATTTTTGGATAATTATTTGTATTTGTCTGTGCGTGTTTATTTGCTAAATTAATAAAAAATACAAAAATATGTCGCATTTTGCATGTAGGATTTAATTCTACAATTGTTAGTAATTAAATTTGTTTTACAAAAATTAAAAATTACAAAAATAGGCATCGTTTGCATTTTTAGCATTTAATGTCCAAATATACAATTTTATGCTTAATTATTACTTAATTGTGCGTTAATTGTTATTGGGAGTTAATTTGCGCTTTTATAACTTAATTTAGTTCTTAATAATAATTTAAGTACTTCTATAATGTAGTTTTAGAAAAATAAAAGAAGAAAAGAGAACAAAAATACAAAGAAAAATCGGATTGGGCCACTTCTTCAATTTTCAAACCACAGGCCCAAATAATTGCACAACCTTCCCCATGACCCGGTCCACTTCAAACCGGGTTGACCCGGTCCGCCCCATTAACCCAAATACCCAACACCCTTCTTCATTTTTTTCAAAACACAAAACAAAACAAAAAAAAACAGTAAAAACCCTAAAACTAAGAAAGAAATCCGCCCCCCACAACTCTTGCTTCTTCTCCGCCAAAACTCCAAACACCCAACCATGGATGCCTGAGCCAACATGGCTGCCTTCCTCCTCCTCACGTCCGCCATTAACGAGCAACCATCGTCGCTGTGTTTTCTTCTCAACCCCGCGACTGGTTCTGCTTCGTCAACCTCGTCAAGCTGCTCACCCTCGCCATGGCCAGTCGCTACTGCTGCTCACGCAGCTGCTACTGCGTCAGCCTTCTGCTTCGCCTCCCATGCTGCTGCGTCCAGCTTCGACGAGCAGCCATGGCTGCTCCAAACGGATGTTGTTGCTCCAGCTTCTGCCTCGTCGACTCAGCATGGACATGGCTGCCTCGTCCAGCTTCTGCCTCATCAACATAGGCAGCCATGGCTGCCATTGCATCGCCTCAATGTCGAGCAGCTGATTTTGTTCGCCACTGTCCGTCGACCTCCCATCTGTTTCATCGCTGCCTTCATCTTCTTCGTTTGCTTCGGATCGTCTCCGTCGTTTGTTCGTCGTCGGTTGGTCGTTGTCCTTCGTTTCAATCCGGTTGGTAGATTTTGAGTTTTATTTTGTCCGTATTTTGTTTTGATATTTGTCGAATCTAAAATCGGCAAATGTTTATTTTGTTCATGTCTATCGTTTGAATTAATTTTTTTAGTTTGTTCATGTGCTTTGTTAAATTAATTTTCAGATTTCAAATAGAAGTTTAATTAGTTGTTTTTCATGTTTATTTCGTGTTTGCATTATTGTTTAGGTAAATATTTGTTAGTTTAATGTTCATTAGATTCAAATTGAAATTTAATTAATTATTTCTTTAATTTGTTTCATGTGATGTTATGTATTTTTCAGAAATTATTAATATTGTTAAATCATTTAATCCGTCATGTTTGTTGTTTAAAATAGATTTTAATGCATGTTTATTCATTGTTTGAGTTGATTTAATGTGAGTTTATGTTTGTTTTTGATTTGTTGATTTAGTTTGAATCATGTATTTTGTTGTTTGTATTGTTGTATCCTTGCTATCCATTGATGGTCTAAATTAACCAGGATTGGTTCCCAATATGGTTAATTCATTCCATTAATTTTGAGTTGTGTTGTTCATCGTGTTCATATGATTTGTTGTTGAAGATTATTGAGAAATTGGTCATTTTGACTATATTTTGGTTAAGTTTGATTAATTGATTGTTTAGAGCTGAGGGGGTAATTTGGTAAATTGCAGTATCATTCAGGGGTAAAATAGTAATTGCAACAAGGTCGGAGGGGTAGTTTGGTAATTGAACATTATTTTAATTCTTTATGTTAAGCATGGGGGACAAAATATAACGGACTGAGTTTTGATATAATTGTTTAATATAAATGGGGGACAAGACAAAATGTAGTGGAGGGAATATGGTAATTATTTATGTTAGGCATGGGGGACAAAATATAATGGGGTGAGGTTGATATACTTATTTAATGTAATGAGGATGAGTGGGAAGATAATGGGTTTGGTAGGAGAAATTGTTTGATTTTAATTGATTAAAGGGTTGGGGATATAAAGAAGTCTTAAATCAGAGGAAGGGGGGAGGACGAACAGAAAAAAAATAGAGGGGGGTTTTTAGACAGACTTTTACATTTTGAGAGCTGGGGACAAAAAAAAATGAAAAGAGGACAGAAAAAAAGATTTTAATAGAATAAAAGGAGGACAGATTTTTACACACATACTTTTACTCTTCTGCTTTGACTGCGATTGCACTTTGGTATTGCTGAGTTTTCAATCTGTTACTGGGTTATTCTACTGGTTGTTACTGGTTTTGCGGTGTTGCTGAATCTGCTGTTGCTGTGTTATTACTGCTGCTGATCCCTCCTTCTTTTGTTTTTGTACTGCCATTTCCAGGTACACATTTGTACACTCTCGGCTTGAAGTGAAATGAAATATTAATTCGGCTCTGTTCCTGATTGAATTCCTCCTGTTTAGATTTGTGTTTGAATATAATTTTCCTTTCTTTGTATAAAAAAGTAGTTGATTGATTAATGAGTAATGAGGTTGCATATGTATAACTTCTTCATCTAATAATGTTAGTTTAAATTAATTAAAGAATAATTAATTTGTTTCGATATTATTGAGTATCTACCTCATGTTCTAGTTTTAGTAAATGATAAAATATTGAATAAAAGCAATCCTTCCTGGTACAAACTCGATTGCAATTTTCCGTTCGCGTTAACCGTAAACTAATAACTAATAAGTTCGACTTTTTCAGCATGTAATTAATTGAGGGATTTCCTTTTATTTTTAGAGACGAACTTAATAGAAAAAATGTAGTCACTATAGGTTTATCCTTTTAAATAAAATGAGACGAGCCTCGCCAAATAAAACACACAGATTGCGGGGCCCTCACAAAAATATATGTGTTAATTACTTAGAATTCGGGAGGGCCGTTTAGCAAATTTCACGGCCTTCCCAAAATAATAACGCGATAGTCTCTTTAGGCGCGTGTTTAATAGTTTACTTTCTTAAGCTTGGGTGTGCATTTCATGCGACCCAAATCCAAATCCCAAAACATCAAATAAAATGTGTTCCGGATTGTGGGTGCATTTCATGTGACGCAGTCCAAAGACGTGTTTTAAGCGATGTTCACATTCTTTTAAAAATAATAATAA
This sequence comes from Nicotiana sylvestris, assembly GCF_000393655.2. NCBI lineage: Eukaryota > Viridiplantae > Streptophyta > Magnoliopsida > Solanales > Solanaceae > Nicotiana > Nicotiana sylvestris. The sequence goes on from NC_091065.1 coordinate 62,858,749, forward strand.
TAAAGTGGTAAAAAGTTAAAATTGGCACATCGGTTCATAATTGTATTAAAATCAGATAAATAAGCCGAATATGACAGTTGAGAGACCGTGCTAGAACCACGGAACTCGGGAATGCCTAACACCTTCTCCCAGGTTAACAGAATTCCTTATCCGGATTTCTGGTGCGCAGATTGTAATATGGAGTCATTCTTTTTCTCGATTCGGGATTAAAATTGGTGACTTGGGACACCCTAAATCTCCCAAGTGGCGACTCTGAAATAAACAAACAAATCTCGTTTTGATTGTCCTTTAATTGGAAAAAACTCCTACGCCCCCCGCGGGGGCGGAAAAAGGAGGTGTGACATGAATTTCTCGTCCCTCATTCAATTTATACCATACCATTATTGTCTCGTCTTACTTATCCATTGTGAAGGTAAACTTGATATAAGATGTACTTAGAAAAATAAAGAAGGTCATTGGTTAGACTTTTGCGAATATCTAGGGTATAAGCCTCGCATTCTGTATGCATAAGAGTAAGTTGAAATGCAGTGTTAAGCCCTTGGTAGAACATCAAAAAGATTAAATCAAGCAATCAAGAGGCATGAGAAAAAAAAAATCATTAAGTGATTGGATACTAGGGTGGTTTACCCTATTTCTGATAACTTTTGGGTTAAGTCTGATCCAATATGTGCTAAAAAAGATAGTATAATAGATATTACCAATGGAAAGAATTAGTTGATTCCTATATGAATGGTGACAGGGAGGCGAGTGTGCATGAGTTACAAAAAGCTCAATAGCGTTACAATAAGAGACCATTTTTCTTCGCTATTTATTGTCAAATATTGGATAGGTTGATGAGTTGTGCTTATTATTGCTTCCTTGATGGGTATTCCAGTTACAAACAAATATTAATAGTTCTGGAGGATAAAAGAGAAATAACTTTTACTTGTCCTTATATCATACTCGCGGTTACAAATAAATATTAATAGTTCTGGAGGATAAAAGAGAAATAACGTTTACTTATCCTTATGCCATACTTGCGGTTACAAATAAATATTAATAGTTCAGGGGGATAAAAAAGAAATAATTTTTACTTATCCTTATGTCATATTCGCTTTTAAAAAGATACTATTTGGGTTATGTAATGTACCAGTTATATTTTAAAGATACCCAATAGACCATTTTCACGGATATGCTGGAGGATTAACTTAAAGTATTCATGAATCACTTCTCGATCGTGGATGATTCACTTTAAAGGTGCTTGGAGAATTTAGGTAATGTTTTGGGACGGGTAAAGAATAAATTTAGTACTAAGAGAAGTATCACTTTGTGGTCGAGGAGGGTATTGTACTTGACAAATAAGATTTCAAAGAATGAGATAAAGTTTGACAAAGCAAAGATTGAAATGATTTCTAAATTGCTTTCTCCAACAATGGAAAAATTATTAGGAGCTTCCATGGCCATGCATGTGTCTACCAACAATTCATTAAAGACCTTTCTAAAGTAGTTAATCCCATGTGCAAGCTCCATGAGAAGGATGTAAACTTTACTTTCAAAAATGAATGTTTGAAGGCATTTGAGGATATGAAGGTCAAATTGAATATCGCTCATACTGTGGGGCTAGTTGACTATGATTTTCCCACTCTTCTAACAGTAGTAGATAATAGATTATCGATCTCGTTAATTTTACATATGTTTAAAAGGAAGAGTTTAGAATGAATGTTATGTCAAGAGGGTTTTTATTGAATCGAAGACTCAAAGTAGCGTTAACTTTATGTGTTATGATCTTTTTACTAGATAATGAGTAAAGACTAAAAATCACAAAACGAATTTATAAATGACATATTTGGTTTAGACTCCACTTCTTTTTCAAGTTATATAAATAAATGATTCTTAATTTGTACTGAGAATTAGTTAGCATGTTTTACCATAATAACATTTATCTATTTAGTAGAATTATGATTGTTTTAAACGAAATATTAAATTTATTTTGTCAAAAAAATTTGTTTAAATTAAAGAACGATCAAAGGTGTTAGGCATGATTTTGATTATGACCTTATCTATTAAGTATTTGTAATGCTAACTAAAGAGGTCAATCAAATTTAATGTTGGTAATTTAGTGACACAAGTTGAATATCTAAAGTACCATCAAATGTATGATGAACCTCACAAGAACCTCTAGTAACTTTTCATTTTCCATATTAATTAGGAGTAATCAAATGAATAACCTGCACAATTTGTGATATGCAAATTTTAATAATCACTTGCAATGTAAAGAACTCTCATTCTAGAGCCCTAACAAGTTCGATTCTGTATTTATATGAAGATGTGATTTAATAATTTGTTGTTTGATAATTTATCTTAATGATTTCACTTATTGTATTGAATATTGCAATAGTTCCAACACAAGTTTCCGTCCCAAGAAAATTATCCCAAAATAATTGTCATTTTAGAAATTATATTCAAGACTAAATTTATTAATTGTTCCGACTATATACTTAGTATTAGTAAGAATGCATAGTATTCAAGAGGAAAAAATCAATATGCTTTTATTAAATAAGGATAATTTAGTAAACTATATCTTGTATTTATTAATTTTTAATATAGTAAAAAGACCTAAAACGGCAATTAAAATAGAAGGGAAGGAGCATAAACTTTTATCTTGACATTCGTAAATTGATGGTAGGAAAAAACATTAGTAATATATGCTTTGTACAATTTAATTTAATTCACGTGTTAGAGTTATGGGTCTATATTTTGGCGGAATAACCTAAATAGCACTTATACTTGTGCCACTTTATCATGTCGATTTTTCAACTTTATTTTTTTTCATCCATATACTTTAACTTGTTCAAAATCTATATTTTAAACCCCTCTAACCGTTGACCAACACATATGACAAAATAATGGTTGAGCTGGACAAAGTGAGTGTAATTCACACGGATAATGACCGTGAATATGAATATTTTGAACCAGCAATAGTTAAAATAAAATACAATTTTAAGAATAAAAAATAAATAACTAAAAAAAGAAAAGAAAAAAGCAAAAGAGATATCATGTACGCTTCTTCTTCTTCCCCACTTCCCCCCCCCCCCTAAAAATCAGGTGCTGTCAAGCTATGAACAAAGAGCAAAATCAATACATTCCACCTGTTGATATATAGAGCAAAATCAACGGATTGATTCTCACCGTTATCCCATCTTTTGTTGCTTCTGCTATATTCTCGCTTGATATCTCTTGGTACCTTGGTTGTATTCTGCCATACATAAGTATGGTTTATGACAACAGATTCAAAATAATGATTTTGGTGAGTTCAATTTTAAATTCTTATCGCCCAATTTAATCCATTACACTTTTAATATCATTTGAGATTTTAGTATTTTGCCACATAATTATTTATGATCTGTGTCTTAAATATTTAATTCAGTAACCCAACAATTATATACTTCAATTTTAGGGAAGAGATGAGACGGAGGCATTGAATTTCTTTTTCTTTAAGAAAATAGTATATAGTAAGTATTTTTAGTAGATAAAATAAAAAAATACGTGGAATATGATGTGTCATCCACGTCAAACAAGTGAGATACACACACGGTCAGAGGGGTTTAAAATATAGATTTTGAACAAGTTAAAGTGTCTGGATATAAAAAAGTGAAGTAGGAGGACCGACATGACAAAGTGACTCAAGTATAAGTGTCATTTAGGCCATTCTGCCTTATATTTATCCTATCTTAGCCCTTTATTTTAATTGTTAATTCAATATGAATGAGCTAAAACTCGAGTGGTCAAGAAAATAGTAGTTAATTTTTGAAATTTACCTTATAATTTTGGAAAGAGAAGTTTTCGACAACTATGTATTGGGAAAAAATTGAATTTACATTGAAGGTGACGTGGCATGACACGAGGACTGGTCAAATGGTCAAAACATGATGATCAGTTAAGAGGCACGAGTGACAACAGATACGGGGAAAGGAAAGCTAAATAGGCACGAGAGGCAATTCGAATAATACAAGCTTCGTACCTATTTAGGTCATTTAAAGCCAAGAGATCAGAAGGCATTGAAGACATGGATATGATGACGAAAAGGAGTCCAAATTCAATATTAAATACCCAATACGTTAGAGAATTGGTATTAAATAGGAATGATTGTGTAACGTCTTATTTAATGTCATTTATTGCTCATAATTGTCTCATTAAGACTAAGGTATTACTCATTTACTTAGAATCAACTATAAAAGGAGGAGGTCTCATCATTTGTAAGGACAGAGGATATCATCAACATTACATTGGAATACAAACCTATTTACTGCTTATTTGTCATTCTCAAAAAGTCTATTATTTCTTTTTCGTCTCCTGATTATCAGTAGCCCGAATTTCTATTTGTCTTTAGCTTTGACCAAAGAATCATATTTTTGGTTAAACAAATTGGTTCCGTTACCGGGAAACTGATAATCTTTTCTTTGAAGCTACGTTTTATTCGTCTTTATCAACATGTCAAACAACAACAACAATAACAGTGATAACACATTGGGAAACCATGAAAATCAAATCCATCAAAATCAAGGAGACCTACCGAACATTGACGTGGTTCCCTCCCCTCCAGATTCACCACGTCAATCTCGTGAAGGCACTCCTGCTCCTGAATCCCGTGCTAATCAACAAGAACAATCTGAACATTTTGAAGGAGGTGCAAATGAATCTTTACAAAAGTTAATTGATGCACAGGTCGGCAAAGCTCTTCAGGCTCTAGTTAGTTGATTGTCTGTTGCACCACCCACACCAACTCCTAATAATAATACATTGGAGAATCCTCGTTCTGGTCTTGTTAATTCTGGAAATGGAGGAACCACCAGTGAACCACAGGAAGGGGGACAAGGTAATTCAAATAATTCCTATTTGCAAAATTTAGTACTAACCTTGCAGAAACAGATTAAGCAACAGAATGAGCGTATTGAGCAAATCCCTGGAGTTCCGCCTGTAATAAAAGGAGTAGACATGGACAAATACTCACAACAACCTTGGAAGCCAAGGGTTGCTCCCCTTCTAATTCCGAAAAAGTTCAAAATGCCTGACATCCCGAAATATGATGGTACTACAGACCCACGTGACTACATTTACAACAGGCGTGAAAGGCAACGACTTGACCAAACAAGAAATTGAATCAGTACTAGTCAAGAAATTTGGAGAAACACTCACCAAGGGTGCATTAACCTGGTATTCTTTTTTATCTGAAAATTCTATAAAGTCTTTTGCTGAGCTTGCAGATTCTTTTATTAAAGCACACTCGGAAGCTCAAAAGGTTGAGAAAAGAGTGGAAGATATTTTCAAAATCAAACAAGGGGATTCAGAGTTGCTCAGAGACTTTGTTGATAGATTCCAGCGTGAAAGAATGACTCTACCCCGTGTACCTGACAATTGGGCTGCAATAGCTTTTGTAAGTAATTTAAATGACAAAAGTTCTGAAGCCACGAGAAGACTCAAAGAAAGCCTTCGAGAATTCCCTGCAACCACGTGGAATGATGTTTACAACAGGTACAGTACGAAACTGCGAATTGAAGAAGATACCGTACCTAAGTTTCATCATGAAGAAAGGGGCGGTTTCAGAAGATCAAAAACCGAAAAAAGATCAGGTAAAAACAGGTATGATCCATATATGGGACCTGCAGGAAAAGACTCACGGTCAAAACAAGATAGCCAGCAATATGATAAAAAATCGAGGAACGGGGAATCTGGTTCTTCATCAAGATTCAGAAATGATCGGAACAGACAAGAGTCACGAGATGATGACAGAAGTTTAAAGGCAAGGTTCGGCGGATATAACTTTAATGTCACTACCTCCGAGCTCGTGGCTGTTTTGAGAAGCATGGGAGATAAGGTACGATGGCCAAAAGAGATGCAGTCAAATCCAAATAGATGCATTCCAGATCATTGGTGCGAATTCCACAATGATCACAGGCACAAAACTTCATAATGTAGATTCTTGCAGAGTGAAGTGGATCGTCTATTGAAGCAAGGGTACCTCACTGAGTTATCTAGTGAAAAAGGTAAACAAGCCTATATGAAAAATAGGCGAGAGCCCCAAAGCCTCCTTTACCCAAGAGAACAGAGAATGTGATAAGTGGGGGAGAAGATATTCACGGCATAACATACACAGCTTCCAACAAGGTTTCTAAAGTAACAATTACACACGGGAAACAGGCACGACAGGTTTTAGAAAATGAAAGTATTTCATTCGATGATGCAGATACCGAAGGAATGATAACCCCACATAATGATGCACTGGTAATATCTTTACTTGTACATGATACTAATGTAAAACGAGTTTTGATTGATCCAGGGAGTTCCGTAAATATTATACTACTAAGGGTATTACGTGAAATGCAAGCTGAAGACAAAATGATACCCAAGGCGCATACCTTGTCAGGCTTCGACAATTCAAGTGTGGTAACAAAAGGAGAGGTAATTCTAACAACTTTTGCTGCAGGTGTTGTTAAAGAAACTAAATTTCAGGTAGTTGATATGGAAATGGCCTACAATATGATCATGGGGAGGCCTTGGATCCATGATATGGATGTTGTTCCATCAACTCTACATCAAGTTATTAAATTTCCATCACCGTGGGGGATTTGTCAAATTCGAGGGGATCAACAAACAACCAGGAGTATCAACGTTGTAACAGATACGAGCACCTTAAACAAAGAAAAATAGCAATTACAGGAAACAATTGAAGGTGTCAGCAATCAAACCTCAACTGAGCGAGAGAAAACAGATTTAGACTCGAGACCTGATACAATTCAAGAACCTGAGGAGAATGAAAATATCAAAACAACCATCGAAGAACTAGAGGCTGTGATATTATTTGAGCAGTGGCCTGAACGGAAAGTTTATGTTGGAGCTAATTTAAAATCAAACATGCGAGGTATGTTAATTGAATTTCTAAAATCTAACGTGGACTGTTTTGCTTGGTCCCATGCTGACATGACAAGGATACCACCGGATGTGATGACTCACAAATTAAACGAAGACCCATCCTTTACACAAATAAAGCAAAAGAAAAGAAAGCAAGGAGCTTTCAAAAATCAGGTGATTCAAGATGAGGTCCAAAAGCTATTAAAAATTGGGTCAATACGTGAGGTAAAGTATCCTAATTGGTTAGCAAACACAGTTGTTGTACCTAAGAAAAACGGTAAGTGGCGGGTTTGCGTGGATTATACAGATCTTAATAAAGCCTGCCTAAAAGATTCTTTCCCTTTACCGCATATAGATCAGTTAATTGATGCAACTGCAGGACATGAACTTTTGAGTTTTTTAGATGCATATTCGGGGTACAACCAAATTAAAATGGACCCCAGTGACGAAGAAAAAACTTATTTCATCACAAACAGGGGGACATACTGTTATAAAGTAATGCCCTTTGGTCTCAAAAATGCTGGAGTAACCTATCAAAGGTTGGTCACCAAAATGTTCCAAGAACATTTAGGAAAAACCATGGAGGTATATATAGAACGATATGCTCGTCAAAACTCAGCATTCTCATGATCATATTTCTCATTTATCTGTTACATTTGAAATTTTACGAAAATTTAATATGAAACTCAATCCAGAAAAATGTGCATTTGGGGTTGCCTCAGGCAAATTTTTGGGCTTTCTCGTTTCTAACCGTGGTATTGAGGTATATTCTTCTCAGATCAAAGCAATAGAGGAGATCCCTGATATCCTTACAAGTAAAAAAGAAGTCCAAAGGTTAACGGGAAGAATTGCAGTCTTGGGGAGATTTATTCCCAAATCTTCAGAAAAATGCTTTAAATTTTTCTCCGCACTCAAAAAGCAAGATCATTTTGAATGGAACGAAGATTGACAACAAGCCCTTAGAAATTTAAAAGCTTACTTGTCAAATCCACCATTATTGGCAAAACCAAAAGAAGGAGAAAAGCTACTCATCTATTTAGCCGTGTCAGAAGTTGCGGTAAGTGTTGTTTTAGTCCGTGAGGACCAAGGTAAACAATCTCCTATCTATTATGTAAGCAAGTCTTTATTAGATGCTGAAACACGATATCCACAATTAGAAAAATTAGCATTAGCTTTGATCATGTCATCTAGAAAATTAAGACCTTATTTTCAATGTCATCCCATTGTTGTAGTTACTGCTTTTCCATTACGAAACATTTTGCATAAACATGAATTGTCAGGGAGGTTAGCAAAATGGGCTATAGAATTAAGTGAATACGAAATCATTTATCAACCTAGGACTGCTATAAAATCTCAAGTATTAGCCGATTTCGTAGCTGATTTTAGCCAGGGGATGCATTTAGAAGCAGAAAAAGAATTACAAGTTTTTAATGGTGCAAACCCGGGGACTTGGATTTTATTCACTGATGGTTCATCTAATGTAAAAGGAGCAGGTCTGGGTATAGTTCTCATACCACCTACGGGTGAAACTATTAGGCAAGCTATAAAATGTCATTCTATAACTAACAATGAAGCAGAGTACGAGGCTGTAATTGCAGGTTTAGAATTGGCAAGAGAACTCGGCATAACACAAATTATAATCAAGAGTGATTCTCAACTCATGGTCAATCAAATACTGGGGACTTATACAGCCAGGGAAACTCGAATGCAAAAATATCTCGAAAAGGTAGGGGAACTAATAAAGCAATTCCAAACTTGGAAGGTAATGCAGATCCCAAGAGATGAGAATGTGGAGACAGATGCTTTAGCTAATCTCGTATCTGCAGCTGACGTAGCAAATGACGCAAATGCTTCAGTCATACATTTATTTCATTCCGTTCTCGAACCTGATAAGAATGAGGTAAATTTTAATCATTTAACATGGGATTGGAGAAACGGAATTATTGCTTTTTTACAGCACGGAACCGTGCCTAATGACAAAGGGAAGGCTCACGCGCTTCGCAAAAAAGCCGCTCGATATTGTTTATATCAAGGAAATCTTTATCGAAAGATGTTCGGTGGACCACTAGCAAGGTGTCTCGGACCCTCTCAAACAGAATATGTGATGAGGGAAGTGCACGAAGGACATTGTGGAAATCACACAGGGGGAAGGTCACTGGTAAGAACATTGATTCAAGCAGGATATTATTGGCCTAAGATGGAAGAAGAGGCAAACAGTTTCGTGTCCAAATGTGATAAATGTCAAAGATACGGCAATAATATGCACAGACCAGCTGAGTTACTACACCCTGTTATAGCCCCGTGGCCCTTTATGAAATGGGGAATGGATATCGTAGGTCCACTACCACAAGCAAAGGGTCAGGTAAAGTTTCTACTTGTACTCACAGATTATTTCACTAAATGGGTAGAAGCAGGAGCATTTAAACAGGTACGAGAGAAGGGAGTTAAAGACTTCATATGGCGAAATATAATATGCCGCTTTGGAGCACCAAAAGAGATCGTGTGTGACAATGGACCACAATTCATAGGAGCTCAAATCACAAAATTTCTTCAAAGTTGGCAGATTAAAAGGATAACATCTATGTCATACCATCCAGTGGGTAATGGACAAGCGGAATCCACAAACAAAGTCATTATCAACAACTTGAAGAAGAGGTTACATGATTCAAAAGGTAATTGGCCAGAGATATTACCTGGAGTACTATGGGCTTATCGTACAACGACAAAAATAAGCACTGGAGAAACACCATTTTCAATGGTTTATGGTGCGGAAGCCTTAATTCCAGTTGAAATAGGTGAACCGAGCACACAGTACGTTCAGGCAACGACGGAATCTAATAATGAAGAGATGCGGATCAACCTTGATTTGCTTGAAGGAAGAAGAGAAGCTGCATTGATAAGAATGGCAGCACAAAAGCAAGTAATTGAACGATATTACAATAGGAAAGCACGCCTAAAAAATTTCAAAATTGGGGACTTCGTTCTTAAAAAGGTGTTCCAATCTGCAAAGGCTGCTAATTCAGGAAAGCTAAGTCCAACGTGGGAAGGACCATACAGAGTTCGTGACATTGCGGGAAAAGGAGCATACGAGTTGGAGACAATGGACGACAAAGTTTTACCCTCACATTGGAATGCCGTCCATTTAAAGAGATATTACTTCTGAGAAAGTACCCACAGTCAGGTATCGCCATGTTAAAATTTTTCTTTTGAATTATTAAAGTTTTACTAACGATTTTAGATGCTAGGCAAAAACCCTAACTCGTGCCAAATGATGAGTCACGACCTGCAAGGCAAAATGGAGTATTCTAAAATTCCCAGCCCAGGGTTACAATTAATCTGATGGAAATACACACGAGTTAGGCAGTCTTCATCTATAATCGCACCTCCGAGTCCCGTATATTTTTTTTCTGTTTCAGGAAAAGGACCAATTTGAAAGAAATAAACAAGTGCTCGAGGCTTCATACTTCACCGCTCAAACACTTGGGGGACTACATATTATACACATATATGTGTAGAAAAACAGATACGAATATCGAACAAAAGTCGGCCACAAAGAGACAAGTGTTGAGAAAAAGTTACGAAGTCTTCAGCATTCATCATCGTGTTCAACAAACACAAGACATTCATCATAATGTTTTTCCCATGATAACAACAGAGTCATCTCTCAAACTCATAAACGAAGTCACCTCTCAAACCCTTCCTAATATATAAAGATAGGGTCATGACTATGTACTGAAATAGGTTATGAAGAAAAACCTTGTTTATTTTATATTATGTAAAAATCTGTTACAAGGAAAACAGTTACGAGAAAGTTATAGATGTATTTAATACATGTAATAGTCAAAAAACTTGTTAAAGTTCATGAATAAAAACTTGTCAAAGTTGTTTCATACAAAACATGTGTATTCCTATTGTTTTCATCGTATTATAACACCATTATGAAGTTGAGAAGTCTTCTTCATTAAGTGTCGATAAAATAAAAGGGCCCTCTTTTATAAGCCTCATGTTGATAATCCATGAGAAGAATCATAAAGCATTTTCAAAGGATAAAAATGCTAAGCTATTTTATAAGTCCTAGATAAATAGGCAAGAATAGAATATACAGAAGTACCGATAAAACTTCTTAATATAAAAGACTAAGTACAAACTTAGTCAGCAAAATATTTGTTTTTTACAAATGCCCCATTATGATAACTGGGGACTTCATCAAAAGATCCCTTAAAGTTGCCAAAGGATAACACCACCAATTAATAAAAAAAACAGTAAAGTTTGAAATACATTCAACTAGTCACTGAAGGGGTTGGAACATCAGAAGTTGCAATCTCATTTTCAGGGGCAGTCATAGGGACGGTAACAACTTCTGAGGGAGCAGCAATATGAGCGGTTTCAACTGGGCCTGGAGTGTTAAAATCACCGAGGGAAGCAAGAGTCACGGGAGCTTCAGCTTCCATGGACTGTGTCATAGAAGTTTCACCCTCGGGAGCCGGAATTGCAACTCCAATTGGCGCAGTAGCCACTTCTTCATTTAAAAGCTCTTCTTCCCCAGGAGTTCCAAGTACAGGAGAAGGAGTATCAACTGGTTGTTGGCTTTTTTCAATAGTGTCTAAGACTTTGGCTAATTCAGATTGCAATTCAAAGTTTTCTTGAGTAGCTTCCATCAAAGCATCACGACGAGATTTTAGAAAAGCCCAACTTACCTCTATGTTGAAGTTCTCCTCAAGAAGTCCATACTCCCTTTCCCACATAGCAAGATCGTTCTTCAATATCTGGTGTTCAGCTAAGTGGGAGTCAAGGGAAGCTTCAAGGGAGGCATGAGAACTCTTCAAAGCACATATCTCGTCAGAGGAGATCCTTAAGTCAGCCTGAGCTTGAGTCAAGCTTTGCACTAACTCCCCTGCATATTCTTCTTTCTTCTCCACAAGTGCCTTAAGCTCTCTGATTTCTTCACTGGCCTTTGATAATTGTTCTGAAAATGAGCACTCCAAAAGCTCCTTATCTTTTTCAAATTGGCTTGAAGAAGCCTTGGCAATTGCTAGCTCAGAATTCAAACCACGCTTTTGCTGCTCCAGGTGATTTCTACTTTCTTGCAACTCCTCTATGGTCCCCTGAGCATTCTCAAACTGCTCCTTCCAGTTTGCTGCCTCAAGCTTGGTTTCCTTGGCTATTCTCCTAGCCTCAGAGAAAGCCTTCGCAGACTCTCGATCCTTCTTCTCTAGAGTGGAGATTCTTCCCATTAACTCAGTACCAATAAGATTAGCCTACAAGGGAAAGGCATCAAATGTGAGAATATAGAGAGATATAAAAAAACTTGTAAGTTAAAAAAAGTACTTTCAAGGTAGAATGAACTATGTCATTCATCAGAGTCAAGCAGCTGTGGCTCTCCATCTTCTTCTTCTCAATATCTCCGATTAGAGGCTCGAGCCAAACATCAGCTCCACCAGTCTTTCTCAAAAGACTATGATTGGCAGGAACTTCAAGAGTAACACTTCTCATAGCCATGCCTCTGCTGCTAGAACCCGCCTCTGTATGTTGAACAGAGGGAGGGGGGACAATGGAAGGAGGAATAGTAGAAGAGGTAAAAATAATGGGAGTTGTGGGAGTCAAAGCAGGGACAGTAGGAGCAGATATGGGAACCAAAACAGGTAAGGAAACAGGAGTCGATAAAATAGGCAAAGAAATACTCGTGGTTGTCAAAGGAATAGAAGGAATATAAGAAATGGGAATAGAAGAAGAGAGGGGAGTTTCATCAAGAACTGGTCCAAACTCTCCACTCTCAAAACCACTAACAAATAGACGTCGAATTGATTCATTAAAGCCTCTTGGATTGGTATCCTCATCAGAAAGGATTTGAACAGGCTCGGAGATAGAGGCTCGAGCAGAAGTATCTTCAACTTCATCTCCATCAATGACGCGTCTCCTGGCTCTTGGCCTAACTATCAAAGAGGTATTCTCTTCTTCCTCATTCTCAGAACTTTCTTCTATAAATTTTCTTTTTGGTAGCGTGGCCCGAGTCTTTTCCAAATCAAGTGAAGCGGTTGAAGACGCTCGAATGACAACGACTACCTCAGCTATCATACCCCTGATACCAAATCTTGATAAAAAGAGGGATAAAGAATTAAAATAAGAAAGAATTCAATATACGGCAAAGCATAAGGAAATACATACCATGGGTCTTCACTTTCCAACCATTCAAAATAGAAATTGATTTCCAAGTTCTCGCCTCCATAGGCGCAATCTTCAAAATTGAATCTACCCAACCACAGAAGTTAGGAACGTGTTCCACATCTCCCATGGTTGCTACAAAAAGTCAAAAAGAGACGAGATTAGAAAAGAAATCAAAATTCTTAATAAATAGATACGGTAAGAAAAAGAAAAACTTACGTGCAAAATTCCACTTCTCAGGGAAGGAAATGTTTGTTTCACCCAACAAATACACCGTACGTACAGCAACGTAACGACAATACCACCCTCGATCCTTGTCATCTTCGGGGTTTACCAAAACCTTCTTGCTTCTTGCAGTCAAGGTAAAAACTCCATGGCGGAATAATTTGGGGTGGTATAGGTGAATAAGATGGAAAAAGGTAAAATTAACATTGGCTTTGGTAGACAAATACTTTAAGCAAGTCACAACTCTCCAAACAAGAGGACCTACTTGTGCTAAGCAAATTTTGAAAAAAACGGCAAAATTCAAGTATAACTGGGTCAATGGCAGGATTAAATCCCAAAGTAAAGGGATAAGTATAAACGAAAGAGAATCCAATTCTGAAAGAAGAAATTCTCTGGTTTGGGGCAGGAATCATCATACGAAGATTATCTCTCCAATTACAATCTTTCCTAACAGTGGGAATCACAAGTTCAGTTATTAAAGAAGGATAGGTGTCAGCCTTTTTCTAAATTTTTAACTTGTTCTTGGAGAGATCTTCTATCATTCCCAAAAGATAAATCATTGGGTACGATTTCTTCAACTAAAGGTTCCTGAGTAGGTTCAGAAAGTTCTTTACCTTTAAAAGAGGGGATCTTTGGGATAGAGCTCCTAATACGAGAAGAAGAAGAAGCAGAACCAGATGAACCACCACAAGTGGATCCTAGGCTCAAGTTCCGAAGCCTACCTTCTCTGCCTCTCCTATGTCTTATGGGGGCATTGGGGAAGTGATCTAGAATTGGAAATTTTCTAGGGTTAGGGTTTGGAGATGACATTGTTGAAGAAGGATGAACTAAAGGGGACAAAAAGCAAAAGTGAATAATAAATTGCTTGTTGAAGATCTATGAAGAAGAAGACAAAAGAAAGAGGGTTAAATATATTTATAATGACAACCGTCAAACTTAGAAGTGTAATGATGGAAAGCCTATAATAAAGGCAACTATCACTTCGTGAATAGTGGGAATGAAGAAGCCTTGAAAAAGGGCGCAGAATTGTAGAACCAATCAGAAAGTGACACGTGTGTAGAGCATTAAATAAAAGGTGACATGTATGCAAATCATTAATTAGAAGGGACAATTGAAGCGTCAGTACTGTCATAGTATTAATTACGGCAAAAATTCCCTTTTTATGAAGATCCACTTCCCAGATATTTAATTGATAAATAAATGGAAAGTGGGGGGACTATCTGTATTGGGAAAAAACTGAATTTACATTGAAGGTGACGTGGCATGACACGAGGACTCGTCAAATGGTCAAAACATGATGATCAGTTAAGAGGCACGAGTGACAACAGATACGGGGAAAGGAAAGCTAAATAGGCACGAGAGGCAATTCGAATAATACAAGCTTCGTACCTATTTAGGTCATTTAAAGCCAAGAGATCAGAAGGCATTGAAGACATGGATATGATGACGAAAAGGAGTCCAAATTCAATATTAAATACCCAATACGTTAGAGAATTGGTATTAAATAGGAATAATTGTGTAACGTCTTATTTAATGTCATTTATTGCTCATAATTATCTCATTAAGACTAAGGTATTACTCCTTTACTTAGAATCAACTATAAAAGGAGGAGGTCTCGTCATTTGTAAGGACAGAGGATATCATCAACATTACATTGGAATACAAACATATTTACTGCTTATTTGTCATTCTCAAAAAGTCTATTATTTTTTTTCGTCTCCTGATTATCAGTAGCCCGAATTTCTATTTGTCTTTAGCTTTGACCAAAGAATCATATTTTTGGTTAAACAAACTACGCATCAAATACAATTAAATTAAAGTAAGAAGACGAAAGGAAGAAGACAAAATGTTAGGTTTTTACAAACATTAGGCGTTGTTCAAAGTTTTTTCAAAAATTATCAAGAGCAAAATTCACTTCTCGTCATGTTCGATTTTTATTATGTTTGAATTAAATGTAATAAATTGCATTTATGCATGATACAAGTTACAGAATGTTCATAAATATAAACGTAAATTTCCAAGGTAGAGCAAAGAGTTATTAATATGGTAAATTTAATGCTAACTTACTTTAACAAATTTAGAAGAATAAAACAAGAAAGAATTTGTCGGTTCCTTAAAGCACAAGGTGGCAATACCGTCATTAAGATTTTAAAATAAGGGCAATAACGTACAATTAAATACGAGGCTACTGTAATTACCTTTCGACGCGACAAGCAAGGAAAGCTTCAGCAAGAAATTTAGCTGCTGTGGAATGATAGAGTCACTAGTCCGTGATAGTACAATACTAACAGCCACTCATAAAATGCCACGTAATCGCCGGAAATCATGAGGTTGAACCTTGCTGTCGGACGAATATTCGGATTCTACGCGCTGATATAGAGGTACAAACACCTCCTTTATTTCACCTGCAGAGCAACTTCTCTATGTCGCGCATCAAAATAGAGTAGTGAAACTTCTGCGCGTGGGGAAAGGTAGATTTGCTTGACGGTGTTGCTAGAAACTTAGTTGCACGTTCTTGGGAGCTTTTAGGACAACTACGTTTTGACGCATTTAAGGACGTGCAGTAGAAGATGCTACAATTATTATTTTATTCTACAATATTTTAGTATGGCATTAGTGTTTACTTAAGTTTATTTGTAAGTATTAATGATAGTAGTATCGTCTATTCTGCGCACACTTCACGGGATAATTAATTTTTTTGGCTTTTTACAAACTTATTTTAAGTTTTATGATTCTATTTTTTTTTTATATATGAGAGATTTACTTTTATACGTAAGAGATATGTCTTTTACACATAAAAGATCTAAAAAAATCATTTTCTTAAATTCAAAATTATAAAGGGTCATGATGTACAAATAACACACACTTCAATCAGTTACTTGCTATCGCCCAATGATATATGTAAAAGTTAATTTGTCCACTTAAATTTAGACAAATGTGAAGAAATTATATAATATTTTTCGTTTGCCTCAGTTATTTGTCTATCATATTTAAATAGTAATCCCTCCTGTCCACTTTTGGTCTTTTTCTTGTGGTCTATGATATTTGATTTTTTCAAATACAAAAAAAAAATTAATTTTTTCCCCAAAGTTATCAGTGGAATAAAGAGCCTATGAATATTTTGTTATATTTTCAATGAACAAATTAAGGTTAATATGGTCATTTTCATTGTTAATTAATACAAAGTGAATTTCTTATGTAAGTGAAAATAACCAAAAAGTCAATTACAGTGAACCAGAGAAAATAGTAGATAAGAAAAAAGTAACTCGTATATTTAAATAGTACTCCCTCTGTTCACTTTACTTGTTCACTATTGATTTTGCACACCACTTAAGATATAATAAATAAAATATATAATTTACCATGATACTCATATTAATTAGTTTGGAAAATGATTTGAAATGAGTAATTAATGCGAAGGGTAAAACATGAAAAAAAAAATTATTTTCTCTTGATATGCGAACAATGACAAGTAAAAATGCAAATTTATTTACTATACTTAATAACTAAAAGTGAACGGAGGGAATACTTATAGCTTGTTTGGCCAAGCTTCTCACCTAGCCAAAAGTGCTTTTTTCCTCAATTTGAGGTGTTTGACCAAGTTTTTTTTAGGGGAAAAAAGTGTATTTGGTTAGAAGCAGAAACAGTTTCGAAGAAGTAGAAAAAAGTAGATTTTCCCTAGAAGCAGAAGCAGAAGCAGTTTTGACTTTTCTTCCTACCAAAAATACTCTTTGCAAAATGTTATATATACCAAAATAACCTTACTTAGTTTAAACTATTAAATAATATAAAATAACTTTTGAGATATACTTTCAAATTTATTGAATGATTTTTTGGTATATTTAAATTATCTTAAAAGAATAAAGTATTTTTCAATTTGATTTTTATATTTTACTTAAATAAAATAAAAAACTTAATTATTATCTTTAATAATATATATTTGTAATTATTTATCTATTTATATAATATTAACTACTATTAAGCAAATCTCTTCATGTCCTTAATTGTAACTGACACTTAAAAATATTTTATGAAAAACTTGGTCAAACATAAATTATTGTTTAAAAATACTTTTCAAATTGATTAGCCAAACACAAATTATTTTTCTCCAAAAATATTTCTTGAAAAAACACTTTTGAAATAAAAATTCTTAAAATAAGCTGATACATATTAGTAGTTATCAACTTCTTTAATGACTGGGTTCCTTAATTGAGAGCGATGCTTCCGTATCACCGCCATAACGCACGGAAGTGAATTCACGTGTTGACCACTGTCTAATTTAATAGTAAGAGGGAAATTGATAAAAGTAAATACAGGTACAAAGATAGCTCATTTGGAGGCCCACCAACTGGGCCCATTGAAATTAGCTGGTCCTACTCCTCTAATGCCCAAGGAAAGTTTAGGCCCAGTCGGCCCATTAAGGTACAAAAGGAGGGGTCATTTCTTTTGTTTTTCAATCTTGTCCTCTAGATGGAAAATTTCATGTGCAAGGAAAAATATATATGATGGAAATTACAAGAGAATGACACTTTCAGATATTTCAATTATTACGTAAATGGTATCCGATGGTAAATCTTAACAGTCGAATTGCATTTCACAAAATTAAAATCTTAAGGCCGATACCATGCTATTGTATTTTTTTTTTTTAAAAAAACTTTTTTCTACTCTCTTGTCAACTATGTGAAAGTAGATTATTTAACACGAATTACTATAATACAATAGTCAATTCAAGTTTTGGTCGAGTGACGCACACAAATTAAGTCATATGTAATAACTTTTAAATTTGGTTAGAAAACACAAATTATTGACTGAAATGATTATTGAGAATTGATAACAGACTCCAATAGGGGCATTTGCATCTATACCCGTTTTTTGTGTCACGTTTTAACTTGTGTCCGTTTTGTAAAAAAAAATTGCAAGCGTACCCGCTTTTTCGCATAATTTCAGCATACGGGGCTGAAGTAGCAAAGGCAGTCACGCAAAACTTTAGCATTCTAGTAGCCGGACCTGAAGTTCAGCTCTAGAGCTGAGGTTTTTGTTTTTGTAACTGGCGAACTTCAGCTCTAGAGCTGAAGTTTTTGTTTTGTAACTGGCGAAGTTTTTGTTTTGTAACTGGCGAACTTCAACTCTAGAGTTGAAGTTTTTGTTTTTGTAACTGGCGAACTTCAGCTCTAGAGCTGAAGTTTTTGTTTTGTAACTGGCGAAGCTGAAGTTTTTGTTTGTAACTGGCGAACTTCAACTCTAGAGCTGAAGTTTTTTGTTTGTAACTGGCGAACTTCAACTCTAGAGCTGAAGTTTTTTGTTTGTAACTGGCGAACTTCAGCTCTAGAGCTGAAGCACCACAATTAGCAGTGATTTTTTAAAGAAAAATAGTATACATCTTTTCAGCTCAAACACAATTCAACATACAAATTACTCCAAAATTTTACAGTTCATCCTACTAGTAACTTAAACTTTTTTCTAAGACTAATTTGCTTTAAATTTAGAGCATAAGTACAATTGCTGAACTGTTCAATTAAAAAAAATGACCTTATAACTAAAGCAGCGTTGCTTCTGGAGATAAATACCATTTTGTTTTGTAACTTGAAGAAGAAAATGAAGGAAGAGAAGGAGGAGGAGAAAGGGGTCTGAAATTATTTAAAAAATGGGTACAAGTTAAAAGCTTTTTAAAAAATGGGTATAGGTTAAATGGGGGCAACCAAATAGGACGGCCCGTGCAATTTTTACCTCCAATAGTATATGGAGGCTAGTCCATAAGAAAGCTTGGATCAAACTGCACGTAGAAAAGCCCATAGTCAAATGAATACATATTCTCAATGGTAAATATTGCACGAGGTGCCCTATTTGGTCGCCCCATTTAACCTATGCCTATTTTTTAAAGAAGTTTTAACTTGTACCCACTTTTTAAATAACTTCAGTCCCCTTTCTCCTCCTCCTTCTCCCACTGATCTCAATATCTCTCCGGAGCTTAACATTGATGTAACAATATAATGGCTCGTTTTATCATTTGTTTCATTGGTTTGGTTTTTTTACTAGTCTGTTGTGCACACAATTATGAAGCAAGAAAAGTACTCTTGAACAACATGGAAAAGAAGAAGACTGATCCTAATCATCATTCTCAAGAAAAATAAAAGCAAAAAAGATTTCATGCTTTAAGTTATTATGTTGTACTATATGAAATGCCTTTTGAGCTTATGGGTGAATTAAGTGCTTATGTTTTCCTACTTCATTCTTGAACAGTTAAGAATCTTGTTCTTCTTCTCTAATTTTCATATGGAAAGTTAGTTAAAACTTCAACTCTAAGAAAGCTAAAGTTCGCTAGTTACAAACAAAAACTTCGGCTCTAGAGTTGAAGTTCGTCAGTTACAAAAAAAAATTTCAGTTCTAGGGCTGAAGTTTGACTGTTACAAAACAAAAACTTCAGCTCTAGAGCTGAAGTTCGCCAGTTACAAAATAAAAACTTCAGCTCTAGAGCTGAAGTTCACCAGTTACAAAACAAAAATTTCGCCAGTTACAAAAACAAGAACTTCAACAAATAGAGAACAAAACTTCAGCTACTATGCTTAAGTTCAACAATTACAAACAAAAACTTCAGCATACTTGGTTCAGCACACTTGCTACTTAAGTCCCGTCTACTAGAATGCTGAAGTTTTGCGTGATTGCATTTGCTACTTTAGCCTTGTATGCTGAAGTTACGCGAAAAAGTGGGTACGCTTGCAAATTTTTTTGCAAAGCGGACACAAATTAAAATGTGACCCAAAAAGCGGGTATAGATGCAAATGCCCTTTCTCAATGATAGCATTGGGTCCGATGTAATATAAGTCTAACGCATGGGCCTAACAAGTAAAATTAGCACGGGCTAGCCAGTTTTCAGACTGGTCATTCAAAAATAGTCAGTGTTTGCAAAATTGTTGAAAAAAGCCACTATTTTACTGCAACACGGAAAGTTCCAGCATAATATACTGGAGATTAGTGCACTTGTGTATGAACTTCCAGCTTATTATGCTGAAACTCCAACACGCGAAAAGTTCCAGCATAATATAGTGGAGATTGGAGCACCTGTGTATGAACTTTCAACATATTATGCAGGACCGGTATATTATACTAGAACTCATTAAATTATGCTGGAAGTCCAGTATATTATACTAGAACTCCAGTATAAATATACTGGAGTTCCAGTATACTTATGCTGGAACTCCACTATATTATACTGGAGTTCTAGTATACTATGCTGGAGTATTTTCAGGACTTTGAATAGCGTTATCGTTCAGATTTATCTTTACATGAAAAGTGGCTAAATTTCGATTACTTTTGAAGTTGTGGCGATTTTTGAATGACCACTTGTAAATCTGACTATTTTTGAATTTTTAGCTTGTTTGGATCATTGTTGCCCATCGTTTTATAATATATTGTATTGTAATGTATCATTTTATGGATACAACATTTGGATAGATTGTATCGTTTGTTATTGTTAAATAATATTTTTGTTGTTTAATTTGACTGCATCGTACTGTACTGTAACTGATAAGCTACTAAAATACCCTCAATTAAATATTAAATTTATCAAGAATTAAACATGAAAATATTTAAAGAAAACCTTTTCTACTAATTTATCACCAATTATGTAGCTTGAAAATAAGAGCAAAAACCTTAAAAAAATTAACTATCATTAGCAAAAATAAAATAAAAAATAGAACAATGGAAAGAGACAAAGAAATGAACGGAGATTTGGATGAAAAGAAAGACATTCTGGAAGATGGACGAAGACAAAGTAGGTTAATAAGTTGGAGATTTAGAGTTTAAAAAAATTAAAAATTAAGGGTAAAATATAATTATGGAGTATTAAATAAGGGCAAAATTGAAAAGAAAAATAAAAAATAATCCCACCACATCAAATTCGTTTTTTCATAAAATGACACTTTTCATTGTTCCGGTATAACGGATTTAACAATACAATATAATCAATTTCAAATAAATAATCAAAACAAATATTATTTTGAGATAACAATACTATACGATATAATAGCTAACAATCATCCAAACAAGGTAAAAATTGCACGTGACACCCTATTTGGTCGCCCCCATTTAACCTATACCCATTTTTTTTTAAAGTTTTAACTTGTACCCACTTTTAAACAACTTCAGCCCCCTTTTCTCCTCTTCCCCCTTCTCCTCCTTCGTTTTCTTCATCATCATCTTCTTCTTCTTCTTCTTCTTCTTCTTCTTCTTCTTCTTCTTCTTCTTCTTCTTCTTCTTTCTTCAGCTGATGTTGGTGCTGTTATGAAACTTCAGTTCATGGGATGATTGCCATAAATATGTTTATCAGATTATTTAAAAATAAATTATAAACAATTACGTAAGTTAATAGACAGTAATTTGTGAATATTTCCACGTACGTAAGTTAGTAGACAATAATAATTCTGTTCTTTTCAGGTTTATTATTTCCAAAATTTATGATTTAGATACTGTTGGCAATCTGATTATTTATCTAGTATGTTAGAAAGCTTTTTCAAAAACTTCAGCTTATATAGTGCTGCAGTTTACAAATGAACTAAATAACTTCAGCATCTTCTTCTGAAGTTTTTGAAAAAGTTTTATGACAAAATTAATGAATGCAGGACAAAAAAACTTCAGCTTTTAGTGCTGAAGTTATTTATTTAGTTCATTTATAAAAATTTCAGCACTAAATAAGCTGAAGTTTTTGAAAAAGATTGAAGTTTTTGAAAAAGCTTACCCAGGACAAAAAAACTTCAGCATATTTTAGTGCTGAAGTTTTTATAAATGAACTAAATAACTTCAGCATCTTCTGCTGAAATTTTGAAAAAGCTTAATGACAAAACTAATGAATCCAGGACAAAAAAACTTTTGCTTATTTAGTGTAATTACAAACAAAAACTTCAGCAAATAGAGAACAAAACTTTAGCTACTATGCTTAAGTTCAGCAATTACAAACAAAAATTTCAGCACACTTGATTCAACACACTTGCTACTTCAGGCCCGTCTACTAGAATGCTGAAGTTTTGCGTGATTGTCTTTGCTACTTCAGCCCCGTATGCTGAAGTTACGCGAAAAAGTGGATACGCTTATAATTTTTTTTACAAAACAGACACAAGTTAAAACGTGACCCAAAAAAACGAATATAAATGCAAATGCCCCTAGACAAGCTGTAAAGGTTTAGTCAGTCAAATGTGGTCCAGTTCTGTAACGCAGGTCTTTTGGGGACTATATAGTATTTCATGCTAGTCCATAAGAAAGCTCGCATCAAACTCGATGCTTGTTTCTTCATATTTTAAACCAATTTCTAGAATGGTTTAGTTCGCATGGACGTGCTGTCGAGTTGTCCGAAGGAATTGCAAGCATTTAAGGACCCGTTTGGTCATGAGTTCTGCTAAAATAAATTTGGGATTTATTTGGCAAACTTGTGTTTGACCATAATTTTTGCCCATATTTTGGCAAAATCCCAAATCTCAAACCTCAAATCCCAAAGTCACCCCAATTGCTGATTTTGGGCCAAAATCTCAAAACTTGAAAATTATATACATGTTTTTCTAAAATAAAGTTGAGAAATATGTTTTGAAAACGTATGTGCAAACACATTTTCATCTTCAAACCAAACTTCACCCAAATTAAATTTTCCAAAACAAATTTAGGAATTTATGGCCAAACGCTAACTAAAATTATGCTCTTAACATTTTTTGCCAAGATATTTACGCCCGCCTAGTTGTAATCCTTTGTAGCCGGCGCCTGACACCAATATATACTCAATGTATAATAATTGTATACCGACAATATATACAAAGTGTGGTTAAATTCGAGAAGTTTTATTTTTTGTCTCATACAACTGACACTAATTGTATGAGGCTTTTTTTATCTCACAAATTTGTAGACCCCAATTTTACACTTCTGGGTCCACAAAATTGTGAGACAAAAAAATTGCCTTAGTTGTATGAGATACAAAATAAAATTTTTCCGTTAAATTCTTACTAGTGACCCTTTTTTCTTTTGCTTCTTATTCCTCTATTCGGGGCTAATTCCTCCATTGAGAAAATATTTTGAACAAAAAGAAGAGAGAACACTAAAATGTACTATGTTTCATTGACCTTCCAGTTATCTACCTTTTCAAAATTAAACTTGAAACATATACATCATCCAATATATAAAAATGAAAAAAATACATATTTGTATATAGAGTTTACATAAAACCAAATAATATAATCTTAAGAATAATAAATTAAACTAAAAATATATCAATTATAGTTAAATGATAAAAGATAGTATAAAGTGATACATGTCTTGGATAGGGTACGATTAAATTATTTGAAACTTAGCTAATTTTTGCTCATAAATTCACAGATTTATCTTAAAATTTTTGATTTGAATGTTTGGTTTGAAGATGAAAATCTGTTTGGACATAATTTTTCAAAAGATATTTCACTTTTTAAAAAATAATAATAATATGAAATGTGACTTATGCCAATAAGGTTTAAAAACTATCAAAAATACCCACAAAACCAAACAAACAAATTTGCTAATCTTGTATAAAAGAACCTTTATCGATGTCATTCATTATCATTATCACAAATCATAGTCCTGAAAATAGATAAGTTTGGCACATTATGAACTCCATAATATACTATCCTAAAATTTACAACCTGATATTTTAATATCAACCGCTAATAACACAATTACTACTCACTGTAATTCGTCAAATTGCAATAATATTACAAGATTCACTAGTCTATAAGAAAATGATAGTAATTAGCTGTTGGTTAGTTAGGTCATAATAGATAGTGGATTTTTTTATAAAATACAAAACTTTAGGGTAATTTTTAAAATTATTAAAAATCCAATAGTGATATTTTGGACCAAAAATAGGTCTAAAGCTGGTTTTAGGATTTGAGAATTTTATTTTCAAAAATTGTCAAAACATGGATAAAATCTATAAACAAACATATTTTGCCAAATTTTTTATAGAAAAAACTTGGCAAAATCTATGGCCAAACGGGACTTAAAGTGACATGAAAAAAGCTTGTAGACATATGACACACGTCTCCTACTGCTAATGTATTCCATTGGGTATATTTCCTTGAGTCCAGAACCCAATTGTGGTTCTTTTGGACTCAAAATACATAAATATGTGAAAAAAAGATGATATTTTTATATATATATTGCCAAAATACTTGGCGCTATACATTAACGTTAATTGTGCCGTTAATGTATAGCGCCAAGTATTTTGGCACTATACTGAAAAAGCTGACACGCACAGGTATAGCGCCAAAATACTCAGCGCTATACCCCTTTTTAAAAATCGTACCATCTTCTTCATCGGCATTCTGGTTCTTCTTCCTCAATATTTTACTCCTTCTTCTTCTTGGTCCCCCCCTCCCATACCCGCTGCCCCACTATTTTAAAAAAAAAAAATTGTGTCCCCCCGTCACATAAAAGGCGAAGAACGAAGGTCCCTATTCGAGTCGAGCTTCGTATTATTGTTGATTCACACTTCCGGAGGCAAAATTTTAATCTATTTGCTTTTCGAAAATTCTAAATCGGGGTATTTCGGTTTATTTTAAGTTGAAACTTTTATAATAATGCACATTATTTGATTTGTATGTATTCTATTTCGATTTGTGTTTTTTTTTCGAAACTAGCAAGTTAAATTTATCCGGATTTAATATTAGTGTTTTATAAAAAAATATAAATTTGTCAAATAAATTTGTCTGTTAATATCCTAATTTATATATATGTGTTTTCATGCCGTTTTGTATTTTATTTGCAATTAAATTTATTTGTTGTTTATGTTTAGTTTAGATTATTTTTTAGCGTAGTAAAGTCTAGACCTTTTTAGCGTAGTAAAATTTAGAGCCTTGTAGCGTAGCAATGTGTAGTATTTTAGCTTAGAATTCCTTTTGTTTAAGTATCTTATACTGGTAGTTAAAAATGCAAACTTTGTACAATTAAGTTAATAATTGTATCAACACACATAATTAGTAATTTGTACAATTAAGTTATTAAAAAATATGAATTTAAATTATAAAAAAACACATAATTATTAATGATAGTTTGGTGCCACTGGGCCTCAAAATATCGAGCCCGGAACCCATATGTGTATATATATATATATATATATATATAATTTGTACAATTAAGTTGTTAAAAAATATGAATTTACAGTTGGCGACATGGACACAACTTACATCCCGGCCCTCGGACGTTGGATCTATTAGCCTACAGCCCCAACATAGATCCGAGTATAGATGAGATTATATAGGATTATTAGGATTGGCCGGATACAACTCGACTATGCTTTGATCACGGTCTTGATTGAGCGGTGGCGACCGGAGATGCACACTTTCCATCTGCCCATCGGCGAGGCCACTATCACACTCCAGGACGCTGAGATTTTATATGGCCTGTCCGCTGATGGCTTGCCAGTTTTACTGCCTGCAACCATGAGATATTATTCGCGGCAGGCATATTAGGATATGCTGCACATGCTCACGGGTTTCATGCTGGAGGACGAGGAGGTATTGTCTAGATCCAGTCGTATGCAGTTGGTCCCCATTAGAGACCACATGGTGCAGATCCACCATACTATCACCGACGAGTCAGCGGAAGTGAATGTACAACAATATACGAGGCTGCTATTGCTCCTTCTATTTGGGGGGGGGGTGTCTTGTTCCTGAACACTTCGGGGAACCTAGTGAGCCTCCGTTTTTTGCATCATATTGCCCGGTTCGAGGATACAACCATCTACAGCTGGGGTGGTGCTGTCATCTCATATTTGTACAAGCAGATATGCCGGGCTTGCATCGGCACACAGAGAGACGTTGGTGACTTTCTGCCGCTTCTACAAGTGACAACATATTCAAATAATATGTCCATTAGTTACAATTCTACCTAGTTATAGTTAATTTTATACTTTACGTCAATTTTGTATGTTAGGTTTGGGTCTGGGAGCGATTTCTGCAGTTTCGGCTACCTCTACCACATCTACCGGCTAATGTAGAAATTCCGCAACTCCCTCTAGCCTGTAGTGGGTTATGCGTCGTACTCTTGCACGAGAGTATGATGCCCATCATAATCTCCCCCTCTGTAGGGATGTGTTGGATCTGCTGGAGGATGCATAGGTGAATATCTAACTAAACTTACCTGTTATAGATTAACTTAGTGTTGCGCATACTAACGGTTTGTGTTCTTATTTGATAGTTCATCTGGACGCCGTACAACGATGAGGTGATAGGTACCCTTCCAGCATATTAGACGTTCGGTCGACATAGTTGGAGGGCTTTTGTCCCGCTCATATGCTTCGATATTGTCGAGCATCATGCCTCCGAGCGGGTATTTCGTCAGTTTGGCCTGTCGCAACCTATACCGACTCCGCCTGCATGGCATGTTTTACATTATGAGAGGGATGATCGGTCTAGGGAGGACGACACATTTATGACATGGCTTAACGAGCAGTTGGGTACTTGGGACAGGCGAGGGGACATGCCGTCTTACAACCTTGGAATTTATCGCACTCCAGTGCCATCGCAGGTGACCCCATCGGGTCAATTATTGATCATGGGCTCGAATATTCAAGGAGTGGATTGGGTAGATACCTCCCAGGCCCGTCTACCACTGTTGAGGATCGACCGACCCGAGATTTTTATAGTGGGCGCCGACTGAGTTATGGCTCCACATCACATGCGCAGGTATGCGTTTATTAGCATTGAATTTGAATTTGTTTTAACTGTAACTTATTTATTTTCTTTACAACACAAACGGTTAAACATAACTTCCACTTCAATTAAAATAAAATTTAGTACAACAAACAAGGAAAACATTACTAAGGCACAAACACAAGCACAAACACAAACATAGCAGACCAACATAATAAAAATACATGAAATATGAAAAATACACTAAACACATACATGTCAATGTTTAGCCCCGATTGCCATTTATTCTCCGCTCCAACCACTTAAATCGTTCTTCCAGTTGTTCTTTTTCTTCTTCTACCTCTTTCAGTTTCGCCTTCACCTCCACAAGTTCCCATTTATATTTTTGTTTAAGTTCCTTTTGTGCTTCACAATTCCATTGTGTTTTCCATTTTTCTTCTCCCACCTCCTTCAATTTTGCCCTCAAGTCTGCAATAATTCTATTGCTTTCTTTTTCATGTTTCCGTTGTCTTAAACACATAACTACAGTTGTTCTCTGTAACATTCCTGATGACATGGTTAATCAACCTATTCCTCAAAATCACAAATAGGTTCGACGGGAACCTTGTAAAACTGGTTCATACAGTGCCAGTAACGGCGTCCAACTTCACCACCGTCCCAACAATTTTGCATCAAGCATGCTTTTCCACAGTTGCACTTTGGTGCACGAAGAGATTGAGCCATTTGTGAAATATTTGCTTTTAGTAAAAAAAACCTTACTTTTAATGAAATATTTGCTTTTAGTAAATTTTGAACACACAAAATAACTACAATGAGCCCGTTATTTATAGGCGAGACAACACACACATAACGTACTATCTAATGACGCTATATTTTGCGTGTTAAATATCATGATGTTGACAAGACAACTTTATGTCAGCTGGTCAGCTTTTTCAGTTCGACAAGACAACATACACATAACGTACTATCTAATGGCGCTATATTTTGCGTGTTAAATATCATGATGTCGACAAGACAACTTTATGTCAGCTGGTCAGCTTTTTCAGTTCGACAAGACAACACACATATAACGTACTATCTAATGGCGCTATATTTTGCGTGTTAAATATCATGATGTCGACAAGACAACACACACATAATAAATATACAGATAATGTTATTAAATTATTATTTAAATAGGTAAAATGAGAAAGTACAAATCATAATTAACAAGCATAATTTTATTTCATAAATCTTGCAACATAGACATAACAACTAATTATTACAACATCAACTCATGGGTAGTTAGGTACACTAGAAGAACACCCACCTCGATCTTGATTATTGTTGCCACCCAAAGGATATTTTCTACGGTCGTGTCCTGTTTGCGAGCATATACCACATTTGCGCACATAAACGGTATCACTAACATCCATTTGGTTCCGTATACGCGTTCTCTTCTGCACCTGTCTTTTACACAAATAGGACTTGTTACACACCATTTTAAATGGTTCCGAGGCCAATAATTCTCACCACCCACTGGCTGCAACTCACCACTATATGTGTTTAGGTACTTGAAAACACTATATTATTGATCAACATAGTTGGTCTCCGCATAACCAACACGTTGAAAACACTTGATGGCATGTGAGCAAGGCATGTGGTAGATGGACCATTTCCCATAGAAGCATAACCTTACAGATTCATTTACAGTATGTACATTATTACCCCGATTATTATAGATCGCGGTGCGAACTTCAAAAATACCTCTTTCGTTATCATACTGCAAAAATGAATGCCAATATGCTCGCCGTCTGTATTTCTCAAATCTCTTCATAGGCACTGGCATAAATTCAACACCCCTCTCCATCAATTCCGTTGCAGCTGCAGACCGTTCAACAAACCTCTCTGCCATCTGCTTGAACGACATCCGCACCATGGCTGTGATGGGCAATCCTCTTGCCGACTTCAACAACCCGTTGAAGGACTCTGACACGTTTGTAGTAAGAATTCCCCATCATCTGCCACCATCCGCATGCAACGTCCACTTTTCAGGGTTATGTCGCATTAACTAACAATAGGTTGCCTCGTCTTCTTGCCTGATAGAATCCATATGCCTCCGAAATTTATGTTGTTGGTGGTCTATTTCTGCCATCCACATCAAATCATGTAGATCCTTGTTGGGATGTGCCTTCTGGAAATTGGCCTTCAAGTGCCTCACACAGTAACGGTGGTATACATAAGGTTCTTGCCATGCAGGCAAGTTCTCCACAGAACTTAATATACCACCGTGCCGATCAGATATTAGACAAATACCTGAACGTTGTTTGACAACGTGCTCTTTTAGGTGGTTAAAAAACAGCGTCCATATCTCTGTGCTTTCATTGGCACAAACAACAAAAGCTAGAGGAAATATCTGTCCATTAGCATCCACTGCCACGACTATCAATAACTTGATATCGTACTTTCCATTGACATGAGTTCCGTCTACGGATATTACGGGCCGGCAATGTGAAAAATCATCAATTGTTGGCTTAAACGCCCAGAACACGTAATTGAATATATATTCTGGTTTACCTGGAATCCTCTCAAGCTTCCATTCAACAACCGTCCCGAGGTTAAACTGTTACAGTGCAGCCATGTACCTAGGCAGATCTGCAAATGACTTATCCCAGTTACCATAGACTATTTCAAACGCTCTTTTGTGCCCGAGATATGCCTTTCTTTTAGTAATTATATGGCCATGTTCCTGGTGGATTGTTGTAATGCACTCTTTGATTTTATACCTTATGGACACTTCGAGGTGTGGAATAAGTATAGGAAAAATCAAGTCAATATCCAAGTTAAAGTGATTCCCGTTGAATGTGTCCATTTCGCATGTGTGGGTGGGAATATATTTACCCACTTTCCACATACCTGTCTTCTTCTTGGTCGTACGCAACATCCAACTACATGGCCAAAACCACCTGCGGCAAACAGCCTTTTATACCATCGGACTTGACTCCCATACCTGCATCTCACGACACTCTTTTACGTTGTGCATTTTACAAGCCCTGCTTAAGCGCGCTTTATCAGGAAAAAACACCCCTTTTGCAAGCACCGTTGGTCTAGACTCATCCCACATTGTTGTTCGGATTTCATCAAAATCCCTTGTGAGAGCTTCCGCATCCGGCACGGTTGGCAAGCTATCAATGTAAGGAATCTCCCTTGAATGAAACAACACTTCGGACTCGTACACTCTTTGTCTAGGGGGGTCTCTCTTTAAATCAGGTCCTTCCTCCTCATCCTGCTCATCATCATCCTCACGAGGAAAGGGTGTCTTGTCTCCGGATTCATCGACATTGTTATCGTAATCACTGTTCTGTTCTTCACTCTGTGCATCTGCCAGATCCCGATGTAATACGTCGTTTTCGGTCAATTAAGTGAGTATGGGTGGTTCAACTTGCTCGTTTTCACTGCACAACCAACAAAAATATAAGCTACTGAATTAATAAATGCTTTCCATATGGCTATATCACTTCACTTACAAGTCGTAATGTGATGAAATTCCATGATGAATGTTTTCAATTAGGTGATGACTACCGAATGGGCCACTTGTAAAATTCATATTCGGCCGGTACCCCTTATTAAATATATGAGCGTTAATACCAATTCAATACGCCAAAAATATACATAATTAACACAAATGAAAATTGAAGTTTACCACTCGTCTTGTGAATTATGAAAAACAGGGTATAAATTATTTTCTCGCTGCTCATTCGCCGATGGTGATAAGTTTAAATCAAGAAAAACTCTTTCATTCGGAACCTGTCTGGCAAAAACTGCTCCAGAATAACCACCCGATGACTAGGGGTTATCTCTACTACGCACAACCTCGTTTTTTGGAACGTCTTCGACCTTCACGTACATCTCCAACATTGTGATTACAAGAAATTCTCGGCATTCGTCCGGAGTCCCAGAAAATCACTCAAAGTTTCATCATCATCGATGTTCAACTCCGAGTAAAAAGCAACTCCTTGCGGAGTGACGGAATACAGATATCTTCCGGTTACTTTAAGTATCACTGAATGTTTCCTCACACTCATTTTTTTGCATAACAACGATATCATTTTATTGTACTCCATTGTAAGTGGCAATTTACCATGACACCGAGCAGGTAAACTGTAGCCCACGGAGTTATTCTCCATCAAAACCTCGCTCTCCCAATATAATGAAATTCTTATTCTACGATCTTCAGATATAATGAAAAAATGCTGGAGAATTAAACAACAATAAACGTTTCAACAAGAGTTTAAATTTTTTTTGAATGAATTTCTATACAATCCTAACCTCCTTATATAGGAAATGGCTAGCCGAGATTTTTTTTTATATATAACGCCCAAAAAGTGAGCATTATACGCTTTTGAATTATTGAAGTCAGGAATTATTGGTGGGGCCATGAAAAAGGAGTATAGAGCCAAAATATTGGACGCTATACCTGGGCGTGTCAGCTTTTTATATATAGCGCCGAGTATTTTGGCGTTATACCTGGGCATGTCAGCTTTTTCAGTATAGTGCCAAAATACTTGGCGTTATACATTAACGGCACAGTTAACGTTAATGTATAACGCCAAGTATTTTGGCACTATATATAAAAATATCATTTCCCCCCACCTATTTATGTATTTTGAGTCCAAAAGAACCACAATTGGGTTCCGGACTCATATTTCCTTCCTTGCTTACTTAAGAAGAAAAAGAAAAACGCATAGAAGAAGAAAACAGAAAGGTAATACTAGCATGCATGCTTACTGCTGCCTTTTAGCTCGGGTGAATATGTCTCCAATGGGTCGGACAAAAAAAACCATTCTTTAGTTGGCTATGCTGAAACAAAGCTTCCAAAAGATAGAGTACCATATATAGGTATAGCCTAACCGCATGGACATGAAAGCAACTCCTCTTTGCCCTTCTTTAATTTTTTCCGTACGCAAGACAGAGATACTATATCAACATATAATAATATTCTTTTTTTTCTTTTAAAATATGTTTTTTAACCACAAGATAGTAATTCCATATCTACTCCTATGACTAATTTAGATTAAAACAGAAAATATTTCTTATTAGAAATTTCTGAAAAAAACTTAGCAAACCAAACTATTTAATACTTAGCCACTTTACAATGCAAAAGAAAATAATCCTAGTTAAAACATGAAAAACTCCATGAACATTTATTGTAGTGGACATTTATCAGCAGTTCAAACTTCTAATTTGAGCCTTTACTGGTTCAAACTCCAATACATTTTTCAAGTTTCAACTAGCTGTATTTGTGGCTAAATAATTTTATTTTCCACATAAAATGATTATTTTCTTAATTACATTTGAAATGATGACTATAAGAATATATTGATGGCTTATATATAAGGATGATCACATTTAAATACTTTGAATATCATAGTAACGTAAAGTAGGGCAGAGAGAGTAAAACAATAGGGGTAGGAGTAGGCGAGTGAGAGAGGTGACTAGAAAAAGGTATCGAAATGCATGGATAAGGCAGACAGCTGCTTTTCCTAATGGGTGTAACCTGAGCTGACACAAAGGGTGAAAGGCCCAAGAGAATGGTTTCAGAGAGAGGCCCCTCAACAAAACACAAACACCGGTTGGTCGCTCTCCTTCTCTAGAAAATAGCACGGACTAGTAAGTTTTCGGACTGATAATTAAAAAATAGTCAAAATTTATAAAATCATTAAAAAATAATTATTATTTTGCTGCAATACGAAAAGTTTCAGCATAATATACTGGAGATTGGAGTACCTATGTATTAACTTCTAGTATATTATGCTAGACCAGTATATTATATTGGAACTCCAATATATTATGCTGGAAGTCCAGTATATTATATTGGAACTCCAGTATATTTATGCTGAAATATTTTTTCAAATTTTGAACAGTGTTTTCGTTCAAATTTATTTTTACATGAAAAATGAGTAAATTTTAATTACTTTAAAACTGTGACTATTTTTTAATTTTTATTTGTAAATTTGGCTTTTTTGAATTTTACCCCTCCTTTTTAGCTTTAATTAGCTTAGTTTTGAAGTGATGATATGTGAGAGTGAAGTCTCTCTCAGTCTCATATCTTTTCGAGATGGAAAATTGAAAAGACTCGAGGTTGATTAGTCTCTTTTCCCCATTCTTTTGTTTAGCTTCCTCTTCCGATCTCTTTTCTTTTTCCTCTTTAAATTACGTCTTCAAGTTTATTCAAATACCCATGTTAATGGATATGCTATTATTTAAAGATATCCAGTAGAGGTAATTTCACGTATGGTTGTTTAATTTTGTTCAACCTATAGATAAAGTTATAAAATTATTTTTGATATCGTTAAAATCATCATTTATTGATTGTATTAATAAAGTCATAAAATTACTTTATGTATCACTGACATCACTTAACTATACTCCCTCCGGTCCACAATAAGTGACCAATTTACTTTTTTTATTTTGGTCCAAAATACGTGTCCATTTATATAATCAAGAAAAAATTCAATTTGTTTTTACAAAATTACCTTATGTATATATCTTTAAAAAGTTTTCTTACTCCCCACATTAAAAATTTAATTAGTCATACTAGGTATTTTTTTATAGAATTTAATATTTTCTTAATGAACGTGCCAAAATCAAACTGATCACTTATTGTGGACCGGAGGGAGTACATGTTAATTTCCTAAAAAATACAACTCCACTGAAATTCAAAATTCTGGCACCGAAAGATGAACTTTTAATTGATAACTTGAAATAGCGTTTTAACTATTAAACTTGACTATATAAACAAATTTAACAATTGCAAGTTATTTACGAGCTAATTACAAATAAATGTATATAGTATACATGCATTGATGACCTACAAATACTATTCAAGCAATATGAAAATCTTTATCAGGAATAATATTTTTTGTTTCATAAACCAAATGACTTACTACAAATTAAAGTTATAAATATTCTCGAACAAGGAGGTACAACCTATTGCCTGTGCAACATACCTTATAAAAGCATCACCAAAATCATTATAAATAGGATTAAGCTTATCCTACCCAAAATCATTAGTACCAACCAAATAGAAATATATCTCATGCTTTAAAAGAATAAGAGGCAAGATTGTCAACTACCCATTCAGGGAAATTAGGCAAGAATACCCCATATCCCCTACCTTTTTATCCTCTATATGAAAATATTATTTAGGAATAGTGATCGGGAAGTCTCTAGGAAAAGATGGCTCCCCAATAACATTAGCAGAAATGGCACTATACTTTGTTGATGACTTAGCTTAATCTTATTTTCAAGAGCAAATCATTGGAATTGTGAGACAATCCTGATACTCTTCACTCTTTCAATGATAAATCTAGGCAGCGTATTTGCTTATCTAAATGCAGAGTCATTTTCTCCCACAATATAAAGGTTGAGGACATTAGGGCTTTCTCTAATACATTGCATTAAGCTTAGTCCCAACTTCCACAAATATATTGGATTCCTTATCTTCACAAAAAGCCAACCGCTAAAGATTTTCAATTCATCATGGACAGTTAAACACTAAGTCATAGAAGCATACTAATCTTAAAGGGTACAAGTACCATGCAACAATTTCAACCTTGGAGAGAACTGTCACAGAGAACTCGGTGATATCAAGGAATTGGTTAAAGTTAAAAAAATAAGAATACGAACACAAGTGTCCGAAAATATTTAACAAACTAGTGCAATGAAAAATAGGAAAGTGGGATCCACAGAGCAAACGTGCTAGAAACTATAGCTATCAAGTGGAATCTAAAGAAAACCAAAAAATTTGAGACTACCTTGGAAGCGAGGGTACAAATCACCTATGTGGGAGATGAATCAAGGTAAAACGAATAAGAAAGCCTTTGAATATAGAAAGACTTCAATTTGATATGTGAATACTCATTCAAGTGTGGTTTTAGGTGTTTGATTTGAGAAAGAGATTTCGAGCATGTATGGTAGTGATATGTATTACTATATAGAGTAACCGATATTAAAAACAAGCGAGATATAAGTATGTAATTAGTTAAAGTTATAAATTTATATTTGATGCGTTTGTGGTATATATACGGTAGTGTGGGGACTAGATGAGATATTATATAATATATTATGGGTTATTGAGCTATATTATTACTATTGGTGACCATGTGTGAGCTTATTTTGGACATGTTGAACTTTTTGGATAGTACAAATTATCGGGGAGACGTTGCCAAATTTTTTAAGAATTTGAAGAAAGAGCAAAAATTTAAGGCCTTAAAAAAGTTAAGATTTTAGGAAGGAGGTCTATAACCCACATAAAATCATGAATGGTTAAGGATGATAGTTTAGGTTAAGGGGGATAACTCCACTCCTAAGAACGATATATATATCTTAAATGGAGGGAAAATATAGCACCCTGATATTTTAAAATATCAAATGGCCATTAAAAAGTTTGATGTATGCTAATTACTTTAATTCACGTGTGAAAGAGGACTAATACCATAAGGATATTGTTTGACTCAAAAAATATTGATAATAGGCTAGATTTATGTAATATGGCGATTGTTTATGTCCCAACTTGATTATGTTTTACTGTGATAATATAGCTAAATGATGATAAATTGGCTCTAATTGTGAATTTCACACGTTGCAGGAGTGAGTAGCACGTATGAGGACTTAAAGCTATGATTGGAGCTAAATTGAAGCAAGAAAAGCCCCTAGGAGCCGAGTACGTGGGAAAATGAGAAAAAGAAGAGATGAAATGAAGACCTAGACTAGCGCGTCCACTAGCGCGACCGCGCTAGCCCAGATGGTCGAGGCAGAATGATAGGGCATATGCGCGGTCACTAGCGCGTCCATTAGCGCGACCGCGCTAGCCCAGTTCCGGAAAAGTAAATTTCAGGGGTAAAACTGGAAGTTCGGGGGCAAATCCATTTAACCTATAGAAGGTCTAGCTCGCCCAAGAGATTTATTATCAAGGTTTTCATAGCTTAGTTGAAGGAAGGAGAGGCAAGAGGCAAGGAGGATAATTCAACATCGAGTTCTTCTTTTCTTCCTTTTGTTTTTACGATTTGTGATGAATTTGAATATTGTTATAACCCTAGTATGAGTAGCTAAATATTTAGTCTAGGGTTTTGATGGAACCTATTGAAGGATGAACTTATTGTTATGTTAATATAGTTTGCTCAGTTTAATCTCTATTTGCTCAACTACGTTCTTGTTGTAGTTAATTGACAGGATCCTCAATTAACTGTGCCTATTTTTTGTGCATAACTCGGGAGCGAGTGCATATTTAGGTAATTGTTGAACAACACCACTCCCAAAGTATATGAGGGATCAATAACCGAGGGTTTAAAGGCGGGATTAGGGGTAACGAAGCTTGGGTGCAATATAAAGTGAGCTATAATAAATAAAGCCAGCCAGCGTAACTCGGGAGAGTGCGACTAGTAAATTATCGTGATTAATCGAGAGAGATTTACGGTAATAAGAGTGCTCATGATTGATAGAGACTATTTGGTGAATCTATGTGAAGCATAACCGGAAGGGATTCCGTCAATAGGGGAAATCATAGCCTTAGAACCTTCTCTTAATTGTTTACAACTTAATCATAGTTGGTTTTCAGTTGCTTATTTACATTCATTCTTAGTTAGTAGAAACATCTTCAATTGTTATTCACAACGTTTGAGAAGTTGATTCCGTGGAATTTAGTAAGTCTAACAAGAGTAATTGATAGGTTAATTCCATGTGGGTTCGACTCTGGGCTAAATACTCAGATTATATTTGCAACGTCCGCGTATCCTTTTTATAAGGCATAGTTGGGCGTGAACAAATTTTGGCGCCGTTGCTAGAGAATTAACGGTGTTATCAATTACAATTGAAAGAAGTACAAAAATTCTTAGTGTAGTCAGTTTTTTCTATACCCAATCTTTACATTGAAATTTTAACGTTTGCTGACTTGGTTGTATAGGTGCATGCCTAGAAACTCATCGAGAACTAGTGAAGTATTTGAAGCATTATCAGATCCCGAGAGAGTTTTCAAGGCCTTGAATCGGGCCAACTGGAAAAACAAACAACAACAAACAATTGAACAATTCGAAACAGACATGGGAGATCACAAAGAAGATCAGCTGTACCAATAGCGCCAGTGGCACCTCTTGTGCCAGAGGCTGCTCTCTATGACTGGGCACAATCCACAGCTGAAAATCTGGCCAAAGCGATTGTAGTCCCGTAGATACAGGCTGAATCATTCCAAATCACGAATAACATGCTACACTTGTTGCAAAACAAGGGACTATTTTCGGGGTCACAAGTCGAAGATCCTCAACAACACTTAAAGAATTTCCTGTCAATCTGTAAAACCCAAAGGCAGCCCAACGTAACTCCGGAAGCAATAAAGCTGTTATTGTTTCCATTCTCAGTGACAGGAGCTACCCAGACCTGGCTAAAATCACTCCCCATAAATTCCATAACACCTTGGGAAGAGTTAGTCAAGCAATTCGTAAACAAGTTCCACCCACCCAACAAGACTGCTCAACAAATTGATGAAATTTTGAGTTTTAAACAGAGACCAATGGAGACACTGCATAAAACATGGGAACATTTCAAAGGGATGCTGGTTATATGTTCGCACCATGGTATTCCAGATCTGATGTTGGGACAATAGTTTTACTTGGGATTGTCAGATAGCGTGAAGAACATTGTTGATGCTTCAGCTGGTGGAGCATTTTTGAGAAAAACATGGAGAGAAGGCCAGAGTCTGCTTGACAAGATGACATAGAATTCAGGATGGACAACCAGGAATGCACCTATCACTCCAGTGGTTCACTTAGTGCCCTTAGATCCATCCAACTCTATAGCTTAAAATATGGCCACCCTATTGACATAGATGAGTATCCTCACCAAAAAGGTAGATGAATCAGGGTAGAAGTAGCAAGTACACATCGTAGATACTACCAATGGGGGCTTGTGCACATCTTGCATTAGTCAGCCAATTGGTAACCAGTGGAATGCAGAACATGATCATCATCACTACCTTAAAGACATGAGCTATGTGTCTAATTATGGAGGACAGAGACAGGGTGGTCAGAATTGGGGCCAGCAAAATCAACCGTACAGGCCAGTCCAGCCACAGTTCAATAATGGGAACATGGGAGGTATGAGACCTCCTAACAATATGGCACCTTACCCAAGGCCACAGGGATATAACAATCGAAATCAGCAGCAGGGGTATCACCTTTCTCAGCAGCATCATGGTGGACGGCAGGAAGATGGGTTTGCTAGACTTGAGGCAATGATGCAACAGGTTATTGGGTCTAATGCAAAAATTAGTGAAAGAGTAGATGCACATGATTTAGCTATCAAGAATATTGAAGTGCAGATGGGCCAAATTTCGATGTCTCTAAACAATCGTCCTTATGGGACATTACCTGTAGACACTCAAATAAACCCAAAAGATCAAGGCCAGAAGCAACTGATAACAGTGAGTCTACGGAATGGTAGAGATTTAGACATAGAGCAAGAGAGGGCTTAAGAAAGTGGACAGGCTGAGACACTCATACCCGTGCCCATTGAGTTAGATGAGTCAACGAAACTGACAGAGGTGACAGTCCAGCCTACCCAGGAAGAACATAACATTCAGATTGAGATTGAGAAAGAAGCTGAGACAGCCCAGGAATAAGTAGTTGAGGTGGCAGATAATAAAGAGCAGTCCCAAATCATTGGGAAGAAGAGACCTCCCGCACTATTCCCTCAGAAGCTGGCTAAGTACCAAAAAAAGGAGTAATACAAGAAATTCTTGGAGATGCTGAAACAAATCCAGGTAAATATTCCATTGATAGATGCTTTGAAAGAGATGCCTGAGTATGCAAAAATGATGAAGGACTTAATGTCCCAAAAAATTCGATTTCCAAGACTTAGCCACGGTGACTCTTACTCAGACCTGCAGTGCAGTGGTGACTAGACCAATTGCAGAGAAGCTATCTGACCCAGGGAGCTTTACAATTCCCTGCACTATTGGTAATTTTGCTTTTGCTAAGGCACTTTGTGATTTAGGGGCCAGCATAAATCTTATGCCCCTAGCGATTTATAAGAGGCTGGGGATTGGAAGAGCTAGACCCACCTCGATGTTCTTGCAGCTGGCTGACAGGACTGTAAAAAGACCCTCCGGTATCCTGGATGATGTGTTGATTCAGGTGGGGAAATTTGTGTTCCCTGCATATTTTGTGATCTTAGACTGCAAGGTGGATGAAGAAATTCCCATAATTTTGGGAAGGCTGTTCTTGGCCACTGGGAGAGCTCTCATTGATTATGAGACCGGGGAGCTCAAGATGATATTGAATGATGAAGAGATAACATTCAATGTGCAGAAATCTATGAGGCGACCAAGTGAATTTGCCAATTGCTCTCTTATTGATGCCGTGGATGTAATTGTAGAAACTGATGATGAGATGCTGACTATTGAGGACCCTCTTGCTGCATGTCTGATGAATTTAGATGAGGTGTATGGAGAAGAACTGGCAGAATGGGTGTTAGCATTAGAAGACAGAGGGTTCTGGGATAGAACTCTTGAATTTGAGCCCTTGCATTTAGAAAATAGAGAAACTCCTCCAGCCATGCCATCCATCGAAGAACCACCAATGCTGGAATTGAAGCCACTTCCTGCCCATCTCAGGTATGAGTTCCTTGGACCTGACTCCACATTACCTGTTATTATCTCATCTAGTTTGTTAGATGTGCAGGCACAACAACTCTTGCAGGTACTTAAGGAGTGTAAGACTACCATTGGGTGGACCATGGCAGACATTAAGGGGATCAGCCCTGCCTACTATATGCATAAAATTCTGCTGGAAGAGGGACACAAACCTTCCAGGGAACACCAAAGAAGGCTGGACCCAAACATGAATGAAGTGGTGAAGAAAGAAGTGATAAAGTGGTTAAATGCGGGAATCATTTTCCTAATCTCTGATAGCAGCTGGGTTAGCCCAGTACAATGTGTGCCTAAGAAGGGTGGCATGGCGGTGATAAAAAATGATAAGAATGAACTGATTTCAACAAGAACCGTCATGGGCTGGAGAATTTGCATGGACTACAGAAAGTTAAATCTGGCCACCCGGAAAGACCACTTCCCACTTCCCTTCATTGATCAGATGTTAGACAGATTGGCAGGGAGGTCACACTTCTGTTTTCTGGATGGTTACTCAGGGTACAATCAGATATCCATTGCACCAGAGGACAGAGAGAAGACCTCCTTCACTTGCCCATAGGGGATTTATGCTTTTCGGAGGATGCCCTTTGGCCTATGCAATGCACCCGCCACATTTCAAAGGTGCATGATGGCCATATTCACTGACATGGTAGAGGACATAATGGAGGTATTCATGGATGATTTCTCAGTGGTGGGGAACTCATTTGATGAGTGCCTTATAAATCTGACTCGTGTGCTGAAACGGTGTATTGAGACTAACCTGGTTCTTAATTGGGAGAAGTGTCATTTTATGGTATAAGAGGGCATAGTCTTGGGGCACCGGGTGTCAAGTAAAGGAATTGAGGTGGATCACGTTAAAGTTGACGTGATAGCAAAGTTTCCACCTCCAACTTCAGTCAAGGCAATCAGGAGCTTCCTCGGGCATGCTGGTTTCTACCAGAGATTCATAAGAGACTTCTCAAAAATTGCCAACCCTCTCTGTAAGTTGTTACAAAAAGATCACCCTTTCTTATTTTTTGATGATTGCAGGGTAGCATTTGAGGAGTTGAAAAAGAGGCAAGTCACAACACCCATCATTGTTGCCCCCAACTGGGAGCAACCATTTGAACTCATGTGTGATGCCAGTGACTATGCAGTGGGAGCAGTGTTGGGACAGCGAAAAGACAAGCTAATGCATCCAATCTACTATGCTAGTCGAATGCTGAGTGGAGCCCAGTTGAACTACACTGTGACTGAGAAGGAGATGTTGGCTGTGGTGTTTGCTTTCGACAAATTCAGATCTTACCTGATTGGTTCTAAGGTAATTGTATACACTAATCATGCAGCTCTCAGGTACTTGATTAAGAAGAAGGAGTCTAAGCCGCGCCTGATTCGTTGTGTGCTGCTACTGCAAGAATTCGACCTCAAAATTCGTGACCATAAGGGCAAAGAAAACCAAGTCGCTGACCATCTATCACGACTTGAGGGGGCAGAAAACTCAATTGAGGTTAAGGACATTCTGGAAACCTTTCCAGACGAGCAGTTGCTTGCTACTAGTCTTGAGGAAGTACCATGGTATGCAGACTTTGCAAATTACCTGGCCAGCAGTATAGTTCCCTATGACATTTCCTCTGTACAAAAGAAAAAGTTTTATCGTGACTGCCGCATATATTATTGGGATGAACCTTACCTGTTTCGAATATGTGTTGATAATATGATCTGGAGGTGCGTTCCCGAGATAGAACAATCTTCTGTTTTGTAGGCATGTCATGCATCGGCGTACAGAGGGCATTTTGGAGGAGTCAGAATAGCTGCAAAAGTACTAGAGGCCGGTTTCTTTTGGCAAACAGTATTTAAAGATGCACACCAATGGGTGAAGGGCTGCAATGAATGTCAGTGAACCGGGAACATTTTCCGTCGCCATGAGATGCCCATGAACCCGTATTCAAGAGGTGGAAGTGTTTGATGTCTAGGGAATTGACTTCATGGGACCCTTCGTTAGCTCCTTTGGCAATAAGTACATACTTGTTGTTGTGGATTACATGTCCAAATGGGTAGAAGCTGCAGCGTTGCCCACTAATGATGCAAGAGTGGTGGTGGGATTTTTGAAGAAGAACATATTCACCCGTTTTGGGACCCCGAGAGCGATTATCAGTGACAGAGGCACCCACTTCTATAATAGAGCCTTCGAGAAGTTGCTAGCAAAGTATGATGTACGCCACAAGGTGGCTACCCCT
The DNA here is from genome assembly GCF_000393655.2 of Nicotiana sylvestris. Lineage (NCBI taxonomy): Eukaryota > Viridiplantae > Streptophyta > Magnoliopsida > Solanales > Solanaceae > Nicotiana > Nicotiana sylvestris. Next base: position 62,900,580 of record NC_091065.1, read on the forward strand.
TATCACCCGCAGACCAGTGGACAGGTGAAAATGTCTAATAGAGAAATAAAGAGTGTATTGACCAAGATTGTAAATGCCACAAGAACTGATTGGGCGAAAAAGCTAGATGATGCACTCTGAGCTTATAGAACTGCTTTTAAAACACCAATTGGTATGTCACCATATAATTTGGTGTTCGGGAAGGCCTGCTATTTGCCAGTAGAACTTGAACATAAAGCTTGGTGGGCACTGAAACAACTGAACCTAGACATTGAGGCTGCGGGCACAACGAGAATCACTGAATTGCATGAGCTTGACGAGTTCCCACATCTTGCTTTTGAGAGCACAAGGTTGTACAAGGAAAGAATGAAGAGGTTGCACGGCCAGAACATTGTTGAGCGACATTTCAAACCCGGGGACATGGTATTGCTCTATAACTCAAGATTACGGCTATTCCCTAGTAAGTTTAAGTCACGATGGTCTGGACCATTTCGAGTGGTTGAAGTATTACCTTCAGGGGCTGTAGAGATTGCCTTAGAGAAAGAATCTCACACATTTAGAGTCAATGGGCAGAGATTGAAGTTATACATAGGCATGAAAGAACCAAAGGAAGTGTTAGAGATCCACCTGACGAAAGCTCAGAGGTCGAGCGAGCCTTAAATGTGCTTGTCTGCGTCGTGCCGTGACATTAAATCAGGCGCTGCATGGGAGGCAACCTATTGAATTGTTGTAATCGTCGTGCCACGACATTAACTAAGGCGCTGGTTGGGAAGCAACCCAACGATAGTAGTAGTTGTTCATTATGAGTATTTAGGAAGTGCTAACCAATGACAATGGGAGGGTGATAAGGCCATCGAAAGTGGTAAGAACAGGTGAAAAATGTGAAACAAATTGTGCCAAGGAGCGCGCCCGTGCTACAGGCCGCGCTATGGGTCGCGCATATGGCAAGTATTCTGCCTGGGCTCAAATTATTAGCGCGCCCGCGCTATTTAACGTGCTACTAGCGTGATTGCGCTAGTGGTTGTGCTAGTGGCTACGCAAATCAATGAGTTTTCTGCCTGGGCTAGTGCGGCCGTGCTACGACCGCGCTAGTCCCGCCCACATCTGTACGTTTTGTGTTGTTTTTTTATTTTATTTTTTTTCATGTTAATTTTTAATTTAGCCTAAAACTACCACCCATTTCTAATAACCCCTCATCTAATAAACCCCTCTTAAATCACAAATTCCCCCCCCCCCCATCGGTACAACCATCTTCAACAACCCTCCCTAACCCTAACCCCCATTCTTCTTCTTCAAAGAACTCTCCTCTTCTCCAACATATTCCCCATACTCATTCTCTCAAGTCTCAAGCCTCCTTCACTTCTACTTTTCTTCTCTTCTCCCCACACTCTATCACTACTGGTATGAGTCCCTTGTTTTATTTTTCCTTTTTTTAATATTTTTTTTAGAATTTTGTATGTTTTTAGTGTTGTGTTTATGTAGTTGTTTTTCTTTATTTTTGAGTAGTAGAATTGGTAACATATGTTGTAGTGTTTGTGGGTGGTGAGATTGGTGGGGTGTTGCTTCACTTGGTTTGTGATTTTAGAAGATATTGTGGTGGGTTGATCTTGTAAAATGTTTGAAATGGGTTGTGAGTGCCTAATGCCCACAAGGTGTTTGTGGAAAATCCTCAGTGAACGTAGTTATGTAGTTGTGACCACTTATGCGTGTGAAGTCTGAGTAACCGCATTGCGTCACAATTTTGTGTTGGGTTGTGCTAATGTGCTTCCGTTTTTCAGGTACTATGGATCTATATCAGAAATGCTGCACCACAGGTGCCTCTTCTAGCAGCCAAGCTGGCTCATCAAGGATGCGCGGGGCAGCCCCTGCACGCCCCTTTGATAGTAACATATTTGTCTTTGCCAAGGCTCAGGACCGCTTTGCGGATAAGGCCTCTAAAAAGCTGATTTCGGAGAGGGGTATTGACATAGGATCGGTCCAGCTACACTGCCCTCACATGTACACTGAGTTGGTGAGGCGAGGGTTGCAAACTTTCATTAACGAGCCAGGTGAGGGCAATGTAATGGTTGTTAGAGAGTTTTACGCCAATGTGAAAGAGCATGACAATGGCGTAGTCACGGTGCACCGAAAGGCGGTGAATGCCTCTGTTGAGGCTATAGGATGACCTACCAGCTGCCCCCTCCTGTGGACCCTTATGATGACTATTATGAGGGGTATGGTCGAGGACACACACAGTGGGAGATATTCTTTGAAACGATCTGTGTACCCGGGAAGGAGGTGATCTGGATGAAGTATGGTGAGAAATTTCACTCCTCGGCACTAACCTTTGAAGGTAAGTACTGGTTGTATATTATCAACAATCGTCTGACCCCGTCCCTCAACACTACAAAAGTGAATGGCCCCCGAGCGGCCTTGATTTGGTGCTTCATTAATGGTCACAACTTCGACGTGGCCAAAGTGATTCATAAGGAGATGGTCATCCGTTGTCCAGTCAAAAGGTATGGATTCTTTTTCCCTTATTTGGTCACTAACCTTTACAGGCAAGCTCGGGTGCCGAAAAATCTGGTAGTGAATGGGTTGGTGCCAAAAGACCGCAAGTTCCGGGCAGACAAAGTAACCACGGTCAAGGAGCCGGTAGCAACAGGTGGGGAGGATAGTAGTGGCTCTAATGACTCGGAGGGTGAGGAGGCTGAGCAGGAGGACGTGGGGGCCGAACCACATGCCCATGAGCAAAGTGCAGTAGCAGCAACACCATCTAGGACTGCAACATCTTCTGGAGCTGCCCGGCTGTCCCGTTTCACCGCTTTGGAGCAGGAGGTGGCTGGGTTGCGTACCTCAGTCACTGTTTTGGGTGCCCGAGTAGATGTGGTGGCTGACCGGCAGGTGAAGTCGGAGAAGAAGTTCTTAGGCTGGCTGAGAGCTCTGGGTCGTGCTTGCAATGTGAATCCAGACACCGTCTCCGATCAGGAGTGATATTTCAGGGAAGTTCCTTTACCTCACTGTTCTTTAAATTTTTATGCCATGAGGACATGTCTACATTTTAAGTGTGGGGTGGGGGATAATTCAATGTATGTATGTATTTGTAACAATTTGACTGTTTGATGTTTTTTTGTTTTGCTTTGATTGTTTTTGGTGTTTTGAGTAATAGTTTCATTAGGTAAGTTTAAACTAGGTAAGTGGATTGTCCCGATGACGGATCTCTTTCGACAGGGTTCTTGAGGGACTAAGTCGAAAAAAGGGAATATGGAGACTCTTCCTGATGACGGATCCTTTAGACAATTTTCTTGAGGGAAGTAAGTCTAGAGAAAAGACCAAAAAGATTTTTATTTTTAGGTAGTGTAGCAACTCCCCCTTGATTTTTCTTTGGGCCACTGTTCTTTTCCAAGGGTTTAGCTTGAACCGGGTGTAGGTAGTTTTTGTTTAGTTTGTTTTTTTATTTAGTTTTTAGTTAAGATTGATGGGCTACGAGCTGAAATCGAATGAGAAACCTCTAGCGTTGATACACCTGAACACAATAGACACTAGAGTGTAACGCTTGGTCTCAGTGGTTGATTCTTGCTAAAGTGCCTTAAAATTGTATGTTTGTCACTAACTTGAATTCTCAGAAGAGAGTGTCTTGATAAGCCAATCTGGAATGAGTCATATGCCATGTGTGTGTGAGTTTTACTGTATTTCATGATTCACATTTGATGCCTAGAATTTGCCCCATGTGTTTGCAAAGCGAAATAGTAGTTTCAGTCAGTCTTAAAAGTGATATAGGCATTTCTTTGTTAAGCCAGACATATAAAGTAAACCCATCTAACTGTAATACATCGTAGTCAACCTCGTGAGCTTATAAGCCTGTTTCTTTGGCAACCACATTGCAAACCTTACCCAATTGTTTGAATGGACATCTGTTTGAACCCCTTTACCTCCCATAAGCACTTGAATGTTATTGAAATTATGCAAAAGCAAAAGTGTGGGGTGGTGGTTTAGTTTTTGAGTGAAACCGTTGAAATAGAGAAAAGCTGCAGTGTTTGGAAAAGTAAAAGAATAAGCACCACTGAAGAAAAAAAATAAAAATAAAAATAAAAATAAGTAAATGTAGTAATCGATAAGTGGTGGTTGTTAAAATTGCACCTAATGGATGGGGATGTTGTAAATAAAAAGTGGTGGAGTGTTTGGTTGACATAAGTATGGTTTTGAAGGTTAATGTAATTATATTAAAAGTGCTTAGGGAGGTTAGTCACTATATCCAAATATATCCTACCCGTCTCTTAGCCTACATTAAAACCAAGTGAAGTCCTATTGATCTTAGACTGAGTGGGCTCGACTAGTAGAGTAGTACACTACGGGAAAGCCTATGGTGCATCTTTGTGGCATGTGAATGTTCTTGTTGAGAGTGAGCGAATTTTGTCTATCTAAGTTCCTAATTGTCCTAAATATCATTATATGTGTAACTACTCTCTTGTGTGATGTGAGGGCATGTGATTCACGAAGGAAAGGCAAGTCTTGACTTCTGTGTAGAGTAATTTGAGTAAGTATGAATAATGCACGGCACGTGAGAGTCGACTTTTGAGGCAAAGATTGTTCACTACTAGGTGTAACTTATGTGATTTGTTCTTGGTATGATGGGTTAGGGAATAATGCGTAGTGAAGGAACCTATATAGAGTGTGGTGGATTGCTCGAGGACTAGCAATGATTTAAGTGTGGGGTGTTGATAATAGGCTAGATTTATGTAATATGGCGATTGTTTATGCCCCAGCTTGATTGTGTTTCACTGTGATAATATAACTAAATGATGATAAATTGGTTCTAATTGTGAATTTCACACGTTGCAGGAGTGAGTAGCACGTATGAGGACTTAAAGCTGTGATTGGAGCTAAATTGAAGCAAGAAAAGCCCCTAGGAGCCGAGTACGTGGGAAGACGAGAAAAAGAAGAGCTGAAATGAAGAATTGGACTAGCGCGACCGCGCTAGCCTAGATGGTCGAGGCAGAATGATAGGGCATATGCACGGTCACTAGCGCGTCCATTAGCGCGACCACGCTAGCCCAGTTCCGGAAAAGTAAATTTCAGGGGTAAAATTGGAAGTTCGGGGCAAATCCATTTAACCTATAGAAGGTCTAGCTCGCCCAAGAGATTTATTATCAAGGTTTTCATAGCTTAGTTGAAGGAAGGAGAGGCAAGAGGCAAGGAGGATAATTCAACATCGAGTTCTTCTTTTCTTCCTTTTGTTTTTACGATTTGTGATGAATTTAAATATTGTTATGACGAACCCTAGTATGAGTAGCTAAATATTTAGTCTAGGGTTTTGATGGAACCTATTGAAGGATGAACTTCTTGTTATGTTAATATAGTTTGCTCAGTTTAATCTCTATTTGCTCAACTACGCTCTTGTTGTAGTTAATTGACAGGATCCTCAATTAGCTGTGCCTATTTATTGTGCATAACTCGAGAAAGAGTGCATATTTAGGTAATTGTTGAACAACACCACTCCCAAAGTATATGAGGGATCAATAATGAGGGTTTAAAGGCGAGATTAGGGATAACGGAGCCTTGAGTGCAATCTAAAGTGAGCTAATAAATAAAGCCATCTAGCGTAACTCAGGAGAGTGCGACTAGTAAATTGTCGTGATTATTCGGGAGAGATTTACGGTAATAAGAGTGCTCATGATTGATAGAGACTATTTGGTGAATCTATGTGAAGCATAACCTGAAGGGATTCCGTCAATAGGGAAAATCATAGCCTTAGAAACTTCTTAATTGTTTACAACTTAATCATAGTTAGTTTTCAGTTGCTTATTTACATTCATTCTTAGTTAGTAGAAACATCTTCAATTGTTATTCACAACGTTTGGGAAGTTAATTTCATGAAATTTAGTAAGTCTAACGAGAGTAATTGATAGGTTAATTCCTTGTGGGTTCGACTCTGGGCTAAATACTCAGATTATATTTGTAACGTCCGCGTGTCTTTTTATAAGGCATAGTTGGGCGTGATCAGATATCAAAACCTTTTTGAACAAATTAATCAAAAGATGAAGGGGTAAATCTTAGCTGAAGTTAATAATCTCTAGATTGATAGAGAAAGAGTAGATACATCACAAGTTTTCATTTTATTCGTGAATAGTAATGTTTCCAAAATTCCCCCTCCCCATTACAAGGTTATTGTTCCCTATTTATACTAAGAGAAAAGCTCTTCTAAACTATACAAGACAAAAATACAAGGAATATTCGAAGGAATATTACCGATGTCCCCTATTGGCTATACATTATTACAAGGGTCGTCGAGTCTCTAGTTTGTTTCAGGGTCGTCTCCTTCAGGGCGTCGATTTAAGGAGGCCTCATCAATCGTCGTACTCGTCGTCGGTTCAAATTTGGACCCATACAGATATTACTTGAACATGATAATAGGTATACAAAGTATATTAGAAGTGGTTCAGGGACTAAAAAAACCTAAGTCCAAGCCAAATTGAAAACTATATACAGGCTAGAGTTTCAAATGAGTCCGCATAAGGCATAATTTTAAATAATCACAGCTAAAAGAAATGAAGATTATATTGAGAACTACCTATATAATTAAAAGAATTTAAATCTAGAGTCTAACGGTTCAAACCTCTCATCATTTGGATATTCCTAAAGTTATCACTTATTTACTAAGGAGTAGCAGCGCAATTATCTGTCCGATGGTTCAAACTATATGCGCGTCACACGGATTGGCAAACCGTGGCCAAATATAGTAAGGTTGGAAAGTGAGGGACAAAGCCACCAGATGTATATAGGACTAAGAATCGTTATTCAAACGAATAATTATGCTAGTTGTTGAATGGGGGATTCTGAACTAGGATAAATAATAAAGAGGAATAAATGGTGTTGGGTTATGATTAATGATGGAATTGCGTGTTTCTATTGATTGAATTGAGTTTAATAAAACTAAAACAGATGATTTAATATGGGAATACTAGATTTGAATCCTATGTATGAAAAATAAGTAATTCTATAGTTTGAATTGAACGTATAAAGAACCAAATATAGTTATTGATGGCAAGTGTCTATTGTATTATGTATATTGACTCCATATAATAATTATACCGAATAGGCTAATGAATGAACCTATTTAGACAATTCGAGTTGTAGAAAAGTTGTAGCAAACTCGTGGGCCCTAAATGATATTGATAAATATTTTGAGTAATATTTTAATACATTTGAGACATCTTATTGTAGATATTGACTTGTTTGAGATGTTTGAACATTTTAATCAATATTGAAATATTAAAAGAAAATTGGGGGCTTAAGATTGGTTAAACAAAAGCGAGGTAAGTTGACTAAAATTTACTTTTCTTTATAGATGTAATGACCCGACCGATCGTTTTGAGCTCTAGCGCGTTGTTTAGCAGTTTGAGGCTATGAGCAGCTTCACTTCATGTATTATGACTTGTACGCGTAGTTGGAATTGAGGATCAGGGAGTTCAGAGTTGATTTGGAAAGATAATTCTCATTTCGGAAGCTTAAAGTTGGAAGAATCTGACTAAGGGTTGATTGTGATGACCCAAAAGGTCATCACTTGTTTTAGAAATAAATTCTGTGTTTCGAGGCCTTAAAAACCTCTTTCTGTCTCACCTCGATTTGCGTGTGCAGTCCGGGCGCGTATCCGGAAAGCCATTATGTGAAAATCTGTGAAAATGATAAATTTTGCTTTTAAAATTAATTTAAATTGACTTCGGTGAACATTTTGGGTAAACGGTCCCGGAGGGTCCGTAGGAAAATTTGGGACTTGGGCGTATGCCCGGAATCGAATTCCGAGGTCCCAAGCCCGAGAAATGAATTTTTAAAGAAAATTATTTTCTAGAATATATATGAGTTTTTGGAAATGAAATATATTTGAATTTGATGGTATCAGACCCATATTTTAGTTCCGAAACCCCGTACAGGTCTTATATGTGATTTAAGTTGAGTATGTGAAATTTGGTAAGAAATGGAGGTCATATGACATGATTCGGAACCTTAGTTGTAAAATTTGAAACTTTGAAAGTTCTTGAGATTTTCTTTGATTTTGATGCTAAATTCACAATTGTTAATGTTATTTTGATGATTTGATTGCACGAGCAAGTCCGTATGATGTTTTTAGGTTAGTGTGCATGTTTAGTTTGGAGCCCCGAGGGCTCGGGTGAGTTTTGGATAGGCCACGGAGTAAAATTTGGACTTAGGAAATTGCTGGTATATTGCAGGTCTGCAGGCTTCGCCCGCAAATGCGAAGCTTTATCGCAAATGCGAAGATGACCTGGGCTGCCTTAGGTCGCAAATGCGAAGAATTCATCGCAAATGCGAAAGGTCCTTCGCAAATGCGAAGTGGACCGGATTCCTTCAGTGTCGCAAATGCGACAAAATCTTCGCATTTGCAAAGTTAGCAAGTTCTGAAGGGTTCGCAATTGTGAACCCTAGTCGCAATTGCGACATCTGCAACCTGCTAAATCATAACTTGGACGCATTTTTAGCCATTTTTCAACCCTTTTCAAAACCTAAACACCTTTGGGCGATTTTTCAAAGACAAGTACTCTTCCAAATCGATTGTAAGTAATTTCTAACTCGTTTTTATTAATCTTTAACATCTTTTCACATGATTTCAACTCAAAATCAAGGGTTTTCTCGGGGAAATTGGATGTTTTGGGTAGAACTTAGGTTTATCAAATTTTGGGGATTTGGACCTCGATTTGAGGTCCGATTTCAAAACAAATTATATATTTGGGTTCGTGGAGGAATGGATAATCCGATTTTAGTTCGAACCTCGGGTTTTGACCATGTGGGCCCGTGGTCGATTTTTGACTTTTTGAAAAAAACTTTAGAAAACCCATTTTCATGCATTAGAATTGGTTCATTTAGCATTTATTGATATAGTTAAATAACTTGTGGCTAGATACAAGCGAATTGGTGGTGGAATCAAGAGGTAAATCGATAGTTGAGGCTTGAATTGTGTTCGTGGCATCGAGGTAAGTGTTTGGTCTAACCTTAGCTTGAGGGATTAAGAGTCGTGTATTATTTTCTATGTGCTAATTGTTGAGTACGACATATAGGTATGGTGACGAGTATCTATACGTTGGTGTCAAGCATGCCCGTGAGTCTTATACTATGATTAATGTGACTCCGTTTTGTATTTTTCATGCCTTATGTGATGATTTCTATTGTTGAACAAGGCTTGTGGAAGTAATTTTGGTATTTGAACATTGAAGATCGTTGGCTCAAGTTGTAAAATAATTTGTGGAAGTATTATTGGCAATTGAACATTTTAGAGCATTGGCTCAAGTTGTGAATTGAGTTGTGAAGTAAATATGAAAAGAGAAGAGGATTATGATATTGTCTCCCTTGTCGGGATGTTGTTGTTTTAAATGTTATCTCGCTTGCCGGGATGTTATTGCTTTTGATATTGTTTCCCTTGTCCGGATATTATTGTTGTACTGTTGTTCCATTGCCGGGATTTTATTGTGATTTTATTGATTCCCATGCCCTTATTGCTTTTTGATTGTTGTTTGGGTAAGGAAGAGTGTTAAAGCACGAAGGCTGATGCGTGCATGATATTTGTGAGAGAGTGTTAATGCACGAAGGGTGATGCTGTGCCGCACGATGTACCATTCCTTGTCTTTATATGAGTGATAATGCACGAAGGATCATTCCGTGCCATGATTATGTGAGGTAAAAGCACGAAGGGTGATACCATGCCGATTATATTGATTCTTATGGTGAGGACGAGAGTAAAAACACGAAGGGTGATACCGTGCACTTGTCCTTGATTTCCTAATTCTTGCTGATAATTGAGTTAGGGTGTTCTTTCCATTTATTTACTGATTTTCTGTTGTTACTTGATTTTATTGTGATGTTATTGATTCCCTTGCCCAAATTGCTTTGTGATTGTTGCTTGGGTGAGGAAGAGTGTAAAACACAAAGGGTCGTCGTGCATTATATTGGTGAGAGAGTGTTAAAGCACGAAGGCTGATGCCATGCATGTTATTTGTGAGAGAGTGTTAAAGCACGAAGGATGATGTCGTGCACTTGTCTTTGAGTTCCTGATTTTTATTGATAACTGAGTTATGGTTTCTCTATATTTAACTGTTGGTTTCTATTGATACTTGTTGTTCCTCGCAGCATGATTCCCCCTCCCTATCTTTAATTGTGAAGTTTTGCCTTTATTTTCCGCTGTATATGATTTAACTACATAGGTTTATTTGGTAGTCTGGTCTTAGCCTCGTCACTACTTCGTCGAGGTTAGGCTAGGCACTTACCATCACATGAGGTCGATTGTGCTGATACTACACTCTGCACTGTGTGCAGATCCCGGTACTCGAGCATACTGACCTTAGCTTTAGGTTGCTGCCTTTAGTCCATTCGGAGATCCGAGGTAGTCCTGCAGGCGTCCGCAGGCCTTGGCGTCTCCTCTTATCCTTTCATTCTGTTTTTTTATGTATTTCAGAGACAGTGTTGTAATAAATCTTTCGGACCTTTATTTGTAGTATTCCTAGACAGTTTGTGGAATTGTGACACCAGTTTTAGGTAGTTTATGTATGGATTGGTATTGGCATCTTTATTAAAATATTCATTTCAATCTTCCACTTATTAAATTCCGTTGTTTATCTAATATTGGTTATTAATTGTTAAAGGATTAAAATAAAAAATGGTAAATAATTCAAATGGTTGGCTTGCCTAGCTTTCACTAGTATGAGCCATCACGACTCCCGAGGGTGGAAAATCCTGGTCGTGACATTGATGTTGATTAAACGAACTTGGAATAGGGATTTGAAGGTTCCAACAGGTTCGTATGATAATTTCGGACTTGAGAGTATATCCGGATCGGGTTTTGGATGACCCAGGAGCATTTCAGCACCTATTATGGAAGTTAGCATTTTGGAAGAACTTCATAAATTTGGGTTGAAGTCTATTTCAATATTTTCGATGTCCGTTTGGGATTCCGAGCCTGAGAATAGCTTCGTACGATGATTCTAGTATTGAAGGTATGGTCGGAAGTAGATTCGGAGGTCCGTACGTCATTTTGGAGTCATCTGGCTAAAGTTAGAAATTTGAAGGTTTTGAGAAGTTTGACCGGAAGTAGACCTTTTGATATCGGGGTTGGATTCTAATTTCGGAAGTTATACTAGGTCCGTAATGTCAAATACGGCTTGTGTGCAAAATTTGAGGTCAATCGGACGTGATTTGATAGGTTTTGGCATCGAATGAAGAAATTTGAATCTAAAGTTCATAAAGCTCGAATTGGGGTGTGATTCTTTATTTCGAAATTGTATGATGTGATTTGAGGCCTCGAGCAGGTTCGCGTTATGTTTTGGGACAAGTTGGTGTGATTGGATGAGATCCCGAGGGCCTCGAATGGATTCCGGATGGTTAACAGATCTAATTTAGAATTTGAAGAAGGATTGAGGAAGCTGACATCTGGTGTAACCGTACCTGCGAGGTTTTGGCCGCAGGTGCGGAGCTGCAAAAGCAGCCTAGGAGTCGCAGAAGTGGGCAGGAGCGCAGGTGCGAGGGAAGAGCTGCACCTGTGAAGGTGTAGATGCGGAAAGGAGATCGCATAAGCGGAAGCTGCTGGGTTGAGTTAGAGCTGCACCTGCGATGGATTTCCGCAGGTGCGGAGCCGCAGAAGCGGCTACTGGACCGCAAGTGCGAAGGTCGGGGCTGGGCAGTGTATTCTTTAATATGAAGGGTTTGGCTCAATTTCATTTTATTTCGTCCATGAGAGCTGATTTTGGAGCAATGTGGAGTGCCATCTTCATCAACTAGTAAGCGGTAAGTGCTTTCTTCCCAATTTTGAGTTAAATACATGATTTTATATGGACTTAATCATGGAAAATTAGTGAAATTTTGGGTTTTGGTGGAAAAATCTAGAATTTGTATTTTTGAATTTTGACCATGATTTTGGACATGGAACCTGGAATAAGTTATATATTTGAGTTCGTGGCGTTATGGAACCTCGATCGGGGTTAGAAATTGTTATAAATTAGATTATGTGTTTTGAGTATATATTAATGGTTGCATAATTATTGGCTAGTTTGAAGCGTTGAGCATTGATTCAAGTTGTTTGAAGGTCTCGAAAGCTGGTTATTGAACTTCAGAGCGAGGTAAGTCTCCTTTATAACCTTGTAAGAGGGAATTTACCACCATAGGTGAAATAAATCAATATGTGCTCCTATTTGTAGGGGCTACATACACACGAGGTGACGAAGGTCCGTGCATAGCTACTATTATGCTTAAGTCCGGGTAGTCTAGGACCTAAAAGCATGCTCTACTTGTAATATTTGCAACCTTGTTGTCAATTTAAAATGCTTAAATCATATCGAACTTGGTAAATAAATTTCTAAAAGGCTAAATATCATTTTCTTGTCTTTTTAAAAGAGAAATTGCACTTTTCCTTGGATAATTGTCCCTTGATGAATTCTTAATTGACTGTTTGAATATGTTTATCTTTTGTGGAACGGGCCGAACGCCTCAGTATATTAAATAGATACATCTATGATTCGCGCCATTCAACCCTCTGACAATGCACAATTTAAATATTATGTTGGATCGGGTCGTACGATCTCGACATGATTTGCGCATGCTTGTATTGCTTCCTTGAGATTTATAAATACTGATATTGCCTCCCTAGTCTGAGTTTTTTTTTTATAAATGATGAAAGTGAATTTGGAAATCCCTTGTTATTAAAAGGATTGTTTACTTGTTCAATGATTTCCTTAAGTTTACTGCTGTTCTTAATAAAATCCACGACTAATTATACTGTTAGAACATTACTGTTGGACCACTAGTAAGTGTCGGAGTCAACCTCTCGTCACTACTTCTTCGAGATTAGACTGGATAATTACTGGGTAGGTGGTATTTGCGTACTCATACTATACTTGCTGTACATGCACATGTATGTGGCCTTGTGGGCGCAACAACATGGTTGATACGGGGAATTAGGTGAGCTGCATAGTCCAAAATTGTATTCCGGGCAGATGCGATATTTTTTTTTTCCATAGTTGATGCTCATGCACTTGTGACACCGGGTTCTGGGATGATTATGGATTATTCATTGATGACATAGTTAAAATATTATTATTTATTCTGAAATCTCATCTTTACTATTAAATTGAAGAAAAATCATGGTTTTAAAAATACTAAAACGAGAACTAAATAAAGTATTTATGGTTGGCTTGCTTGACAGCAGTGTCCGGCGCCATCATGACCTTTATTGGATTTTGGGTCGTGACAATAGATTTCCCTAAAGGCATGTTTCGAGTTAATACATGAGGTTATTTATGGCGAGCGCAAAGCACAACACGAAAATGATGCTCGCCAGACAAAAATAGTATAGTTTAATTATCGTCTCCACAAGGATTGGATTTAAATAATATTCAAGTAATTTCTGGTTAACGCTATTCAGGATGATTAACACTTTGATTGAAATGATTATGAACTAAAATTAACTATTAAAATTAAAAGCAATTAACAATTGATCACAGAGAATTAGAGAATAGAGCAATTAGTTATTATCAAGACGAAGAATAAGGGCTTTGACATGATAGGTGCAAGGCTGCTATCTTGAATTTGACACTATTATATTTCACTCTTAAGGTTCTATCAATTCTCGCGAATTCAGTAGCTGATTAGCTTATACTTCCGATTCAAATTTCTCTCTCGATTAAATCTAAATCTTTCAAATAAACTAATGTGAAGTGAGCTGAAACTTGTAAGAATATATTGGTAGGTATGATTTAAGAGAAATTTCTCACGAATATTTCTTAACATTAATTTAAACAGTAACTCAAAAAGCTCTCTCGATTACTTCAAAGAATCACCAAAATAAACTAAGGCATACGCTGCAATAGTATTCAATACGATGTTCTTCTTTCGATTAAATATTATAAAGAATAAAATCACAACTAATATTAAAGCTCCTCCAATAAATTCACGCAATTAACCAGTATTCAAATCCATAAACAACAGTCAAGTTACCAAATCATGTCTAACTCTAAGGCAAACTACTCCATAACTATGGAGAAAGTCATCAAAAATAGAGTTAAAGAATAAGAAAATATTAATCCAACGTTACAATCCAAACTCACTTATTGAATTGGTAGAAGGAAGATGAAATCTTGTGCCTTGAAACCTCCAATGCTCTTCCAAAGCCCCGAAGGTCAAAAGTCCTCTAAAAATTGCGTGTTTGGTATATTTATACCATGTAGGAACGACCCTGGATGAAACTACCCTCTTTGTGCTGAAGTGGAAAAACTTGGACGAAAAATTACATTACCGCGGTGCCCAGGCCGACGCACTATCCGCTGCATTAGTGGAACGTTCAAAGACCTATTTTTTCACTTTGCAGGAATTTTATACTAGTACCCCGCATCCCGTAGTGCACAGAGGGAAGCGATAATGCAATTTTCTCAAAGTAATTTTTTTTATTTTTTTTTTATTTTTTGACACCCAGACTTGTTCGACCGTGACCCCGAATTAATATTTTATGCTTTTACTCAGACTTCAAAGCTCAAAATTATCCATTTTAGCTTGAAACTTGCTTATTTACTCGAAATCATATCTTACATAGCATAACACACATAATAAGTACCAAGTACTAATATTTAGGCTCAAATACATTCAAAGTGTGGTAATTATAATGTAAAGTATAGCCAAAATACGGGTTCCTAGCCTACCATCAATACCCCACACTTAAACCATTGCTCGTCCCCCAGTAATCAAACTACACTTCAAATAAAAATGACCTTTTCAATCAAATATCCTAATTTATCCTGTCAAGAATAAAGCAGACTAAGCACCATACCGTAACATCCTAGGCTCAAGACTCAACTTAGAAGCACCACGTATTTTTCAAAAACCTGCTCTCTTACTCTAACACAGAGGCCAAAGACTTACATTTCATTCAAAAGTCATATGCCCTCATACAAACAATAGAGAGTAGTCTACACACAACAAAGTTAAAGAACAAATAAGAACTCAAGATAGAAAGAATTCACCTACTCTCAGAATTAAGATTCATGTGCCACAGAAGACGTACCATTGACTTGACCGGAATGTAATACTCTACTAATTTGAGTTCACTTAGTGAAAGATCAAGTAGGAGTTTATTTGGTTGTAATGTAGGCTGCAGGACGTGTAGGATATATTTGGATATAGTGGCTACACCTCCCTGAGTACTTTAATACATATACATTAACAATTCAATGTCACGACCCCAAATACCCCGGTCGTGATGGCGCCTATCACAGTACTAGGCAAGCCAATTCAACTCTTACCACATCGAACTCTTTTTATAAATTCATTTTTCCAAAACGAATAAGTCTCAAATCTTTCATGTGCAATATATATATATATATATATATCAACAGAATTATGCGAAAAACCAGTACGAAAATACACTAACACAACCCGAATCTGGTGTCACTAGTCATGAGCCTCTAAGTACAACCCAACACTGTCTGATAATAAGTCTTAAAATACAAAGTACTAATATAGGAAGGAAGAAGGCAGGGTTGCGAATGCCGTGCAGCTACCTTGCGATCTCCGGATAAGACTCTAAGAGTGCTGGAAGCTCTCACTCTGATGCTCGGGCACCTGGATTTGCACACAAGGTGCATGGAGTACCGTGAGCACGCCAACCCAGTAAGTAACTAAAGTAAATAAAGTCTGAGTGTAGTGACGAGCATTTAAAAATCATATGCATACTTATCAAGAAAACTCAATAGAAATATCAAGTCACAATCTGCAGTTCAATAGGCAATTATCTCGTAAAACTCCAATTTCAGTTAGAAATCTTTTGAAAACATTTATTCAACATATTTCAATAGAAGCTCAGTATAAAAAAAGAGTGAAAACAGAGAAAATATCATAAATATGTCCCTCGGGCAAGGTATCACTCATAAGTATAGCCTCTCGGGCAAGCCTCTCAATCACTCGTGACTCAACTCTCGTCAATCAGTACTCACGCTTAGCACTCTGGCTCAATAGATATCTCATAATAATAATAGTAACCACTGCGGCATGCAGCCTGATCCATAATATATAGTCAACTACGTTCACTGGGGGTGTGCAGACTCCGGAGGGGCTCTTACAGCCCAATGGTCATATCGTTGCGGCGCGCAACCCGATCCAATATATATCGTTGCGGTGTGCAGCCCGATCCATATAAATATCACTGCATAGTGCAGCCCGATCCATAACATATATATAATATTGTTGTGGCGTGCAGCCCGATCTATAATATGTATATAATCCTCACCATTAGGTCCACCTCTCTCAGTCATTAACCTCACGGTCACTCGGTCATATCAGTGAAAATCAGGGAACTCAGCCCCAACAATTTTCACATATTAAGAAATAGAGTGATGAAACCGGATTTAAACAATAAACGGGTAAAACATGACTGAGGATATGCTTTTAAATCAAACAGAGTGAGGAAAGTAGCAAAAATACCCTTAAGGGTCTAAACAGGTTGGCACAAAGGCCCCAAACATGGCATTCAACCCAAGTTAACAAATCAATTTCCAAAACACGTAGATATCATACACAGTATATCAAAATATGCAACTATACAGTCGCTATGGGATGGATCAAGTCACAATCCTACGGTTGCACGCCTACACACCCGTCACCTCATTTATCAAAGCATTACGAAATTTCGGGGTTTCATACCCTCAGGTCTAGATTTACAATCGTTACTTACCTCAAACCGGATGAAATACTACTCCGCAAAGCCCTTGCCTCTTGACTCGACCTCAACCCGCGTCGAATCTATCCAAAATCAGAATCATAACATCAATATATGCTAAGGGAACGAAGCCCATGCGAAAATAATCAAATTACATCAAAAATCCTGAAATTGGTCAAACCCGACCCCCAGGACCACGTCTCGGATTCCAATAAAAATTACAAAACTAGTATCCTTACACTCTTACGAGTTCATACATACCAAATACATCAAAATCCGACCGCAAATGACCCCTCAATCCTCAAATCAAAGTCTCCAATTTCAAGCCCTAATTCCCAAATTTTAGGCTTTAAGTCCCACTAATTTCATGCATAATTAGGTAGAAATCTCCATAGAATCGAGTATTGAGTTCAAAAATCTTACCTCCAAGTGTTTCCCTTCGATTCCCTCTTTAATCCCTCTCAAAAAGCTTCAAAACCGCTCAACAATGGTGGAAAATGGACCAAAAATCGCGAAGGCAACTATTTAAACATTCTGCCCAGGCAATAATTCCTTTTTCGCGAACGTGGACAATGCCTCGAGTTCGCGAAGCACAAAAATTCACTGACCAAAAATTTCTCTTTCGCGAACGCGACATCCTTCGCACGAACGCGAAACCTCAACCGTCCAAGCCTTCGCGAACGCGACATCACCTACGCGAACGCGGTGAAAAACTACCAGGGGACCCATATGCTCCACTTTCCACTTCGCGAACGCGTCCATATCCTCGTGTTCGCGTTCTTTTGAATAGCCATACCTTCGCGAATGCGAGCCCCCATTGCGAACGCGAAGAACACTTTTTCTGTAACAAAATACCAGAAATCTGCAACTTTCCAAAACAAGGATTTAGTCCGTTAACCTCCCGAAACTCACCCAAGGCCCTCGAGACCTCAACCAAACATTCCAACACATCCCATAACATCATTAAAACTTGTTTCAACCTTTGGAATGCTTGAAACAACATCAAAACATCAAATCACCCTCAGATTCAAGCCTAAGAATTCCAAAACTTCTAAATTCCGCTTTCGATCAAAAAGTCTATCAAACCTCGTCCGAATGACCTGAAATTTTGCACACACATCACAAATAACACAATAGACCTACTCCAATTTCTAGAATTCCATCCCGACCCATATATCAAAATCTCCACTACCAACCGGCAAACGCCAAAATTCCAATTTTGCAAATTCAAGCCTAAATCTTCCACGGACCTCCAAAATTTATTCCGATCACGCTCCTAAGTCCCAAATAACCTAAAGAAGCTATCTGAACCATCAGAATTCACATCCGAGATCTTTTTCACATAAGTCAATATCTGGTTGACTTTTCCAACTCAAGCTTACTCAAAAGAAACTAAGTGTCTCATTTCTCTATAAAACTACTCTGAACCCAAACTAACCAACACGATACCACATAATACAGCTGAACAAGATATAAAGAAGCAGAAATGGGGGAAACGGAGCGATAACTCATGAAACGACCGACGGGTCGCTAAATTCAAGCCCCACACTTATATTGAACCATACCCCAACCTTCATAACATAACCTCCCAATTTCCTTAAGCACAAACAAGATGAGAACTACCACTAGCAAGGAATCAATTGTTTCTTTCTAATACATACACAAATTCTCTTTTTTTTTTCTTTTCTTTTGAAGGTTCTATTTTTTTTTCTCAATCAAATTCACTTTTTTTTCAATTTCTTACACGTGACTTTCACAAAATTTTCAAATATTGCACATTTCTCTATTTTTCCTAGTTCCACTTAAAAATTCAAACATACCTCTACTTTGTTTTTAACAAGCTCATAATAATTTCAAGTGCTCGAGAGAGGTAAAAGTTTTAAACAGATATTCAGTTCCAACAAAGGGGCCAGGCTTGTAATGCGGTTGCCAAATAAATAGGATTATAGGCTCAAAAGGGCTAACTAGGATACACAACAATTAGGTGGGTCAAAGGCATATATCTGGCTCAATAAAGAAACGTCTCTATCACATCCTAGAATGAACAAGACTGCTATTTCCCTGTGAAAATACACGGGGTAAGTTCTAGACATCAACTGACATACATAAAATATCAAAAAAAATCTCACAAATACATTGGTACATAACTCACTTACAACCGGATGTATCCCGACTCTCTAGTAAAAGCAGTTAAGTAAAGTCGAGATCAAATAAATTAAGGTACTTATCCATGAGTCAAGAATTGAGCCTAGAAGTCATAACTAAGGCACTCACTGATCTCAAGGCAAAACAAAGTCAAGAAAATTTCCTCCTATTAGCACTACAACTCAAGACTCCTTTAGTCCAAAAAAAAAAATTAACTACACTTGTCATGACCCCAAACTCCCTCCATAAGATGTCACGTGATGGAACCTAGTCTTTAAGACTAGGTAAGACGATTACTATAACAGTTAAGCCAATTTTTAACAATGATAATTTGAAACAAAGTTTAATATGAATACCGAAAGAAAAGTGAAATGAGCCTACGCAACAATAATCACAACAGCCTCCCAAGACTGGTAATACAGAGTCATAAACTCTAGCTGAATACATGGAATGATCTCAAAGATCAAAATACAATATTGTTCAAATGACAAGATGACAGTACAATATAAGGAAAGGACTTCAAAGGGACTGCAACGTCCAAGCAGCTCTACCTTGAATATTCGCGATCAACAAGATAACTCTGCCTGAGTATGATATCTCCAATGCCCGACTCTGCACAAAAATGTGCAAAAGTGTAGTATGAGAATACCACAATTAGTACTCAGTAAGTATCAATACTAACCTCAGTAGAGTAGTGACGAGGTACAAATCAAGACACTCACTAGACAAAATAACTTGTGCAGTATAAAAGTCTAAAACTAATAATGGAAAGCAAAAATCAGTAAATGGCAATAGGAATCAACAAGTGATATAAATAGTAAAGCAATAAGAACACCATGAAGTATCGCTAAAACCAAATAAGGAACACAAATGACAACTAATTAATCAAGCCGTTCTAACACAAGTTTCATAACGAAATCACTCTGTGATACCTCATCTTATAATCACAAGTCATGGGTCTCAGCCCACCATCCTTTTGCTCACGACACCTTGTGCCCACATTTAAAGTTACAATCGTACGTACAACTCGCCTGCCAATATCTCAATCCGCCCGACATGATCACATATTCACATTCACAATCCGCCCGGTGTGGTCACATGCTCACAATCACAATCCACCCGGCGTAGTCACAAGCTCAATATCATAATCCGCCCGACGTGGTCACGTGCTCAATATCACAATCCATCCGGCATGGTCACATGCTAATATCAACATGAAAACAGATAATACAAGAACACATGGGCATGATCAATAAATATCAAGTTTCATATTCCTAAGCTAGTATAAATAGCATGCTACGGTATATGCTTGTGCGAGTGTACTATTGCAGCCCA
This sequence comes from Nicotiana sylvestris, assembly GCF_000393655.2. Taxonomy (NCBI): domain Eukaryota; kingdom Viridiplantae; phylum Streptophyta; class Magnoliopsida; order Solanales; family Solanaceae; genus Nicotiana; species Nicotiana sylvestris. The sequence continues at coordinate 62,920,720 of NC_091065.1, forward strand.
AGTTACAAGTAATATCAAGACATCGAGTAGCTCATTGAATCAACACAACAAGTCACGTAAGGTGTATGACATACACAAGGAAAAGCACACCATCACACGAAAATCACCAACACAATGTCCCTAAGTCATCACATGTCCTCCCTCACATTGCAACCCTTATCTCTTCGATAGCCACCCGTATCACTTCCGCCTGAAAATATCATTAGCCACCCGTATCCCTTTGATAGCCACCCATATCAACCGGTATAATAGACACCCTTATCGCTCCGCCCGAACAATAACACAATAGCCACTCATATCACTCCGTGTAATATCCACCCTTCTCACTCCGCTCGGACAATAATATTCGCCACCCTTATCTCTACGATAGCCACCCGTATCTCTCCGCCCTGACAATATCATTAGCCACCCTTATCACTTCGTGCATTGAACAACAGTGAGATGCCACCCTTATGCCCCTCATAACAACAATGGTAAAATGCCACCCTTATACTCCACATAACAATAACCAAACCACACAACAATTCACACGTGCTAACATCACAACAACATGACATATCAACTCATATCACAAGTACCCATAGGCCACAACCTTTCCAAATATCCAACAATATCAATACTTCCACAACAAATAGTCGATGGCTCAACACAGTGTGTATAAAATCTCAATAACCATAAACTTAACAGGAAAGTAAATCAACAAAGAACAACACCCCCTTCAAACACAATTTTAATTAAAATAGATTAATGAATTTCGATAACCTCAATTCCAATTAATTGTCCAAGGAACAACTCAATAGTGAAAGTATTTTTATGAAATGGCAAACTTCAGATTCTAGTGTATGAATATGCTAACAATGAAAGAGATGGCACAACCTAGTACTACGTCTAAATGCATGAGGATAACCCGACAACAAAAGGATATCATGTACAATAATTTCAAGTAAGAGTAACTCAACAATAAAAGAAATCACATAATGATAAAAGTGGCAACAACTTCAAATAAAGCACATAAAAGCACACTCGACAAGTGAAATAAGTTCTAACAATTCCAGATATGTACATGAAAGAAGCCTAAGAGTCTAAACCGGTCAATTTTAACATATAAGCCAGACTACGTACTTATCACCTCGCGTACAAGGCCTTCACATGACACGAATATCACAAACGACTCAAATTCTTAGGGGTAGTTCCCCCACACAAAGTTAGGCAAGATAGTTACCTCAAAGAAGCTAAATCGATACTCTAAAATGATCTTCTCGTGTAAAACAACCTCCGAGTGACTCAGATCTAGCCAAAATAACTTAATATCATAAATAAAAACCATATGAAATAATTCCGGATAAAAAAGCTTCGATCTTTAAAGAAAACTAAAAAGTCAACCCCGGGCCCGTACCTTAGAACCTGACAAAATTCACAAAATCTGATCTCCCATTCTGATATGAGTCCAACCATACCAAAATTATCCAATTTCGACATTACATCGGCCTTCAAATCCTCATTTTACATTATTGAAAGTTTATACAAAAATCCTCATTTTCTCCCATTCAAATCATTAATTTAATATTAAAAACAAATGGAATCACGAAATATAATCAAATCTGGATAAAGAACACTTACCCTAATCCAAATTGTGAAGAACCCCTCCAAATTTGCCCTAAACCGAGGTCTATAACTCAAGATATGATAAAAATATCAAACCCTCGATATATAATATGTTCTGCCCAGAACTTTCGCATTTGCGGACCAAGAAAGCTCACTTGTGAGCCCGCATTTACGAACGTTGACTCGCATATGCGAAAACAGCATACCAGAATTTGCAGAAATGAAGTCGCATCTGCGACTGGGCAAGAGCGCACAACAAATTGCAGAAGTGGAAATGTCTCCTGAGCCTCCAGCACGTATCTGCGACCCTTTCTCTGCAAATGCGATGACGCACCTGCGGTTACCTACTTGCAGAAGCGGAAAGACTGACCATGCAAAAATGTGCATAAGTGGCTCAAAATTACGCAGAAGTGGGTCCGCACCTGTGCTCCAAAATGCGTAGATGCGAAACACCAGAACCAAACTTGCCCAAACACATGAAAATGATTTGAAACTTGTCCGAAACACACTCGGGGTCCAAGTTATCCCGTCCAAACATACCAACAAGTTCCATAACATAACGCGGACTTGTTCGAGACCTCAAATCACATTAAAACTACGAATCGCACCTCAAATCGAACTTAATAAACTTATGAACTTTCAACTTCTACAACTTGGGCCGAATCGTATCGAATCAATCCGGAGTAACCTCAAATTTTGCATAAAGGTCCCAAATAACATAATAGAGCTATTTAAACTCTTGAAATCACAATCCGAGCCTGATATCAACAAAGTCAACTCCCGATCAAACCTCTTAACTTTCTAAACCTTCAACTTTCCAACTTTCGCCAAAATGCATCAAATCAACTTTCGGACCTCCAAATCAAAATACGGACATACACATAAGTCCAAAATCACCATAAAAAGCTATTGGAACCATCAAAACTCCATTCTGAAATTGTCTACACAAAAGTCAAACTTCGATCAACTCTAGCCACTTAAGCTTCAAAAACAAGAATCATTCCTCTAAATTATTCCAGAATCATCTGAAAATCGAGCTCGACCACACACGCAAGTCATAATACATAATACAAAGCTACTCAATACCTCAAGCCACCGATCGAGACATAAATTTTCAATTTGACCGGTCGGTTCGTTGCACACCCGAGTCAAGCAATAACCCTTGAAAAATAACCATGTCATAAAGAAAATCTAGGTCTCACACCACACTTTAAATTTTGGCATGTCCGCATGGCACATAAATAAAAAGTAAGAGGTAATGAAAACACGCTTGGATCATCAAGTCTAGGTCTGAATCAATGTCAGGGTCCACTTTGCACGCCTGACCCATTGCATACAACCATGTCGAGATTTTTTTCTCTGACCTCTTCGGGAACACCCCACACTTATCATACTTGTCCTCTTCAGCTATCTCCTGTAGGATATCCACCTTAAAGTCAGAGTACAACCAACTCCTCTCTATGTGCCCCTATTGCCTCTTTTATTTTGAACACCACTATCTCTTCCCCTACTTTTGGAATGAGCTATCTTTCTTGAATATCTAGTATAGTTCTGCAAGTGGCCAATAAGGGTCTCCCTAGAATCAAATGGACCTCCTTATTCTTTTCCATGTTCACCATGATGAAGTCCACAAGGAATGCAAATTTGTCCATTGAACTAGCATATCTTCCACTATTTTTTCGGGTATTATTGTGGTCTGATCCGCCAACTACAAAGACACAGGTACAGATCTGATTACTCCAATTTCTTTCTCAAGTTTCTTGAAAATAGACAAGTGCATAAGATTAATAAAAGCACCTGAATCACACAAAGATATTTTGAAGTTAGTACTTCCTAGAGAGCAAGGTATAGTGAAACTTCTGGATCTCCACACTTTTGAGGGAGCTTATTTTGCAGCATCGCACTACAATGCTCTGTGAGCTTGACAACAAAAGTCTCCTTCACTTTCTACTTGTTGAACAATATCTCAATTAAGGGCATATACATGCATTTGTGAGAGTACCTCAGTGAAAGTTAGATTAACATGCACCTGTTTGAGCAATTCTAGAAAATACCCAAATTATTTGTCCAATTTCTATCTTTTTTGCTTCTGGAGGAAAGGTATAACATGCATATATTTTCTTTTCTTCGTCTCATCATTCATTGAATTTTTGTTCTTCTCCTTTTTAGAGCTATAGTCTTCTTCTTCTTCTTCTTCTTCTTCTTCTTCTTTAGACCATCCTGTGGGTCTACCCTCACTTCACATTCTAGATTTTCATTATTTTAATGCTCCTCCACAATCTCCACTTGTCTTTGAATCAACTCACCCTTTGGTTTTGCAATGGGGTCCTTCAATGACGCTGTATTTATTATTTCTTTTGGATTCCTTTCGGTATCAATAGGAAGAGTTCCTGGAGCTCTTGCATATAATAGATTAGTTTGCCCCAACTGTCTTTTCAAGTTCCAGATGGTTGTTCCATGAGTTTCAAGTCTCTCATCTGTCTTAATAATGAAGCCCTTCATTAGATCTTCCATTCTAGACTGATTAGACCGTTGAAGCTGGTATTGCTGCTTTTGCTGATTTTGAAAGCCTGAAGCTCCTTGTCCTTGGGGTTCAAGATTATTCTGTTGCCATGAATTTAGACTACCACTAGTTGAACTCCAAAAAACATCGAGGTGTCTCTGTCCCAAGGAGTTAAAATTATTACTACTTTCGTAGTTGCCCCTGCCAAACCTTCCCACATCATTTACCACTTCATCTGTAGCTGAGGACTAACATTCATGCATTGGATGACCCATTCCACAAAAGTCACAAACTAATGATGGCTGGCTCTAGACCCTAGCCAAGGCCAACTTTCTGATCTCTTTTTCCATGAATTCTAACTGGGCTTGGACCGAGGTATTAGAATCCACTTGATGTACCCAACCTTTTTCCTTCTCTCATTAATATTTTCATGCCATTGATTTGCATATTCAGATAATTTATTTAAAATTGCAACAATATTCTCAGGAGTTTTCTTGATAAGAGGACCTCCAACTGCGTTGTTTAGAGTCCTCCTTCCAGAGGGTGTTAGCCCTTCCTACAAATCTTGGAGTTGCATCTTCCATGATGTTGACATCTTCTCACAATATCCTTAAATCTTTCCCATGCTTCAAACTTCGTTTCTATATATTTCTGCTCGAGGTTGTGGATCTTCTTCGAGTTTTTCCTGTTTTTTTAGCCGAAAAATAATTTCAAGTAACTTCTTTGTCATGTCTTCCTAAGATTAAATTAACCCGACAAGTAAAATCTGTAATCAATGCTTAGCATATTCCCTTAGTGAAAAAGGAATTGTCCTTAAGTAGATATCATCTTTCGATATCCCGCTGTGCTGGAAGGTACTCATAATCTCATTAAAATTCATCAAGTGAGTGTTTGGATCTTTGTTGGGTTTGACTCGGAAGATACAATTGTTTTGAATGGTTTGAAATAGCCCTTGCTTTCTCTCAAAATTATAGGCTGCGATCGGAGGAGATCACACTCTAGATACTCCTTGGTTGTAGGTTGGCCTGGTGTAGCCACCCAATGATCTGCCTGCTCTGGGACCTATATTTTTGAATGCCTCTTTTGCAAGAGCCCAGTTCAGGTCGAATCTCCGTCCTCCCATTAACGGTTTTCTCATATCCTAGAGCTGCATCAGTAGCTGCCGTGTAGCATCTTCTCTTGCAACTAATTTGACTCTATCTTCACCGTTTTTTGCTACGTGTTCGTATGGGGTCCTAACAGGATCGAAGATAGCCCTAAGAAATTTCTGGTAGATCCTTTTTCTTTTCTCAGTTGTCTATCACGACCCCAGTTCGCCCTCCATGAAATATCATGACGACACCTAATCTCTACGACTAGGTAAGCTTAACAAATTGCGGAAACAGAAAATAACAGAATAAAACTAACCATAAACTACAGAAATAACATAACGAAGCATTTAAGATGCCGCTTAGCATATGCAATACAAACTCTCGAAACTTAAACAACATTTCCCAAAATCCAGAATCTCATGTAATCACAAGCCTTTGAATGTCTACAAGTATCTAACTCCATAATGTCTAAGAAAAGAAAAATACAGAAGGGCTAATACTTAAAGAGAGAATAGAAAGGGACTCCTCGGTATGTGGACGCAGAAAATATACCTCGAAGTCTCTAGGAAAATCGTCTCGCCTCAAGGGTGGTAGGATTGAGTCGAAGTACCTGGATCTGCACATGAAAAACATGCGCAGAAAGGGCATGAGTACACCACAGCGGTACTTAGTAAGTGCCAAGCCTAACCTCGGTCAGGTAGTGACGAGGAGAGTTAGGGCCCTACTGAGGGGAAATGAAGTACATGGTATAACAACATAGAATAAGACAACATAATTAAGTGCAAAAGTAAGAAGTAACACAGGAGAGAAAGAACAACAACAGCTAACACAAAGACAAATAATCACGGAAGGAATACAGTTCAACACCGAGATAACAACCGGGGATCTCCCAGGATACTGTCCTGTAGTCCCAAATATAAATATCTAGTAAATCTCCCGGGATACCATCCCGTAGTCCAACTCATAGTGCGTGGGGATCTCCCGAAATACCGATTCGTAGTCCCAAATGTATATACTCAGTGCTGGGGAATCTACCGGGTGCAGTCTCGTAGTTCCAATATAAAAGTGAAGGGGGATCTCCCGAAATACCGATCCATAGTCCCAAGTAAACACGCAGGGGGATCTCCCCGAATACCGTCCCGTAGTCCCAAAGTAAACACACAGCAACAACACGAAGAATAGACAATTCAATTCAAATTCCATACCAAGGTAAAACAGGTATTTCTAGCCTAGCATGCTGCACATAATCCAAATAAGGTAGTTTTAGCAATTAAAGCAATTAAGTCAATTATACATGCCCCCCTAATCTAACAAGCTTAAATCACAAGTAGTAGAAACAGGAAAGGAAACACGAATATAGTTACTTAATGAAAATCAGATTTTTCAATAATTAGCACAAGTGCACACTCATCACCTCACGTACAAGACATTTTAGATATCAATAATACCAAATCCTAAGGAGAGTTTCCCCCACACAAGGTTAGGCAAGCCACTTACCTCGAACCGACTCAAAATCAACCTGAAACCACATTCTTGCCACGAATACTCGACTCCAAATGGCCCAAATCTATTCAATTCAATTGCATAATGTAAATATAACTTCAAGTAACTAATTCCACAAATAAATTCCAAGCTAATACGCGAAATTAGGTAAAATGACCAAAATGCCCCCGGGCCCATGTTTCGGAATCGGGTAAAATTTATGGATTTTGAACCCTCATTCACTCATGAGTCTAACCATACCAAAATTATCCAAATCCAATGTCAAATTCCCAATCAAAACTCGAAAATTAGGTCTAAGAACTTTTTCAAAATTTCCCCCCAATTTCTCACCCCAAATCTGAAATTAGATGATGAATTCATATTTGGATTAAAGTTTTATAAGCAAAAAGGATTTAAGAATCATTGCCCGCAAACTCCCACCCAAAATCTTTCCAAAATTCGTCTCCTACCAAGCTCCCAATTCAATTTTGTGATATGAACTCAAACCCCTCGATTTTGAAATTTATGTTCTGCCCAGACGCGTTCTTCTTCGCGAACGCGATGCACAAAATTCCACTGGCCAGCCTTCTTCTTTCGCGAACGTGATGTCCAAGTCGCGAACACGATGACCATCTTCCTTCCTCCTACGCAAACGCGGGACCATCTTTGCGAACACGTAGGTATAAGACCCCACAGCCTCGCGAACGCGGGAATACCTTCGCAAACACGAAGCATTAAACCTCCATCAGCCCCAGCTTCTCTTCGCGAACGCAAGACCCCACTCGCGAATGCGAAGAAGGAAACCAGAACTGACTTGCTGCAATTTTTCTGCAATACTCTAAGTTCCAAAAATTACCCGTTGAGCATCTGAAACACACCCGAGGCCCCCCGGACCTCAACCAAACATGCCAACCAATCCTAAAACATCATTCAAACTTGTTCAAACCTTCGGAATGCTCAAAACAACATCAAAACACTAATTTAACATCGGATTCAAGCCTAAGAACTCCAAAAACTCTCAAATTACGCTCTCGATCAAAAAGTCTATCAAACCTCGTCCGATGACCTAAAAATTTGCAGGCACGTCACATTCAACTCTACAGAGCTACAACAACTTCCGGATTCTCATTCCGGTCCCGATATCAAAATCTCACTATCGAACCGAAAACTTTAAAATTTTAACTTTCGACATTTCAAGCTTAAACAAGTTATGGACCTCCAAAACACAATACGAACATGTCCCTAAGCTTGAAATTACCCAACGAAGCTAACGGAACTGACGGAATTTTATTCTGAGGCCGTCTTCATACTTCTCCGACTACGGTCCAAATTCTAAAGCTTAATATCTCTTTTAAGGACTAAGTATCCAAAACACTCCGAAACTCAAAACCAAACATCCCGACAAATGAAAATAGCAGAAACAAAACACCGGGAAAGCTGATAGGGGCATCAATTCTTAAAACGACCGGTCGAGTCGTTACATTGTCGCCGGTGTTTCTCTAACTCCGGTTCGTAAGGTATCACTTCCTTTGAAGAAAATCTAGTCATACACCAGATAAGTTAAACATGTTTCCTACACACAAGTGAGAAAATGTGAATACAAGAAAATAAAGATGGTTCTTGAATTAACAACAAAAAATATTTTGAATACTATTGATCGCCCAAAATTTGACGAGCGCAAAACACAACACGAAATTGATGCTCGGTAGCCAAAATAGTAGAGTTTAATTATCTCGTCTCCACAGGGATTAGATTTAAATAATGTTCAAATAATTTCTAATTTAACGTTATTTAGGATGAATAACACTTTGATTGGAGTCATTACGAACTAAAATTAACTATTAAAATTAAAGCAATTAACAATTGATCACAGAGAACTAGAGAGTAGAGCAATGGCTTATTATCAAGACGAAGAATAAGAGTTTTGACATGATAGGTGCAAGACTTTTATCCTAAATTTGACACTATTATATTTCACTCTTAAGGTTCTATCGATTCTCATGAATTAAATAGGTGATTAGCTTATACTTTTAATTCAGATTCCTCTCTGATTAAATCTAAATCTTTCAAATAAACTAATGTGAAGTATTGTTAAACTTGTAAGAATCTATTGGCAGGAATGATCTAAGAAAAAATTCTCGTGAATACTTCTCAATATTAATTTAAACGGTAACTCAAAAATCTCTCTCAATTACTTCAAAGAATCACCAAAATAAACTAAGCCATACACTGCAATAATATTCAATAAGATATTCCTCTTTCGATTAAACACTATAAAGAAAAAAATCACAACTAATATTAAAGCTCTTCCAATAAATTAAAGAATTGAAACAGTAGTCAAATCCATAAACGACAACCAAGTTACCAAATCATGTCTAACCCTAAGGTAAACTAGTCCATAGATATGAAGAAAGTCATCACAAATAGAGTTAAAGAATAAGAAAACATTAATCCAACGTTACAATCCAAACTCGCATATTGAATTGGTAGAAGGAAGATAAAATCTTGTGTCTTGAAACCTCCAATACTCTCCAAAAGCTCCCAATGTCAAAAGCCCTTTAAAAATTGCATTTTCGGTATATTTATACCATGTAGGAAAGGGCCCAGACAGACGTATCCTCTCTGAGCCGAAGTGAGAAAAGTTGGACGAAAATTTACATTACCACAGTACACCATGTACTGCATTAGTGGGAAAGTTCAGAGGCCTATTTTTTCCACTCTGCATGAATTTTACACTAGCACCCTGCGCTGCACGGGGAAGTAGTCCATTTTTTCTCAGAGTAATTTTTTTTTTGACATCCAGACTTGGTCCTCGACCCATGAACATGATCTCGACTTAATTTCTTGGTCTTCTACTTAGACTTCGAAGCTCCAAATAATCCATTTTAGTTCTAAACTTGCTTCTTCACTCGAAATTACATCCTACACAGCATAACATACATAATAAGTACCAAGTACTAATAATTAGGCTCAAATACATTAAAAGTGTAGTAATTAGTGTACAAAATATAGTCAAAATGTGGGTTCCTAGCCTACCATCAATTTATTGACATGTATCCGTACTTGTCGTGAAAAGAGGGTAAAGATATCACTATGTGTTTTTAAGTTGTATTATATTGTACGACCCAGCCGGTAGTTTGGAGCATTTACATTCTGTTCAGCTGTTTGAAGTCTTGAGTAGCTTCATATGATATATTATGACTTGTGTGAATCATCAGTTTTGGTTTTCAGGTAATCCAGGATTGATTTGGAAGAATGATTCTCAACTAGAAAGCTTTAAGTTGGAAGAGTTGACCAATTTTGACTTTTGAGTATTTGACCTTAGATCGGAGGTTTGATGGCTTTGTTATGTCTGTATAGTGATTTGGGACTTAGTAGTATGCTCGGATTTGCATTTGGATGTTTCTTGAAGGTTTTGGCAATAATTTGGCGTAAGTTGGCAATTTGAAGGAGTGGAATATTCATAAGTTTGATCGGGAGTTAACTTTGATGATATCAGGTTCAGATTGTTATTCCGGGATCTGGAATAGCTTCGTTATATCATTTGGGACTTGTGTGCAAAGTTTGAGTTCATTCCGTGTTGGTTTGATATGGTTCGGCACGTGTTTTGAAAGTTGAAAGTTCAAAGGTTCATTAAGTTCGATTCGAGGGGCGATTCATGGTTTTGATGTTGTTATGTGTTATTTGAGGCCTCGAGTAAGTCAGTTTTATGTTTTGAGACTTATGTAGTGCTGGTTGCAGCTAGTTCTGGTGTTGCACACATGTGATTGATTTTGCGCAGGTGCAGTGGTCGCAGAAGTAAAAATGTGTTCGTACCTGCGAAAAGGGATTGCATTTGGAGTCATCGTAGATGCAGAACTTGGGCCGCATCTACGGCCTCGCTGAAGAAATGGCCTTGGGCGTAGAATCAAGATGGAGTGCAGAAGCGTGTTTGGCTTTGCACCCGCGGTTGGGCAGAAGTAGAGGAAAATCTACAGGTGCGAGGGGTTGGCTAGTTAGTTCTTTTTGTAGAAGTGGAGGATTAGTCGCATAAGCGACACCGCAAAAGCAGCTAGGATGTTGCAGATACGAATGCCTGGGTAGACGCTATATACCGAGGGCTTGGCTATTTTGGAGGCGATTTTCACCACATGGATTGGGGTAAGTGTATTATACTCAATTTTGATCATATTTCATTAATCTATATTCAATTTTGCTATTGGATTATGAATTTTAAAGAGAAATTTGGGGGTTTTGTCGAAACTGTCCTAAAGTGAATTTTTGAGTTATGAACATCGATTCAAAGTCGTATTTGAGTGAAATTAGTGTAGTTGGACTTGTAATTGAACGTGTTATCGAATTTTGTAAGTTTTATTGGGTACCGAGAAACGGGCCTAGGTTTGACTTTTTGGTTGACTTTGAGTAAATGTGTAAAGATTCTACCTTTATCATTTGGGATTATTTCCCTAGGCATTATTTGATGTATTTGAGTTGCATTTGGATAGGTTCGAGCCGTTTGGAGATTGATATATGCAGGATGGCATTTCTAGAGTATTGTTTGGCTTGCTCGGTATTGGATTTGGCTTGTTCGAGGTAAGTAACACTTATAAAGTTGGAATTGAGGGTATTTACCCCTATGAAATGTGTTATTTGTGTTATGTTGGGGTGACACACATGCTAGGTGACATGTGTGTGGGCGTGCACCATGGTAAATATGAACCAGGTTGATTTTTGTACTAAGTGTCTATCCCGTCTGGTTTTATCTGTGAAATTCCTACTTGATTCATGCTAGAAATCATGTTTAGGCTATGTGCTTGTCCGGTTGAGATCTAATGAGGTTATTTCTATTATTTTGAGTTATCTGCTTTAACTGCAATTATATACTCAGTCATGGTTCATATTTGCATATCATAACTCAGTCTCTATTTATCTCAGTTTATCATTATTTGGGACTGAGTGGTACGAGATTGTGAACCATCGAGGCTTGAGAGATTGATGACTGAGGTGGGCCTGTGAGCTGTGTTGTGAGTGTTATTATGGATCGGGCACCACGTCGCAGTAGGCCATATTGTCTTTGTGAGTATTCTTATTATTGAAGATCGAGTTGTACACCACAAAATGCCTTATTAGATTATCTATTATTAAGATCGGGGAAAACGTCGCAGCAGACCTTACAAACTTTTGATTAGCGCTTGGGCAGGATCCACCCCTCCGAAGTTTGACATACCAATAGTGAGCAAAGGCATGATGATATATATATACATATATATATATATATACACACACATGCTTTGGTGAGGGGCTTATGAGCCAGACACCCGTACAGTGCTGAGTAACTGTGTGTGTGTGTATGATGAAGTGGGCAATTGAGTCAGACAGCTTGAGTATATTCAGGGTAAGAGTACCTAGGAATATCATCGTGAAAATCATTCATATGATATGCATACATGGCATGTAGGCATATAGATATATTTTTCCTCATGCTAGACGGTTATGTGACATTTATGATTGATAGGTATATTTGACATGTAAGCATAGCGATGTATATTCCTCATGCTAGGCGGTATATGATAATTGATGACTTGGCATGCATATTGACATGTAAGCATAGCGATTTATATTCCTCATGCTAGGCGGTATATGATAATTGGTGACTTGGCATGCATATTTACATGTAAGCATAGAGATTTAGATTCCTCATGCTAGGCGGTATATGATAATTGATGACTTGGCATGCAAATTGACATACAAGCATAGAGATATACTCTCCTCATGCTAACTGATAAATGAAAGTATTATCTGATGTCGTAAACTGGAAAAATAGTTCTCTTGATAAACTCATATTTAATTGATTTTATTGGTAAGATTTAGACTTCGACTGTTATACTTGAAAGGCATGTCTACTTTTCCGTATCTATGAACGAGATAAGCATTTCTTCTCTTGAGTTATATACATTTACTGTCTTCACTATACTGTTATGAATTGTTACTGGTTACTGGTGTTGGACTCTGACATTCTTTCTAGCTCGTCATTGTTTTCATCCTAAGGTTAGGTCTGTTATTTATTGAGTACACAAGGTTAGTTGTACTCTCACTACACTTTTGCACCTTGCGTGCAGATTTTGGAGTTGGTGTTGCTGTGTATGGTGGGAGCTGACATTGAAGATGTACCTACATTTTAGTTGTAGCTGCCTATTGTTCTTGGTAGCTTTAGATTTATAAATCTGTTTATGTATATTTCAAACAGATGATGTATTTATTTTGTTCCAGGTTTTATATTCCAAGTCTTAGAGGCTCATGACTTGTACTACCAGTCCTTGGGTTGTTGTATAAGAGTTCAGTTATTTTATCATTTATTTTGTATTTATTTCATTTGGAATATTTTGACTATTAGTTGGCTTTCCTAGTGGTTTGGGGTTAGGTATCATCAAGACTAGTTGGATTTTGGGTTGTGACAATTTAGTATCAGAGGTAGGTTCATAGGTTCTGCGAGTCATGAGCAAATGTCTAGTAGAGTCTTGCAGAACGGTATGATGACGTCCATTCCTATCTTCGAGAGCCTATAGGGCATCTAGGATAAACTTCCCATCTTTCTTTCCTTATCATGCAACATTGATTCAACTTGAAGCGCATCTCTTTGAATTCCTTCCACTCACTCGTATGTTATGATGAGCACTTGATATCAGGTGTGCATTGGCGGCTTGTGATTCCATGGATGAGGTATGAGATGTGTTTTCTATGATTTGGTGATGGTCCAGTCTGGAGGACTTGAGGCCAGGTTCATACTATAGCTTGGGCTCGGTGGTTTCGGTTGTGTGAGTCTATGATTTTGGATCCATACGTCTGGTTTGTCCCTAGAAGTGGGATTTATGGATTAGTGAATAGTTGGATAGCTATATAATGAATTTGAGGTGACTACGGGATGTGTTCAGATGACTTTGATGTGACGAGAAGGGTTGCTTGGGATGTGAAATGGACCATTAGATGCTTTATTTTTGTTTTGAGGTGTTGTACAGTCTCGAGTTTATGATCGTGTTGAGAGATCTTTCATGTTGTCCATTTATGGGATGAAGTAAATTCTTATAACTTGTTGACGAGTTAGACTCCGTAAGATTAAATGATTGCATGGTGGTTGTGGCCATGGTAGGGCGTAGTGAAATGTCAATTTAAGGCTAAGCAGGTGGGTTATCTTATGCGGGGTGTTCTACAGATGTGTGACCATTATGATGTTGTGTGAAGAGTTTTTTTCTGCCAATGGATTATATGTGTTGTGATTTTAGTTTTGATCGGTTGAGAAAGTTGACCTGACTGTCACGAGGATGGATGCGAGCTTAGCGGATGATTTGAGGTATGTATATATCATTATGGCTAGAGTCTGAGATTTGCATTGGACGGTGTCGAGACTCACGGTATTCTTATATCATTATTTATTACACATTTCAGTATCAGATAGGTAAAAGGAACAACTTTAAATTCACAAAAGGTATCTTCAAAGTGGGTGTCTCAGTTGTGGTACTTTTGGGGTACTTAAGAGGGAATACAATGGGTTATGGGCCTTAGGGCGATATGATTTTATGCTAGTATCTCTCATGGTAAGCATTGGGTTAAGGGTCTTAGTGTGCGGGAAAGGAGAATTATTAACTTCAAGGCAATTCAGAAGGGACTTGGAGAAATAAGATAGCTTGGTGGAAGTTGAATAAGCTTGTTTGTGTTAAGTTGGGGTGTCGTACATGCTAGGTGATAGGTGTGTGGGCGTGTACCGTGGTAAACATGAACCGAGTTAATTTTTGTACTGAGTGTCTATTCAATCTTGTTTTATCTATGAATTCCTACTTGTTAGAGTAATTAAGATGTGATTCATGTTAGAAATCATGTTTGGGCTATATGCTTATCCGGTTGAGATCTAATGAGGTTATTTCTATTGTTTTGAGTTTTTTGCTTTAACTAAAATATACTCAGTCACGGTTTATTATTTTCATATCAAATCTCAGTCTTTATTTATCATTCACTGTTATATCACATGTTGTCATTGTTTGGGACTAAGTGGTACAGATTGTGAATCCTTAAGACTTGAGAGATTGATGACTGAGGTGAGTCTAAGAGTCGTGTTGTGAGTGTTATTGTGGATCGGACTACACCCCGCAGCAGGACATATTGGCTTTGTGAGTATTCTTGGTATTGTGGATCAGGTTACATGCCGCAAAAATGCCTTATTGCCTTATCTATTATTGTGGAGCTGCACGCTGCAGAATGCTTTATAGACTTTTGATTAGCGTTTGGGGCAGGATCCACCTCTCCGGAATCTGATATACCGGCAGTGAGCTCAAGTACGATGATATATATACACGTGCTTTGGTGAGGGGATTATGAGCCAGACACCTGTACAATGCTGAGTGATTGTGTGTATGTGTGTATAAGATAAAGTGGGCAATTAAGTCAGACAACTTGAGTATATTGAGGGTGAGAGCACCTAGGAATATCACCGTGAAATCATTCATATGACATGTATACCTGGCATATAGGCATAGAGATGTACCTTTCCTCATGCTAGACGGTAATGTGACATTTATGATTTGACATGTAAGCATAGAGATGTATATTCCTCATACTAGGCGGTATATGATAATTGATGATTTGGCATGCATATTGACATGTAAGCATAGAGATGTATATTTCTCATGCTAGATGGTATATGATAATTGACGACTTGCCATGCATACTAACATGTAAGCATAGAGATGCATATTACTCATGCTAGGCAGAATATGATAATTTATGACCTTGCATGCATATTGACATATAAGCATAGAGATGTACTTTCCTCATGCTAATTGATAAATGAAAAGTCTTATCTGATATTGTAAATTGGAAAACACAATTCTCTCAATAAACTCATGTTTAATTGATTTGATTGGTAATATCTAGACTTGTCTGTTATACTTGAACGACATGTCAACTTTTCCGTATCTATGAACAAGTTGAACATTTCATCTCTTGAGTTATATACCTTTACCGTCTTCACTATATTGTCATGAATTATTATTGGTTATTGGTGTTGTACACTTACCTTCTTTCTAGCTCGTCATTGCTTTCAACCTAAGGTTAGATTTGTTACTTATTGAGTATATGGGGTCGATTGTACTCATACTACACTTCTGCACCTTGCGTGCAGATTTTAGAGATGATGTTATTGTGTATAGCGGGAGCTGGCATTGAAGATGTACTTGAATTCTAGTTATAGCTGCCTCTTGTTCTTGGTAGCTTTAGATTTATCAATCTGTTTATGTATATTTTAACCGGATGATGTATTTATTTCGTACTAGGTTTGTAAATTCTAAGTCTTAGAAGATCATGACTTGTACTACCAGTCCTTAGATTATTGTATAAGAGTTCAGTTATAAAATGGATAGTTTACCCATCCACCTTGCACCTAAATCCCTGTTACACACCTATTGACCACGGGTTTAACGTTACATACCAAACCTTTCAAAAGTGTGCCAATGACATACTACTTTTGACCAGCCTCTCGGACGTTTGAAACACAAACAATGCGGTGCGTGAAAAGTTAATTTCCGCCTCACCTGACAAATATCAACGGCCACTTACTGGAATTGGGCCCATTTTCTTAACCCTTCTTCTTCTTCTTCTTCTTCTTCTTCTTCTTCTTATTCTTCTTCTTCTTCTTCTTCTTCTTCTTCTTCTTCTTCTTTTTCTTCTTCTTCTTTTTCTTCTTCTGTTCATATTGAATGGAGAATTCGGGTCCATTTTATCAATGCGGAGATGCAACTTAACTAGTAATTTCATGGAGCATAGTCAAACCTGGCCGTCGATTCTATGGATGTTAAAATAACGAAGTAAGCTTAGATTAAGTATTTCGCATGGTTTGATCCCCCAATGCATGAACACTTGAAGCCAGTGATTTTGGGTCTGCTTAATAAGAAGAAGCGGTTTGAATCGCATTTGCGGGAATCCAGAAAACAGAGGAATTGGAGGAGATTTTTTTTTCCTGATTTTAGGATTAATCATCCTTAAGGCCATTGTATTTGGTAGTTCTAAGCACAACTATATAGTGTAATTATATTTTCCTATATTGAGTGTTCATGTATTTGGCTGATTGAAGTTGTTGTTGTCTATGAGGTTATTATCCCCTATTTTATTAGAGATGTATTCAAGCTTTGTATTATGTTCCTATTAGCTCATTGAAGTTGTTGGCCTTCTCTTGTGTTATGTTCCTATTTAGCTCATTGAAGTTGTTGGTCTTCTCTTGTGTTATGTTCCTATTTATCTTTGTCAAAGGTAGTGTGTTTGTCGCGCCCCTTTTTCCTTCGCGGAGTCCAGGTTTCGACATTCATGGGGGAACAACTCGTTTCCTTTTGGGAATTGGGTATTTGAAGAGTGCGTTAGGGCACCTAAAGTAATTAACTCATGTAACCAATTTGCATTACCAGAGATTAGGGTAAGGGCTCGAAATAACCTTGAGAGGAAGGTGTTAGGCACCCCTCGAGGTCCACAACGGTGGGTCCCGACTGAACTTAGTTATGTGAATTAGTCATTTAACAAGTAAGCGATCTAAGCACATATTTTGCAAATAAAGGTAGTTTAAGCAGTCTAAACACATATACAATCAAGAAAGTTTAGATGGTCCAAGCATATGTAAATTAAGGAGGTTTGATACATTTGTTACTGTTTAAAGTAACTCAAAATGCCTATATCTCTATTCTTGAATGGTAAATAATGATAATCTTTATTAACTGGGTACCTCGTACCCTTCTTCACCTTGCTTCTTTTACTTGCTGAAACTTGTGTCTAACTTCCAATTCCATTATTCCTTTTTACCGTAATAGTGGATAAGTATTCTTTCCTAAAAGCTCCTTATCAAGAACCTTACACCTTTTAGTATACACATGATCTACTAAAGATCTCACATTTACTCATCATAAGCAAGATGCAAAATCGAGTTCCTCTAACTCAACACTTCCACAACTATATCTCTTATCGATCGTTTTTCTGAATGTAGGCAGAGTCTAATTATGAATAAAATAGAAGTTCGGAATTTGAATTCTTATAAGTGAGCTCTACCACACGATCTAGAGTAAGAAGAAAGAGTAACAGTCATAAATGCTCTGTAGCCTCCTGCTATTAAGTGTGGTGCACGACACACCCATAAAAGAGACTCTACTAGACACGCCTTGTAGACTCCCTAGGACAGAACTGCTCTAATACCACTTTTGTCAAACCCCGAACCTGGGGGGCGAGACCGGCACCCGGTGCCTCACCTATCATTGCGTACCAACTTGCGACTAAGGACTCTGAACATATAATGTCATACCTTGGCCTTGGGCCACATTGCAAAAACAAAATTTGCGAACGCTGACTAGATATCAATATAAGCTGGGCCAACAAGGCCGTTATAACTCTACAGCTGACAAACTAACAAAATATACATACAAGACCTATAATCCCAACATACTGCACAAACTCATAGGATATGTCTACAAGCCTCCACTGATGGATATACTGTAATCGGAACAGGGCCAAAGTCTACTCATAACATATATACATATATATACTCCCTCTATTCCAGTTTATGTGAACCTATTTCCTTTGTGGTCCGTTCCAAAAAGAATGATCCATTCCTAAATTTGGAAACAATTTAGCTTAAACTTACAATTCTACCCTTAATGAGAAGCTTTTATAACCACACAAATACGCTGAGCCCCTTTTTGACTTGTTTAGGACTACAAATTCCAAAAGTCCTCATTTTTTCTTAAACTCCGTGTCCAGTCAAACAGGTTCACATAAATTGGAACAGAGGGAGTACAAGATATACATAAAGCTCTAGACCCGACAACTCTGAAAGGTATGGAGCTTACCGATCAAGCTGAACTCGGGCAACATCTAACGAGAAGGTCTACCCATATGTCTGTCTGAACGTGCACGCATGAAATACAGCGCCTCTAGAAAAGGGATACGTCAGTACGAAATAATGTACCGTGTATGTAAGAAAATATACCGAAAGCTAAAACTGAACTGATAATATATTAACTGAAAGTAACTGGGAGTCAAAGATAATCTGAAGATATGCTTATCTGTTGATACTGACTCAACTATCTCAATATAGTAAGTAAAATAGTTGTCCATCCTTGTAAGGTTCGGTATATATATAATTGATCTACCGTAGTAGACTCGCTTATAGGCGCTCGGCCATACTAGGCTCTGTATCTCGGACAACTAGGCTCGCTCAAAGGCGCTCGGCCACAGTAGGCTTGGTATATAACTTACCATCTGATCAGAAGTTGCCCAATAGGGGCCTGCCCATCGATTATAGATCGATGGTAATGAAAATACTGTGATACTGTATATATATATAGACTCTCTGCTCTTTTTACTAGAAGAAGAAAATACTCAAATGAATATGAAGTCCCGATAAAGAAAATATTGTAACTTGCGAGACTAGCAAAATATACGTAAATTTGGGATATGAATTATTTTCTTTATGCCACGTTATCAAACTTGTGTAATGACGAGACCATGCCAAAATGAAGGAAAGGCTTAGCCTTAACATACCTGAGTCGATTATCTTGGCAATCCCTCTAACACACATCAATTGTGATAACACCTAACGACGGATCGAAGTAGGGAAAAATTCGTATGTATTTTTGAGAAAATTGTACCGTACTCCCTTAGAATCGCCAATTTCATGCTTTATCACATTGTGAAGTTTCAAACGAATTACTTGAGTTCCATCCGTTGCTTAGCAAGCTTTGCCTCAAACCTTAATGAAGTAAAGAGACTTCTTTAAAATTTTTAGCTTTATCCTTATGAAAAATCCTTAGCAATCAAGGTATAAGAACCTCTTATCTTTTTGAGGTTTCCATTATCTTAGCAAAATAAGCTTTTGTCACTTAGAAGATGTGTTAAAATCTCTTATTTTTTAGATTTGTGGTCCCCCACCATTTTGTGATGACTTGGCCAAAAACTCTTCTAATTGTGACTCAAGTTTCATGACTTAAGAGTCACTTGGTTAAATCTTGTAATGCTGCCACGTTTTTGGCTTATCCTTATCCAACAATTAACCGCTTAATTTTTTAATTAATTTGTTTATATCCCATTAACCAATAATTATCCAATTATTCACATAATTAAGTATTGTCTCAAATTACTTAAAATACCACTCATTTTTAACACACTTTACACACCTTTCTAATATGGTCATGTGGTACCTTGTATGACACTAGTCCATAAATACTGAGTATTATAGCTCGGACCGTATTTTATCCAAAATTGTCAAACTTCGACGAAACTTAATTTCTTCGATTTTCTTACCCTCTCACCTTCACGAATTTACTTATCCCTTGTTTGAAATATCATAATACTTGTAACCTCAAAATAACCTCATTTCCGAGCTTGTGTCGATTAACTTACGACGAAACTTTAACGTCCGAAAATGCGGGATGTAACATCTCATTCCCGAGCTTTCATCAATTCACTTATGGCATACTTTCACGTACGAAAATATGGGGTGTAACAATAATTTAATGAAAAGGTCGTCTCTATGTAAAGTATAGTTTGATTGCTCTGAGACGAGCAATGGTTTAAGTGTAGGGTGTTGATAGTAGGCTAGAGACCCATGTTTTAGTCATAGTTTGCACTCTAATCACTGCATTTTACTTATGGTTGAACTTAATTAATAGTGATTTGCGCCTATTACGTATTTTATGTCTTGCAGGAAATGATTATGAGCTATTAAGATAATTTGGAGCTTTGAAGTCTGAGTAAAAGCCCCAAAAAATTAAGTTGGGATCACGTTCGAGGGTCGAGGACCAAGTCTGGATGTGAAAAAGTGAGAAAAAAATTACTTTGAGAAAAATGCATTACCGCGCCACGCCATGCATAGGGGGCGCGGGGCTAGTGCAAAATTCCTATAGAGTGAAAAAATAGGACTCTAAACTTTCCCACTATAGTGGCACATGATACGCCGCGGAAGTGTATTTTCTCACCCAACTTTTCTCACTTCGTCTTGGAAAGGATAGTTTCATCCGGACCCGTTCCTACATGGTATAAATACATCAAAAATATAATTTTTAGAGGACTTTTGACCTTGGAAGCTTTGAGAGAGCATTGGAGGTTACAAGACAAAGAATTTCATTATCTTTCCATCAATTTCGATACGGGAGTCTGGATTGTACCGTTAGGTTGATGCTTCCTTACTCTTTAATTATAACTGTGCAGGGTTTGACGGATATGGTATTTTGATAAATATTTGTGGGTTTTAACTCTAGTTCTTTGCATGAATTTATTTATGAATTTTTGAGTTGTTGCAACTTTATTCACCAGTTTATTTCATTGAAAGAGGAATATTTCGGTGATTATATTTGCATTATTTAGTATGGTTTAATTCAGTGATTCTCTTAAGTAATCGAAAGAGCTTGTTGAATTGTTAATTAAAGCAAGTTAGGAGAATATTCGAGAGACGTTTTCCTGAAGACTAATCCATTAACGCATGCTTATATATTTTCATAGTGCTCACCTCGTAGAGTTAATATTTAATCGAGAGATGAGTCTTGACTGCACGTTTGAACTTTAAACTAATCATCGAGTGAATTTGTGAGAATCATCCGAATATTAGAGTGAATTAAACTAGAGTTAAATCCCAAATTGCTATCTTGCACCTATCCTGTCATAACCCTTATTCCTCGCATTGATAAGAAACTAACTTTGCTCATCTCTCGTTCTTTACAGTCGATTGTCAATTGCTTTACTTTAGTAGTTAATTGTAGTTCATAATCAATCCAATCAAGTTTTGACCATCCTGAATAGCAGTAAAACCAGAAATTACTATAACATTGTTCAAATCCAATCCATGTGAAGACGATATTCATAACTATACTATTTTTGGCTAGCGAGCATTAATTTCGTGTTGTATTTGCGCTCATCAAATCCCTAAAACAACCAATACCCTTACTAAGCTATTAGCTATCATGCAGGGATTAAGATTGTTGTCCAACACAATCTCACTCCTCTAGGGATTGCCTCTGACTTTGTTGTGGTAATTAGACTGATTTAAAATAATCATTCTACTTATGATGTTTTGATTTCGGAATGCAGGTTACTGATGGAGAGGCTAGGGAACCAAGTAATCAGCCATAACTATAGGGAGCAAAATCGAATAGCTAAGCTACATGGAAAGAAAAGGGCTGCAAAGATGATAAGAATCCTAATAGTTCTTCTTGTGTTTGCTTGCTAATGCTGCTTTTGGGCAAACATATTAGGAACTATTTTTTATAGGCAAATTTCGAAATGTAATACTAATTTGGTATAAACAACTTTTTGTACTACCAGGGAGCATTGCTCCCCTAGCTATGTAAATTTTGAATTGTGTTAAAAATTTCGATAGAGTATTCGTGCTTTTAATGCAGTATGGACGTTTAATTTAAATTTATATCCATCCTTCCCCTCCCAAAAAAAAAACGAAATAAGGTAGCAAAATTTAACGAGGAAAAAAAAATATTAAAATGTATAGTAACACATGGTTTAACCTGCATATGGAAAAATATCAAAGACACAAATACACAATAGGAGTACAGCAGTAGGAGCATAGATTCAAACGCTCGGATTTCTCACCCCCAAATTCCAACACCACACCACGCTCCTAAAAAAAGGAGAAAAAATAACGTTAAAAGAGTTATCTCGTCCCACGAGTTACAAGTGTTGTTTCCAATTCCGATGGTCCCACCTGAACAGCTATAATCCAGCAGAACAGTGGCGACGTTATTTCACGCGCCTCGTAACTGCGAAAATTTCCCAACATTCTGACCAAGTTATAGGAGTAATGTTTTTGTTCCAAAAGATATATAGAGTACCTTTATATATAGATCGATTGATTCACACCACAACATATATTGTACTTCCCAGAAATTATTTTGCAATAACTATTAATATTAATATTATTGTGTAATAAATTAAGTAATATCAATTGTTATATGAAGAACAATAGTGGAGTATATGATTGTGGAATAATTGTCTATTTTAAAGACTTTTTCCTTTTAGATTCTTATAAATGTATTGCTGAGATTAAAAAATTTATTTCACATTTTGTCTTGCAAAGGTAAATACAGTTTGTTGCATCTATTATAGAGTTATTAATATTATGGGGTTTAATACAGAAAATCAAGCATTGTATTAGTTCTGCAAATGCTACATTAGTTATTAAGGGTTATGTTCAAATCAAAACTTGAATTAGTTATGCAAAATTTTATGCCAGGATTTTTTTCTTATTAAGTCAACCTTATTATTTCAGAGCAAAATGCTTCTAAAATTATATATTTACATATAATATTTTGAATCATAAAATTTGCAATATAATTTAAATATCTTAAAAAGAAATCGGCTTTTGGATATTGAAATTTCAAATATTCTCATGGAAGTACTCTATTTGGTTAAATAAACTTTTTTTTGGTAAAATAGAAAGCTTTTATTTACAATAAAAAACAACTTTACAATGTCTTGCCCCGGCATACCAGTGTCCCTGACTTCTCCTCCTCTTTTTCTATCTTCCTATATCTATTTCAACGTTGATTAATTTTTGAATAAAATAGTTTTAAGGAATAATATATCTGAATATTAAAAACTAGGCGCTTAAATTTTTGTATTTCAAATTCTATTATTTTTCTTGAATAAATGAAAAGAATATAAAATTTGAGGTAAGGTAGTGAAACGAGAAGTTTGAGAAAAGGACTAAAAAGATAGTATAAAAAAGACAAAAACAACAAAACGAAACTCCTCTGAATAAAACCTCGGACCACGAGATATGTTTTGCGTTGTTGGTAGAGTAAAGTAATTATCGAATTCTCTGCAGGTTTTGTCACACGCTGCTGACTCCTGACTGCTGACTGCTGACCCCTCGCCACTCCCTTCTCTTCTTCCACCACGCCATCTTCGGCAAGCTTATAGTAACATATTTGGCCAGGCTTCTTCAATCTTAAAAATATTTTTTTAAATTAAAATATTTGGCCAAATTTTTGAAAAAATAAAAATATTTTTGAAAAAGAAGTAAAAGCAGAAAAAAAAATAATTTCTCTGCAAGAATATTTTGCTAAAGTACTTTTAAAAAAAATACACTTAAAAATAGTTTTTAAAAGCTTGGCCAAATACTAAAACACAAATTGTTTCTCACCAAAAGTATTTTTGAGAAAAAACACTTTTCAAAATAAGTTAATTTTTACTGGTCAAACATGCTATTAGGCTTGTTTATGGAAAGAGATCATTTGGTAGGGTATATAAGAATAATACTCTATTATTTAATAAAATATATTAGTAATGTTGGAATTAATAATATCGAAAGTAATTATGTTGGTAGTTATATTGAAATTATTAATTTGTTGTCCATTATTTAATTTAATGTATTAAAAATAATATATATTGTCTAATTTTTTTAAATTATTTATTTACAAAAATACCCTTCATATTCTTTGGAAAGGATTTAAAAAATAATTATGTTTTTATAAATTTTAAAAATTATGATATTGCTTATAACATGGTTTGCTATGTATAAGAATATAATACTGAATATAATGTATAACTAATACAAGTATTAATTATACGTAAATTGAAAAATACTAGTATCAAACAAAAACTAAAGCTACTACATATATTAATTTCCCTGTTACATCTTACTCCACGAAACAACCCCAAAGAGTTTTAAGTCAGGTGTGTTGACTTTGTATAGTAATTTATTGTTAAATTTCGTTAACAACTTAATTATTTTGGACTGTTAGTATATATTACGTAAAATCTTATGGGGGTTGTTTGGTTTATAAGATAAGGGATAATAATTTTGAAATAAAATAGAAAATATTTTTATTCGCATTTGATTATGTGTATAAATTAGTCCGAGGAGCCATTTTATGTACTACCATTCTGAGATTAATTATTTTATATAAAAGATGGGATAGCTAATCCTCATGGGATATTCCAATTCATGAAATATCCTCGTCTATTTCATCCCAATAATTAGGGGCGGAGATAACAAGTTGAACACAAGTTTGGAGGAACCCAAAAACTTCGATTTCAACTTTGTATTTATCTTTTAAAAATATATTAAATATATACAAATTATTAATTTGAAACTCAATAATCTAAAATTATTAAAATTTTGAACTTATAAACTTCAAAAATTCGGATTCTACCGGTACCAAATCACCCCATATATGTCTTTTAAACCCACTTGAGAGAAAGAAAATGTGGAAGAAGAAAAAAGTACCTTTAATTCACTATGATGACAAAACTTATCTGTTATAATTAATTAAATATACTAATATACATAATTTAAAAGATATATACTATGCTTGTTAGTGTTTAATTTTGTCTTTTAATTCATGTATTTTCCAAATAAGATTAAGAGCCCGTTTAGACATAAGAATTTTTTTCCCTTTTTTCGAATTTTTTTCACTTTTCTTCAAAATCAGCAACGTTTATAAAATTTCTAATTCTGACTTGAACATGCATTTTGGAATTTTTCGAAATTTTGAAAAACTCCAAAAAACCGTTTTCAAAATTTTCACTCAGATCACTCACAAAATTTCAAAAACAACCCAAAATTATATCAATGTCCAAACACAACTCTAATTTTCAAATATCATTTTCACTTGAAATTTTTTTCACTTTTTTTTTTTTTGGAATTTTACAATTCAAATGTCCAAACGCCCACTAAATATTTTCCCAACGTCTTCCCTGCCAAATTCCACCAAATATGGAAATGGTTCTGGTATAGCAAGGATACTAGGACTTCGGTAATTTCATAATTCTCCATTATAGACGTTATAAAGCCTGATCCTTCTAATTAGGATAGTCATTATCATATTAACATTTTTGAAGGGAAAAAATAGCAAAATTTTAAATATTTTTGACTGGAAAAGAATTGTTTTTGATGCTCCGCCATAAGGAACCAATTACAAAGAAGACATCTTTGGCATTTAAGGCAACTAAATCCATGTCCCTTTCTCTGTAATCTAAACACTCCCCCCCCCCCCCGGTTGTCTAGTTACAACTCAAATCCTTTCTATTCTGTACTTCTGTCTCATATATCTATCTCTGTTTCACTGTTGTAAAATCTCATTCCTTCTCTGTCTCTCTTTCTTTTGTATTTCTTGTTAGTGTTTATTAAACAAATAATTAACCCCCTCAAGTTTCGTTTCGTCACTACCCACCCTCTCTGTTTTTCATTCCATTTCTTAAAAAATTTAGCCATGAACAACGGTAAAGAAAAGTTGGTAGTAGAAGTGGTAGCAGCACATAACTTAATGCCAAAAGATGGTGAAGGTTCATCATCATCATTTGTAGAAGTTGAGTTTGAGAACCAAAGACAAAAAACTCAAGTTAAAATGAGAGATTTAAACCCTGTTTGGAACGAAAAGCTTGTGTTTAATGTTAGTGACGTGGCTGACCTTCCTTACCGGACTATTGAAGTAAATGTTTTTAACGAGAAAAGGTCAAACACAAGTAGAAATTTTCTGGGTCGGGTTCGGATTTCGGGTTCCAACATTGCTAGAGAAGGAGAAGAAATGGCACAGCTTTATACTCTTGATAAAAGAAGCCTTTTTTCTCATGTACGTGGTGAGTTAAGTTTGAAACTTTATTTGTCTACAACAGAAGAAGTGAAACAAGTTATTAGTGGTAATGGTGGTATGGTTTCCCAAAATGTTAGTTCCTCATCTAAGAAGAACAAGAAATTGCAGCAACAAACAAATGCTACTAACATGGTGCTCCAAATGGATCAAGAAATTAAGGTAATATTTGATTTTTCTCATCATTTCTTCTAAAAGCTTAAGCAATTAGTAGAAAATAAATATTTTTATTTACTTAATTACCCTCTCCACGGGTGAGTTTGATTTTCTTTTATGGACCAAACATATGAAAATACCTTTTTTTTCTTGCATTTTCTGTGTGTTGGGGTGAGATTTGAACTTAAAATCTCTTGGACATCTTAATACAAAATGTTGGAAGTTGTAGTATGATTTCATCTAAAAGCTTAATATAAAAAAAAACACATTCTTATTTATTTAATAATGTTATGTATGCACTTTTATTTACTTAAGTACCCCTTATATATAGTCTTGATTTTCTTTCATTGGACTAAACATATGAAAATACTTTTTTGTTTGGTTGCATTTTTTGTTTATTGGGGTGAGATTTCAACCCAGGACCTCTTGTCCGTCCTGGTACAATGTTGATTTTGCATGAAATCTCATCTAAAAGCTTAATATATTAGAAAGAACACATTTTTATTATTTAATGATGTTATGTATCAACTTTTATTTAAATATGTTACGTCTTAACAGGTAAATTTTCAAAACCAGAACCATTCAAAGCCAGTGGAGCCAGTCCCTGGTGACATTAAGCCTGTTGTTATTACTACTGTCCCTGGCCCCATTATCCCTGCCATGTCCGGTGGCCATGTCACCGGTGGCGGCGGTGGTCATGGTGGTGGGGTTGGTTTGTACACTTCTGGACAAGGTGAGTTTTCTCTCAAAGAAACAAGTCCACATCTTGGTGGTGGTTTGAATAAGGACAAGACTAGCTCAACATATGACCTGGTGGAACAAATGCAGTATTTGTATGTTAGAGTTGTTAAGGCCAGGGATTTTTCTGTTTTTGGTGGTGGTGAGCTTGTATCAGAGGTGAAACTTGGAAACTACAGAGGGATTACTAAAAAGGTCTCCTCAAATCATGCTGAATGGGACCAAGTTTTTGCCTTTTCAAAAGATTGTGTTCAGTCGTCTGTGGTGGAAGTTTTTGTGAAGGAAAATAATAAAGATGAGTACTTGGGCCGTGTTTGGTTTGATCTCAATGAGGTCCCTAAACGAGCTCCGCCGGATAGTCAGTTGGCTCCACAGTGGTACAGAATGGAAGACAAGAAAGGCGATAAGTCTAAAGGTGGTGAAGTTATGGTTGCCATTTGGTTTGGAACTCAAGCTGATGAAGCCTTTGCTGAGGCTTGGCATTCTAAAGCAGCAAATGTGCATTTTGATGGTTTGTGTTCTATCAAGTCCAAAGTGTATCTGTCACCTAAGCTTTGGTATTTACGAGTTGGGGTCATTGAAGCTCAAGATATTGTTATGGGGGAAAAAGGGTCATCACTGATGAGATACCCTGAGCTTTTCGCCAAAGTTCAAGTTGGGAACCAGGTTTTGAGGACTAGAGTTTCTCCGCCTGCTGCTACTAGAAGCTTTTCAAATCCTTTTTGGAACGAGGACTTAATGTTTGTGGTTGCAGAGCCATTTGAAGACTTCTTGCTTGTATCTATTGAGGATAGAATTGCTCCCAACAGAGAGGAAATCGTGGGGAGAGTTCTTTTGCCTGTTTCAAGCCTAGAAAGACGACTAAACGAGAAGCCAGTGACTTCGAGGTGGTTCAATCTTGATACCCATTTGGGCAACCCGAATGATCCCAAAGCTGTGGTTAGATTTGCCTCGCGGATTCACCTCCGAGCCTCACTTGATGGAGGTTACCATGTGCTCGACGAGGCCACAATGTATAGCAGTGATGTTAGGCCAACAGCAAAGCAGCTCTGGAAGCCTCACATTGGAGTTCTTGAGGTTGGGGTTTTGGGAGCCACCAATCTCGTGCCAATGAAAATGAAAGAAGGCAAGGGTGGCTCTACAGATGCGTACTGTGTGGCAAAGTATGGGCAGAAATGGGTCCGAACTAGGACCGTGGTGGACAGCTTGTCTCCTAAATGGAATGAGCAATATACTTGGGAAGTCTTTGACCCTTGCACTGTTATCACTATTGGGGTGTTTGATAATTCTCGTGTAGACAAGAATATGGCTAACTCTATGGCTGGAAACCGGGACTCTCGAATTGGGAAGGTTAGGATCAGGCTATCAACTCTTGAATCAGATAAAGTTTATACTCATTCATATCCACTCTTGATGCTGCATCCTTCTGGGGTGAAAAAAATGGGGGAGCTTCATTTGGCTGTTCGGTTTTCTTGTGCTAATATGGTAAATATGCTTCATATGTACACGATGCCATTGCTTCCGAAGATGCATTACGTTCAGCCTTTGTCTGTAAATCAGTTAGACACCTTGAGGCACCAGGCTATGAATGTGGTGGCAGCTAGGCTTAGTCGATCTGAGCCGCCTTTGGGGAGAGAAGTGGTGGAGTACATGCTTGATCATGATTCTCACATGTGGAGCATGAGAAAGAGCAAAGCAAATTTCTTTAGGCTGACAAATGTGGTTTCTTGGTTTGTTACTATGAGCAGGTTGCTTGAGTCCGCACGCAATTGGCATAAGCCAGTGTACTCAGCGTTAGTGCTGATTGCGTTTATCATTCTCGTATTGGTGCCCGAGCTCATCATCCCTTGTGTACTATTCACCTTGGCTGCGGTAGGACTATGGCGTTATAGGTCCCGCCCACGCCAACCTCCCCACATGGATACTCGGCTCTCATATGCAGAGAGCGTTTATCCTGATGAACTAGACGAGGAATTTGATTCGTTCCCGACAAGTAGAAGTGCAGAAATCGTTCGAATGAGATACGATAGGCTGAGAAGCGTGGCCGGAAGGATTCAAACTGTGGTTGGAGATATGGCAACACAAGGGGAGAGATTTCAGGCATTGTTAAGCTGGAGGGATCCAAGAGCAACATTCTTGTTTGTAATATTTTGCTTCTTTGCTGCATTTGGGTTCTATTTGGTTCCAATCAAATGGGTGGTGGCTCTTTGGGGTTTGTATTATTTGAGACCACCTAAGTTCAGGAACAGGTTGCCATCTAGTGTTGTTTGTTTCTTGAAGAGGCTGCCAACCAGGGCAGATAGCATGTTGTAAAATCTTAGTCATTGGTGGGGAGTTAGGCATGTATTTTATGAACTGTAGGATCAGAATTTTATCAAGATTAGGATTTGGGTTTTCTATTTTGGATTTCAGGTGTAGACTTGCCCTGAGCTTTTGCTGTACTAGTCTGTTTGTTCAATGTTTCATTGTAATATATCTGGGGTACTTTCTATTCTCTTTTTGTTGCATTGGAGTACATATACTGATCTATATCTATATTCTATACTAACAAGTAACCTAGACTATTGTGTTGCTGAAAGTGGTGTGGTTAAACATTTGTTTTAACCTCCCAATACTATTTCAAATAAGATAATAATCATATGGCAACTCAAGTTTGTTCTTCATAAAACATATTTAAAAAATATGCGCTCTTATCACTAAATATGTTTTTTCATCTATGAGTGCAAAATATTATTTTCGATGTATTGATCATAAGATAATAATATATTTTATATTCATTGGAAATAGATATAATTTTTGTTATTGTTGCTCTAACTGGTGAAATTTTAGATTTACCATACCATGATGTCATAATTGTGATATTCCTTATATATTAAAAATATTGTGCTATCTTCTTAGAGCTATGAAGGCTTGTGACATTTAAGCTAGCATTTTCAAATTCACTAAAAAAGTGTAAACATACATTGAAGGGGTGAAATACTAATGCAATCAGTGTGAATATAAATCAATACATTCTATTCTTGTTGAGCTGTTTTTCTATAATTTTTTTATGGGTTTATTCTTCTATTAACTTAGTTAAATGTGATCAATATTCATTATTTTCAACATCACATACTTTTTTCTTTTTTGTACTCAAACATATTTTTAAAAGATTTACATAATATATTTATATACGGTTAAAACTGGGCCTATCCCATTTTACTAGATCGAGACAAGGGAATTGCACTGAGGGCCAGCCTCGTAATGGATCGAACCAGAGCACGAAGACAAGATATCGAGTTCGAGAATCGAGGTGCCTATCGAGATCGAGGCCAGCAGCAATCGAGACCAAATATGACAGACTTCGAGCAAAACGTAATAACAAAAAGCGAGATATCGTAACTGGTCGAAGATCACGGCAGAAATCCTGGAACAAATCAAATCAAGGGCGATTGTTTAGGCTAATCATTGAGTTTACTTCCATAATTAGAATTGTACCATAGATAGGATTCCTCTGCTATATAAATAGGGTTGTAATTATTTTGTAGACACTTCACATTCATGCAGATCAAAGCAATACAATATTCTCTCTTTAATTTACATTCTCTTGTTCATCATCTTGTCATATTCTTTTAACTCTTCTTGCATTGACCAGTTCGAAGATATCCGAGCTCGAGAGCTTAATTATGTTGTGACGCCGGTTTGCCTTATTTTATTGTCAATTTCCATTACTAATCTTTACATTTATCAATTGGTATTAGGTGAAATCACGTATCCTTAAAACCACATTATAAGTTTAATTGTTATCCAGTTTTTAAGGTAAACAGTTTGGCGTCCACCGTAGGGTTAACGATAATAGTGATTGTCTGGTATTCATTCTCATAACACACACTACTTTACGCTTGCTCTTGTGAGTATTTTTGATTTCAGGATCTACATGTCTAACTCGCAAGCAGAGCAGTACCCACTCACACCGATGACGGCCTCGGTTTTCATGGAGAAAACGGTAATGTCGCCGCCCCAGGCATCGAAGTGCCTCAAGCTGGCCACTAGGGAGTACTAATCGCAGACCCCGTCGATGTTAGTTCGCATATCGCCCTAAATGCAAATATGGGCGTCGACCCTGGAAATAGTGTCCGGAGAGATGCCCGAGCTGCCGATCAGAACGCACAGAGTGGTGAAGAAGGCGGAATTAGCTTTCGAGTGATATTCGAAATGTTGCAGACTCAACAAGCTTCGATAGCGCAACTCCAAAATCAGAATCGAGCGCCAAGCAGAATTGAGCTCGAAACATCACAAGAGGTTGTTCATAGAGTTAATCCTATACCGGAGAAATCGAATGCTAATGAATCGAGGACTGACCCTACCATTGTGAAGATGCTTGAAGAGCTCACTAAACGGATCGAATCAGGTGAAAAGAAAATCGAGGCTAATGACAAAAAGGTAGAAACATACAACTCACGGGTTGACCAAATACTGGGGGCACCCCCAATCTTAAAGGGTTTGGATTCGAAGAACTTCGTGCAGAAGCTTTTTCCTTAAAGTGCGGCTCCGAAGCCCACTCCTAAGAAATTCCGTATGTCGGACATCCCCAAATACAATGGGACCACCGATCCTAATGAGCACGTCACTTCTTACACATGCGGAATAAAGGGAAATGACTTAATAGATGATGAGATTGAATCTGTTCTATTGAAGAAATTTGGAGAAACTTTATTGAAGATGGCGTGACAGAAAGGTGCCATGATATGGTATCATAACTTACCACCCAACTATATTGATTCATTTTCTATGCTCGCAGATTCTTTTTTGAAGGCCCATGCCGGAGCCATTAAGGTTGCAACAGGGAAATCAAATCTCTTCAAAGTAAGACAAAAGGATAGCGAGATGCTCAGGGAATTCATATCTCGGTTCCAAATGGAGCGAATGGATTTACATCCAGTCACCGACAACTGGCATGTTCGAGCTTTTACACAAGGTCTCAACACTTGGAGTTCCATAGTTTCATAACAATTGAAGCAAAATTTGATCGAATATCCAGCTGTCACTTGGGCCGATGTACAAAATCGGTATCAATCAAAGATTAGGGTCGAAGATGATCAGCTGGGAACTCTAGTTGGTTCGATTTATCCCAACACGTCTATGGACAGAGTTAAAAAGGACGTCTATCGGGAACCACGATCGAATAGAGATATATACCATCCATACAATGGAGATCAAAGAAATAGCGGGCCCAGACGCAACCCCATACGGAATAATAGAAGGAACAATCGAGGACAGAGTTCCCAGGGGCTTATAAGCAAAAGCGGTTTCGATAGGGATTCCAGATCCAAGGAAGCACCTCGACTGTGAGAATACAACTTCAGCGTCAATGCATCAGGTGTTGTATCAACCATCGGTTCGATTAAGGATACTAGATGGCCCAGATCCTTACAGACTGATCCAACTTAAAGGAACCCAAATCAAATGTGCAAATACTATGGTACCTATGGTCATAGAACTGAAAACTGCAGATAACTGAGAGAGGAGGTAGCACGTCAGTTCAACGTGGGCCACCTTCGAGAATTCTTAAGCGATCGGGCCAACAATCACTTCAAAAATAGAGATTCGAATAGGCAAAACGAACAGGAAGATCCACAACACGTAATTCATATGATCGTTGGTGGGGTCGATATCCCTCAAGGACCGGTATTCAAACACACCAAGGTGACGATCACGAGGGAAAAGCGAACTCGGGACTACTTACCAGAAGAAACCTTGTCTTTCAACGATGAGGACGCAAAGGGGATCGAACAACCTCACAATGATGCACTGGTAATATCTATCCATATGAATAAATTCAAGTTAAACATGTGTTGGTTGATCCAGGTAACTCAGCAAATATTATTCGATCAAGGGTCGTAGAGCAACTCGGCCTCCAAGATCAGATCATGCCCGCAGCTCGGGTAGTTAACGATTTCAATATGGTAAGTGAGACCACCAAAGGAAAGATCATTTTGCCAGCGAATGCAGCTGGGACTATCAAAGATACAAAGTTCCATGTGATTGAGAGTGACATGAGATACAACGCACTGCTCGGAAGGCCTTGGATACATAACATGAGAGTAGTACCTTCGACACTTCATCAAGTTCTGAAGTTCCCAACTTCGGAATGAGTCAAAACGGCATACGTTAAACAACCCGCCGCCAAAGAAATGTTTGCAATTGACGAAGTGATACCAATATCATCGCTTTCGTCAACAAAGGGATCAAAGTCAAAGGGAAAAAAAGAAGTCAAATAGCAACCATTAGTACCGGCCTCGGCCCCATCGTAGGAGCAGGAGATCTTCGAGGATAAAGATTATATGATACCTCGAACCTTTATAACCCCCGACGATTCTGATGCAACGAAGTCGATGGTCGAGGAGTTGGAACAACTCATATTGATCGAGCATCTTCCCGATCGAAAGGTATACCTGGGCACGAGGTTAACTCCCGAGCTCAGGAAAAAACTCGTTCAATTCTTTTTAAATAACATGGATTGTTTTACTTGGTCTCACCTAGATATGACAGGTATCCCACCAGAGATCACAACACATCGATTGAGCCTGGACCCGAAGTTCAAACTGGTAAAACAAAAGAGGAGGCCCCAGTCTGAGGTAAAACATGCATTCATCAAGGACGAGTTAAACAAGCTTCTCAAAATAGGATCCATTCGGGAAGTATAATATCCTGAATGGTTAGCAAACATAGTTGTAGTCCCTAAAAAGGGGAACAAACCTAGAATGTGCGTATATTATAAAGATTTAAACAAAGCATATCCCAAAAACTTTTTTCCTTTGCCGAATATTGATCGCATGATCGATGCCACGGCCGGCCACGAGACCCTTAGTTTTCTCGACTCTTATTCCGGGTAAAATCAAATTCAAATGAACCTGGAGGATCAGGAAAAAACTTCATTCATCACTAAATACGGGACCTACTGTTATAATGTAATGCCGTTTGGGCTAAAAAATGCTGGTGCTACTTACCAACACCTAGTGAATCGGATGTTTGAAGAACAAATAGGCAAATCAATGGAGGTATATATTGACAATATGCTAGTTAAGTCCCTGCGACCATTTAACACATTCGCAGGAAACCTTCAACATATTGAAAAAATACAACATGAAGCTCAATCTTGAGAAATGTGCATTCGGGGTCGGTTCGAGCAAGTTCCTCGGATTCATGGTGTCAAATCGGGGAATCGAGATCAACCCCGATAAAATTAAGGGAATCGAAGACATCACAATTGCGGATAGCGTTAAGGTCGTACAAAGATTGACAGGGGGGATAGCCGCCTTAGGCCAATTCATCTCGAGGTCTTCATATCGAAGTCACAGGTTCTTCTCGCTGCTCAAAAAGAATAACAATTTTTCTTGGACCCCGGAATGCCAACAGGCATTGGAAGAGTTAAAGCGGTATCTTTCGAGCCTACCATTACTTCATACTCTGAAAGCAGACAAGCAACTCTACTTATATTTGGTAGTCTCGGAAGTTGCAGTAAGTGGTGTCCTAATTTGAGAAGAGCAAGTTATGCAATTTACTATTTACTATGTTAGTCGAACTTTAGGTGAAGCCGAGACCTGGTACCCACACTTAGAGAAATTAGCGCTTGCTCTAATAAGCGCCTCTAGGAAATTAAAACTATATTTTTAGTGCCACCCAATTTGTGTGGTGACCACTTACCCTCTTTGTAATGTCCTGCACAAGCCCGAACTCTCGGGCCGATTGGCTAAATGGACCGTCGAAATCAGTGGGTTTGATATAG
The DNA here is from genome assembly GCF_000393655.2 of Nicotiana sylvestris. Taxonomy (NCBI): domain Eukaryota; kingdom Viridiplantae; phylum Streptophyta; class Magnoliopsida; order Solanales; family Solanaceae; genus Nicotiana; species Nicotiana sylvestris. The sequence continues at coordinate 62,955,667 of NC_091065.1, forward strand.
TATCAACCTCGAACAGCCATCAAGTCTCAAATTTTAGCAGACTTCGTGGCCGATTTCAAGCTAGCCCTCGTACCCGAGGTTGAAAAGGAACTTTTGTTTAAAAAAAGGGTACATCTTCGAGGGTGTGGACCCTTTTCACAGATGGCGCTTCGAATGTGAAGGGGTCGGGGCTAGGCATCATTTTGAAGCTGCCAATAGGAAATACAATTAGACAATCTATCAAAACCCCTAAGTTGACTAACAATACGGCCGAGTATGAGGCCATGATTATAGGTCTCGAGCTGGCTAAAAGCTTGGGATAGACGTCATCGAGGCCAGATGTGACTCCCTACTTGTGGTTAACCAAGTCAACAGGACCTTCGAGGTTCGAAGAGATCAGATGCAGAGGTACTGGGACAAATTGCAGGTAACCTTACACCGGTTTAAATAATGGACCCTACAACATGTACCTCGAGAACAGAACAGCAAGGCCGATGCTTTTGCAAATTTGGGGTCATCAGTCGAAGACGATAAAATTAGCTCGGGGACTATCGTACTACTTTCGAAGTCACTAATATAAGAAGGTCACGCCGAAATAAACTCCACAAGCCTAACTTGGGATTGTAGGAATAAATATATCGAGTATCTAAAAAAGGGAAGCTTCCATCGGACCCCAAGGAATCGAGGACTCTACGAACAAAGGCTGCACGATTCACATTGACCGAAGATGGAATATTATACAGAAGGATGCTCAATGGACCGTTGGCAATACGGTGGGGTCGGGGAGACACCGACTACGTTCTATGAAAAATTCAAGAGGGTACTTGCGGGAACCATTCCGGTGCTAAATCACTGGTTCACAAAGTCATCAAAGCGGGATACTATTGGACCAATATGGAAAAAGATACTAAGGAATTCGTTCGAAAATGCGACAAGTGCCAAAGATATGCACCGATGATCCACCTCCCGGAGAGCAACTTTATTCAGTCATATCCCCATGGCCGTTCATGAAATAGGGAATGGATATCGTCGGCCCTCTGCCATCGGCCCCAGGTAAATCTAAATTAATTTTATTTATGACTGACTATTTCTCTAAATGGGTTGAAGCATGGGCTTTCGAGAAAGTCAGGAAAAAAGAAGTCATAGACTTCAACTGGGATCACATCATATGCCGATTCGGGCTACCCGTCGAGATATCATGCGACAATGGAAAATAATTTATTGGCAGCAAAATAACAAAGTTCCTCGAAGATCACAAAATAAAAAGGATATTGTCGATACCGTATCATCCTAGTGGGAACGGACAGGCCGAATCAACAAACAAGACCATCATTCAGAATCTAAAGAAGAGATTGAAAGACGGTAAGGGAAAATGGAGAGAAATTTTGCCCGAAGTCCTTTGGGCGTATCGAACAACATCAAAATCCAGCGGGCAATGCCGTTCTCCTTAGTATATGGTGTCAAGGCTCTGATACCAGTCGAAGTCGGGGAACCTATCATAAGGTTTCGATACACAACGGAAGAGTCAAATCATGAGGCTATGAATACAAGACTTGAATTGCTAGATGGAAAACGAGAAGCCGCCCTCGTTCGAATGGCCGCCCAGAAACAACGAATCGAAAGATATTATAATCGAAGAGCCAATCTTCGACACTTCAAAATTGGGGACTTAGTTCTGAGAAAGGTCACCATCAACTCTCGAGACCCAAATGAGGGAAAGCTCAGTCCAAAATGGGAGGGACTGTATCAGGTCCTCAACATCGTCGGAAAAGGATCTTACAAACTTAGCAAGATGAACGACGAACAATTGCCAAATAATTGGAACATATCACGCCTCAAACGATATTATTGTTAAGGTATAACCTTCTCCTTTTTCATTTGTATTTTATACTAACTTGTTGCAGGTGTTCGATCGAAGGCATCGAAGTTCTCTCCAAAAACGAAGTCCTTAAGCCTGAAAGCACATGTTGCACTCTTTTTCCCTTCGACCGGTTTTTATCCCAAATGGGTTTTTCCGGCAAAGCTTTTACCGAGGCAACCATTTTTCGTGCTTGTGATCACGTGATTTTTTCCCTATATGAATTACCCCACAAATTTAAAACAAAATAAAATTTTCCATTATTTACAATTTCGTAGATTTTTGTAGAATCTTTCGTTAATTGTTTGCATTTGTCTGCGCATGTTTGTTTTGTTTAATTATGAAAAATACAAAAATATGTTGCATTTGTATTTAGGATTTAATGTTGCATTCTTAAAATTAATTAGTAATATATTTGTCTCATAGAAATGGAAAAATCACAAAAAATAGTTTACTTTTTGCACCCTTCAATTTTGATAGTTTTTCCTTTAATTTGGTTTTTAATTAATTGTGGTAATTATTAGTTAGAGTTAATTAATTTAATTTGGTAGGGTATTTTTGATTTAGGAATTAATTTGGGTTAGATTTTAATTTTTTCGGAAAAAAGAAAAGAGGAAAAGAATTTATGAAAAAATAAAAAAAATGGAAAAGAAAAGAAAGGAATTGAGGAAATCACATTGTTGGGCCAAGTCTTTAATTTCCCCCAGCCCAAATGAAAATTCACACCAGTACCTGCCCAATCCAGGCCCAGACCCGCCTCCAATACCCGGTCCGCCCCACACACAATCCCAAACGACCCCGTTTTCATAGCCTAAATCAGGACCATTGATCCCAACTGATCGAACGGCCCAGAAGTGGCTTGTCCCTAATATAAGAATGTCGGAGCTTCAACCCCCCCCCCCCATCGTCTCTCGTCTCTCTCAATCCACCCTATTTAGAGACCCAAAACCCTAGCAGCCGCCCCAAATTCCCCACCACCGTCCGCCGGCGGTGCCAGCTCTAAACTCCACCAAAATTACACCACAAAACCACCACAGCCCCATCGTTCCGAATCCCCACTCCATTCCCCTCGAATAGGGCTGGAACCCCTCGAATCTTAAATCTAAGGTTCGAGTCCTAGAAACCAAAGCCAAAATTCATTCATGCAATATTATCTCTCCAGTGTTTATGAGCGTTCAAGACCGATTTTATCACGAAACAATGTTATTCACCTATTCTTGACAAAGAACAAGTGATTAATATTATTTTGCGGTTTAAATCAGAAGGTCAGTCGATTTTAAGCCTAGTCGGTGAGTTCCCCTCACTTTTCTACGCGTCTTATTCCCCTTCTTTTCCTCTCTTTTTCTTTAGTTAGATTTTTTTTTTCTTGCTCGGGCCGAAAACTCGACCAATTTCCTAAGTTTAAACTGTTTTCTGTTCGTTTTGTCCCTTTGTTTCTTTTTCAAATTGTAAAAGTTTGTCCTTTGATTTTTCTTGGTCTATTTGGTCTGTGTTAATGGCATGATTCAAATTTCTGATTTCCCCTTTCTGTCTTAGCCACCTAGTTTAATTTAATTAGGTCGTTTTGATTTAATAACTTAGTTAATTCCCTGCGTATTTGTGTTAATTAATCAGTAACTTAGTTTAGATTTTTAATTACGGAAATCGTTTCAGTGTTTGTGTTATTTCGTTTCTCCAGATACTTATAGAATTTAGTGGGGTTAGGTTGTTGTTTGGGCTTTAGTTTGTTTCCGACCCATTTGCAAAGTGCAGCCCGTTCAACTTGGCTTAAGTCATTGGGTGAAATTGACCCATTTGGAATTCTGAAGTAACTTGGTGAATCTTATGCAACTGCATTAGGGAGCTTCTAGGAAGCTGCGGTTGGGGCTATTCTAAAATTTTGATTTTTAAATTAAGGGTACTTTAGTAAAGAAAAAAATTGAAGAAGGTTTTCTAAGCAAAAATAAAAATTAGAAAAGGTCCTAAAGGCAAAACTTAGTCCAATCTCTGCAGCCCTAATACCTTGCCTATAAAGGCACCTTTACCTTCTAGGTCAAGGCAGGGATTTTCTTAGAAAAAACCCCTGAAAACAACAACGGCTATACTCTGCATTCTTGACACTTTTCTGGTTAAAATCTACCATATTGTTGCTGATTTTGGTTATTGATCCTGATTGTTTAGTTGAAATCACTGAAAAGTTCCATAATTGTGCATCTGGGTGGAAATGGATTGAGTCTAAGTATGGAAGTCTGATTTGAGTTGTTTTGGGAGTTTGGTTTGAAGTTTGGATCAATTTCAACTAGTTAAACACTGTTACATTGCTGTTGGTATTGCTTTGATGTTGCTGACCTTTCATTGTTCTTATTTTCTTGCTTTTCAGGTATTTCTTGGATCTCTTTAGCCTATGAAGTGTAAGATGTGAAGTTTTGTAACTAAGATGTAATTCAAGACCATTAATGTGCAATTATTGATATTTCATATTCGTAATTTTGTGTTATCTTAGTTTCTTTGAATCTGTTCAATTATCCAGTCATGATTGGTTGAAATCTGATTTGTAAATCTGGACAGGCATTCTATGTTAGTATGCTGGTGTGTTAAATAATTTTGGAATTATGTGCCGATGGAGATTAATTGGTTACTTGCAATAGGGACTAATCGAGATGAATAGCATATATTCTATTAGATTAGGTTTGGGCTTTGTTCAATTTTAGCATTGTTTTTCCATTTGAATTTGTGAAAATGCCAAGTAGTGGTATGCTTGACTTTCGAATTCAATTTAAATTCTTGCATTTAGTTTCCTTTGAAAAGCTCTGGGTTGTATAGCTTTGTTTAAATGCATTAGTTTGAAATCAGAATTTGGCATAGGTTTAGATCTTTGAATGTAAAACGAAAAGCAGTTTTTGTATGAACACTTGACTATCATTTTAGAAGGTTAAATCTTGGCATATAATGAGAGTGAGGTTCAATGGTGTTTCACATATGATTAAGGGCATCTGAATTCACCAAGGTCGAAAATTAACATGGGATCAGTTCTAATTCCAAGTTGTGTGGGAGCAGTTTTGTGCTGCTGCAGGGACTCGATCTTGAGTCCCCGCGTTACAATTGCATTATGCTTTCAAGTTGGGCTTTCTTTTGGGGCTTAGTTTAAGCCGTTGGAAATCAGTAATTCAATAGTAGCTTTACAACTATGATAAGTTATTGGGCCCACTTTTAGGCCCAGGATTGAAAGTGGAATGGGTATTGCCCATTGTTAATTATTTATTCTGATGTTTAAATCTGAACTTTAGCATAGAGAGCATTTCGAATTCCTTTAGGTCTTTCTCTTTAATTAAATAGACTCTTTAAAAATAGGTTGAGGCGCGCCATATTAGCCAAATGTATAATTTATGGCCCTCAATATTTTGATCAATTTTAGACAAATAGATTGGAGGTGTGCCGTGCCGAACAAAACCTTAAATTGCATGGCCCTCGTTTAATTAATATTTTTATCTTTAGAAATCGAGGCGTGCCATTTAGCGAATTTTTCATGGCCCTCGCAAAGTTGCAAATGCGTAGTTGCTTTAGGCACGTTATTTTAATAATTTACCTTCCTAAACTAGGGTGCGCATTTATGCTACCCAAATCCAAATCTCAACAATGTTAGGTAAAATATATCGAGAGCCACGGGTGCATTTATGTGACGTGGTTCAAGACGTATTTTAGATGACGTTGCAATTTTTCCTTAAAAATAACTAAAAGCGGTTATAAAGTTTAAAATCGCACAATAGTTTAAAACATGTATTAAAATCAGATAATAGGCTAATTATAACAATTGATCGACCGTGCTAGAACCACGGAATTCGGAAATGCCTAACACCTTCTCCCGGATTAACAGAATTCCTTACCCGGGTTTCTGTGTTCGTGGACTGTAAAACAGAGTCAATCTTTTTCTCGATTCGGGATTTGAACCTGTGACTTGGGACACCATAAATTATCCCAAGTGGCAACTCTGAATTTAATAAATAAATAATCTCGTTTCGATTGTCACTTTAAGTTGGAAAACCTCCCTTATATACCCCTTCTCGGGGGGTAGTGAAACAGGAGGTGTAACAGCTCTGGCGACTCTACTGGGGATCGAACCCAGAATCTCTGGTTAAGGGTTCAGAATTCGAGCTTAGATGAATTGTTATATTTGGCTTTATTAATTATCTGATTTTGTTACATGTTTGGGCCTAATGTGCTACGTGTTGCTTTTACCGCTTTGATATTCTGTGAACTGTATATAAACTGCTACGAAACCCTTCTTCTCTCTGAGTCTTTTAAATCATGGAGGAGTGTGCACTTCGTGTGACTTCTTTTCTGTTAAAGTCATATCCCAAATTTTAGAACGAGGTTCGAACAAGTTGCAAAGTCGGTAAAGCTTCTGTATTCCCGGTATGCTGCCCCCCCCCGGCTCGAGTTGTCCGCTCGGGTAAGCCAGGTCTAGAACAATAAACCCAGGTTTTAAATCTAGTATAACAAGACCTCATGTTGGATCCCGAGTAGGAACGTTTGCTTGCATCATGTGCATTTGACTTTGGAGACTCAACACAGGGGTTGGGTCTATCTAGGACAGGTGTACCTGAAATGAAAAGACCATCATGATGCATCCTACTTGCTACTTGTGCATTTTTTTGCCTCGAATTTGCATATTGACCGGCTTATAGGGAAAAGGTTGAGAGAAGGAAAGCCAATGTGAGGGCTAAGAGAGATAATTGCTTGTTTTGAAAAATCGATGTCCCAAAATATATTGAAACTCTGCCAAAATTTTGAGAAAAAAAAAAGAGAGAAATTTTTGTTTTGTTTTGAAAAAAAAAGTTGGTTTTTGTTTTGTCAAAATTGCCCGAACTACGCCAGTTTGATTCTCACCGGATGTAAGATACGTAGGCAACCCCCATCGGGTCCAACTTCCTTTTCGCAAAAATAGCCTAAAAAGAACAAAAAATTTATGTTTATTGAAAATAAGTAAGGTGATGTCATTCTTGTCAAAAATAGTTGAATGTCCCTCAAAAGGGTGTCGGAAGGCTGTTTTTGCAAGAACAACCACCTTTAGTCATTTTTAAAGGTTTTGGCTGGTTAGACGACACAGCCTTAAAATCTTTGTTTTCGAAGTGTTGAAAGGCCGTATCGACAAAGCCGAATATTTTTGTGAAAATATTGAGAAAAAAATGGTCATTTTTCTTGAGTCATAATTTTCTTTTGATGAAAATCACCCTAATAAATGTGCAGAATGAGCACGAGTCAAAGTTTGCAAATAACAATCATGAACAAGATCCCTTTGGAGTTGCATATGTGGTGGGAGGATCTGGGTAAATCAGAGCAAGATAAGGTCAATCTACATCTGGGAGGCCTCACCGGGTTGTTGAAGATCAGTCCTAGAGGAGACATCATAAGGGTGTTGGTTACGTTTTGGGACCCATCTCATAATGTCTTGCAATTCTCGGATTTTGAACTCACATCCACCTTAGAAGAGATTGCATGTTATATGGGAAGTACTGAAGGTCTGAGGCATAAGTATCTGATAGCTCCAAGAGCCGTTAACTCTCACAAATTCATGGACTTGCTAAAAATAAGCAAGGGAGTCTCGTACTCCGAGTTGGAGGACGGTTTTTCCACTCTACGTTTTATATACCAGAGGTACGGGCATATAGGAGGATTCAACAACCCGGAAAGCGGTGTTTGTAGCAAAGGGAACCGATCAAAATGGGATGAGCATAGGTGTTTCGCTTTCATGGTAGCTTTCTTAGGCCTCGTGGTGTTTCCCCGGAAAGATGGGAACATCGATCTGCGGGTGGCTGGAGTCATCAAAGTCTTTATTACCAACGCCAAGAGCACCCTTGCCCCTATGATAGTATCTGAGATATACCGAGCTCTCACAGCTTGTAAAGCTGGGGCAAATTCCTTTGAGTGATGCAATTTGCTACTACAAATGTGGATGATCGAACACCTGTGTCACCGCCCTCAGTATATGAGTTGTGGGATCGTAGATAAAAGTTGCGTTGAAGAGTTCGACACAAGAATTTCAGGGTTAAAGTTCCCGAAGGGGTTTGGAGATTGGGTATCCCGCCTTCGCTCCATCACTTCGGGGCAAATAGAATGGACACTAGGTTGGCTTCCTATTGAAGAAATTGTGTATATGCCTGCCACTGGTCCTTACTTCCTCCTAATAGGTCTTCGAGGAATTCATCCTTACGCTCCATATCGGGTGATGAGACAGTTGGGAAGGTGTCAGGTGATGCACCCAGATGAAGATCTTAGTGTTTATGCGGTCGAGGTTAGCTCCGACGGCCAATTTTATGAAGAAACAGTTCGTTCTATTTGGAATGAGTGCCAGTATTTGGCAGCGAACACTCGAGTGCGTGACCTATCTAGAGGCGAGGTCTCACTCGCCTATCTTGCCTGGTATAGAAAGAAGAACGCCATAAGGGCTGAACCTGAAAGACCAGCCAAAAAGCCTCACATTCAGGAATTCGTTGAAGCATCGCAAGAACAGTGGGCTTGGTTGGCCAAGGAGAATGAGTATAGGGCCACAATAGGAAAACTAGAAAAGCAAGTCAGGGATCTCCAATTGAGAATGGTTTGCAAGCCGCGGCGGATTAAGGTGAAAAGAAAAAGATAGCCAAAGAAAATGAGGCCCTTCGAGCCCAGATTTGACAAAATGAAAACAGCAACTGAAAATCCCGCCAGAAGTGCAAAGGATGAAAAGCTTATAAAGAACCTTAGGCAGAAGGTGGATGAGTATGGTTTTGATTTGAACAAAGCAGAGGGTGAACTAGACAGGGCTCGAACAAAATTGGCTAAGAATGCAGAAGAACAAGTGCACTTGGTTAAACAGTTAAAAGAGAAATATGACAATGAGATTTTGGGGTTGAAGAAAAGGGTTACCATCTTTGAGAACAAAATGATCAAACAGGCAAAACTTTAAGGCAAAAAGGGAACAATGTTACGCAGCGATGGCACAGTTAGAAAGAGATTTGCAACAACTTCAAGAACAGAATTATGTAGCCGAACAAACTTTGAAAGCCAGGGCCCAGCAGATTGGGCATTTGTTGCAATAAAAGGGTGTCATAATAGAGAGAGTAAGAAGGATCGCCGACTACATCGCGATGAAATGTAGTAGTTGTGAGGATATGACTAGATTCATGTTCTTTGCCACCGTGATGACCTTTGTTCGCCACATAATGGAAGATCTCTACCACCTCCAAGGGGATTTAGCGCATAGGCCCGTGGCGAGACCGAACGATGTCCCTCGGGCCTCAAGAGCAGTTGAGGCGTTGATGTATTCGTGATTTTCATTTAAGTCTGTTAGTCTGTTTTCGAGTTTTATTTTCATCTTTCTGTTTGAGTGTGTATTTTCATCTTTTCATCAAGGTCTGTCAGTGTCTTTTTGAGTCTGTTAGTTTTTGAGTCGTTGTAATCAAAGCATTTTCTTTTTATGAAAATCTGAAAATCCCGAAATATTTTATTTTTACACTTATCCCAGAACTAAGCTTGGTCTGATTTATGCGGGGTCATGATACGTAGGCAATCTCCATATGATTCGGCCATAATCAAAAGAAAAAGAGAAAAGAAGAAAAAAAAAGAGGAAAAACAAGAGAAAAACAAGAAAAGAAAAGAGAGAAAAATAAGAAACCGTGGGGATGGAACAATGGCAGAACAAGAAAAAGACATGAAAGAATAAAAACAAAGAGAGACCAAGCAAGCAAAGGCAAGAATGAAAAAGAGAAAAAAAAAGAGAAGTTGCAAATGGAAATAAGGAAAAGTCGGGATGACGCAAGCAACCGATCAAATGCATAATAGAAACAGTTAACTGCTTAGGTGCATTCACTCCTCAAATGTGCAATTGCCTATCCGTTAAAGCCCTAATCGCTAACAAGTTTGTTATTGATGAAATTATAGTCCAGGCAGGTGGTTAGTTTGATTGGCATTCTAACAACTCACTCCTACAACACCCGGTCCAAAAACAAGCTGAACATGGCCAACCAAGAACTTGAGGAAAGTATTGTCGATCCGTCAAAAGAGGTGGAAGAATCGGAGGTTAATCTGAAAGATGAGTTGTATAAGCTGAAGTAGCAGATGGCTGAAATGTACCAAGCATGGGCAAAAGGGCACCCACCGCCAGTTTACCCCGCCAATCCTGTTTTTATCTCGCCATTGGCTCAGACCCAGGGACCTCCCACTTCGAACTCATCTCCGGCCTTTCCCCTCTACCAACAATGCTACGGCACCACTTCCCATACATCACAAGCTCCACCACCCAAACAAGTCTCGTACCCTCCTCCATTAGTCACTCCAATTTTTGTGTCACCCCTACCTGCTGCATTACACCGATCCTCCAATGAGCCTCTGTTCCAGACTCACGACAACCAGTATTACCCCACGGAGCCCACTTTCAAGGTTCCCGAACCCTATTCCTACACTCCTCATTTTGACCTCCCTGCGGAAACCGAAAAACCATCTAAAAATCCCGAACAGAAGGAGATGTTCAGGAAAGTTAAAAGCCTAGAACAGTCATTCGGGGACATGCGGGGGTTGGGAGGTCAAGTAAGTGTGGCTTACAAAGATCTATGTCTATTTCCAGATGTGCAATTACCGGCAGGGTTTAAGATGCCCAAGTTTGATTTGTATGATGGGCACGATGATCCAGTGGCGCATTTGAGAGGTTTTTGTAGCAAAATGAGGGGAGCTGGCGGGAAAGATGAGTTTTAAATGGCGTATTTCATTCAAAGTCTGAGTGGTTCGGCGTTGGAGTGGTACACTCGGCAGGATCACGGAAGATGGTACACATGGGATGATCTAGCTCATGCATTTGCTTGCCACTTCCAGTACAATCTCGAGATTATTTCGAATCGTCTGTCTTTGACGAAACTTGAGAAAAAGCACAATGAGAGTTTCAGAGAGTATGGTTTTAGGTGGAGAGAACAGGAAACAAGGGTTGACCCTCCAATGAAAGAAAGTGAAATGGTGGATTATTTTTTGTAGGCTTTAGAACCTACGTATTACGGTCATCTGGTATCAGCTATAGGTATGTCCTTCAATGAAATGGTAAAGATGGGAGGTATGGTAGAAAAAGGCTCAAGACAAACAAAATCATGAGTTATTAGGCTATTAAGGCAACCACCCAGGCCATTCAAAGCGGAACTGGGGGAGTAATTGGAAAGAAGAAGAAAAAGGATGTAGCAACGATTGATTCAGGAGCTTGGTTCGGACCCAGGGGCCCATCACATTACTATAACCAGCCTCGACCCCACCACCAAACCTACCCTCATACCCCATATAGCCCACCACAACACTACTACCCATCACCAGACCCCCATTTTTCTGTCCACCATGCCCAAACATACAGCCAACCTCCGGCCCACGCACAATGGCATGCACCAGTCCCACAAAATACGTACCCAGCTCCACAAAATGCCTATCCACCCCCAAGAGCCTACCGAAACCCTCCTGGATCAGGTTTTCGGCCCAACCAAGCATTTAAGAACAAGATGTTGCAAAAGAAGAAAACTTTCACTCCATTGGGAGAAACCTATACCAGTTTGTTCCACAGGTTGCGACAATTGGGTATGCTGAGTTCGATCGAGGCAAAACTGCCAAATCCTCCCCTGAGGATCCTTGATCACTCTGTGAGTTGCAAATATTGTTCTGGTGCTCCGGGGCATGACATAGAGAAGTGCTGGCAATTGAAAATAGTTATTCAAGAGCTCATTGATACTAATCGGATTGAGGTCCAAGCTCCGAAGGCACCCAATATGAACCAGAATCCGTTGTCGGCCCATCATTAGGCAAATATAATCGAGATAGTGCATAAGGGAGGGGAGCCTAAGAAGCCTTCGCAAACCGTCATGATGATTCGGTCCAGTGAAGTTAGGCCAGTTGAAAAGCCAACAAGTGAGAAATCGGTGATCAGGTTGAGCCGGGCAAACAGTGAACCATCTGCAGTAGTCGAGAAGGGGACCCTAAGTGATGTAGCAGTAAAACAAGAAAGAGTAAAAGTGATTGTGCCAGGAGTGGCGAACAAACCTGCTGTAATTGTGGAGGGTGCCCGCACAGATCCTATCATTTAGCCGGTAACTCAATTACTGATAGTCAACAGCAAGGCGGTCCTTGGAATTATGAACGAGTGACAGTGACTTACAAGGGGAAAGAGGTTAAAGAAGAAGTTTGTGAGACCCATGGTTTGACTCGATCGGGGAGATGTTTTGCCCCCGAAGAGTTGAGAAAAGCTAAGATCTCCAAAGACAACCCAGTGCTAGTGAAGAAAGTTGTGACCGAGGAAGAAGTAGAGGAATTCTTGAGAAAGATGAAAGTGCAGGACTATTCCATTGTGGAGCAGTTGAGGAAGACACTGGCTCAGAATTCACTATTGTCATTATTGATCCATCAGAAGAGCACCATCGGGATTTAATGAAAATCCTGAATGAGGCCCGCGTTCCTGACAAAATCTCAGTAAACCACTTGGAAAAGATAGCTAACAAGATATTTGAGGTAAACAGAGTCACTTTTTCTGATAATGAGTTGCCCGTGGAGGGTACTGAGCACAATAGAGCCCTCTATCTTACGGTGAAATGCGAAGATTCTGTGGTTACTCGGGTACTGGTTGACAATGGTTCTAGTGCGAACATTTGCCCTCTCTCCACTCTGAACAAGTTAAAGGTGGATGATGAAAGAATTCACAAAAACAGTATCTGCGTTCGGGGATTTGACGGTGGAGGGAAAGATTCAGTCGGGGACATAGTGCTTGAGCTTACAATAGGGCCAGTTTAACTTACCATGGAGTTCGAGGTGCTCGATGTGGCTGTTTCTTACAATCTACTGTTAGGTCGACCCTGGATTCATGCTGCAAAAGCGGTCCCGTCTACTCTGCATCAAATGGTCAAGTTTGAATGGGATAGGCAGGAAATTGTTGTGCACGGCGAAGATAATTTGTGTGTTCCCAGTGATGCCATTGTTCCGTTCATAGAGTTTGAAGACGACAAGGGGCCATGGGTTTATCAGGTTTTTGACATGGTACCGGTAGAGAAGATTCTAGAAAGGAAGTGCATTCCAACTCCGAGGGTAGCTGCTGCATCAGTCATGGTAGCCGTTGAAATGTTGAAAAATGGTTTTGTATCGGGCAAAGGTTTGGGTGCATCTTTGCAAGGTATCGTACAACCGGTGTCTCTTCCCAGAAACTTGGATACATTTGGTTTGGGGTTCAAGCCCACAGTTGCGGACGTGAAAAGAGCTAGAAAGTTGAAACAGAGGGTCTGGGTCCTCCCAAAGCCCATAACACGGCTCTCCAGATCATTTGTCAGGCCTGGCACCAAGAAACGCCCTGTAACAACAGTTCCCAGTGCTGTGGTTGGTCCTGATAAGGAGTTGATTGAAAGGTTCGAGAAGTTATTCGATGATGTGAACATGGTGGAAGCTGGAGAGGGTTCTAGCAAGGCAGATGTGCAATTTGTTGGGCCCAGTGCAAAGATTAACAATTGGGAAGCTACTTCTCTCCCCACCAGGAAGAAGTTTTGGTAGTTTGCTTTGATTTTCTTTCAGTTTATCTGGATTATTCCAGGGTTGTAATTTAGATTCTAAGTTTCGTCCGTTTGGATGTATAAACCTTGTTATCTTTTAATTTCAATGAAATGCAACTTCCTTTTTTTCCTCATTCCTGATAGTTTTATTTTTGTTTTCTTTTCTTCCTTGTACAGTTCTTTTTATGCTGGTTTCAATAACATGACATGCATGAGGAATCTTCAACCCAGTCTTAAAAGCCAATCTAATTCTGAAATAGTAATTCAAGAAATAGAGTGTGATGATGAATCAGAATACAACGAGGATGAGGCCTTTGAAGAGATTAGTAAAGAACTAAGTCATTTTGAAGAGAAACCCAAGCCTAACCTGAGTGATACAGAAGCAATCAATTTAGGGGACGCAGATAATATCAGAGAAACTAAGATAAGTGTCTATCTTGAACCTCAACTCAAGGAGGAGATAATTAAAGCGTTACTTGAGTACAAAGACATCTTTGCATGGTCATCTGATGACATGCCGGGTTTAAGCACTGACTTGGTGGTTCACAAATTTCCCACTGACCCGGCATTCCCTCCTGTCAAGCAGAAGCTGAGGAAATTTAAGACTGATATGAGTGTGAAGATCAAAGAAGAGGTCACTAAGCAGTTTGATGCAAAAGTCATTTGGGTCACTTGGTATCCCACTTGGTTAGCCAATGTAGCACCTATGCCAAAAAAGGATGGCAAGACCAGGGTGTGTGTTGATTACCGTGATCTCAACAAGGTGATTCCCAAGGACAACTTTCCACTGCCAAATATCCACATTCTGATTGACAATTGCGCCAAGCATGAGATTGGGTCTTTTGTGGATTGCTATGCAGGCTATCATCAGATCCTAATAGATGAGGAAGATGCAGAGAAGACAACATTCATCATGCCATGGGGAACATACTGCTACAAGGTCATGTCTTTCGGTTTGAAAAATGTTGGGGCAACTTACATGAGGGCAATGACAACCATATTCCATGACATGATACATAAGGAGATCGAGGTTTATGTGGATGATGTAATTATAAAGTCTAGAAAGCAGTCTGATCATGTCAGAGATTTGAGAAAATTCTTCCAAAGGCTTCACAGGTACAATCTTAAGTTCAATCCTGCAAAATGCGCATTTGGTGTGCCATCTGGAAAATTGTTGGGATTCATAGTCAGTCGTCGAGGTATTGAATTGGACCCGTCAAAGATCAAAGCTATCCAAGAGTTTCCACCCCCGAGGAACAAGACTGAGGTGATGAGTCTATTAGGGAGGTTGAATTACATCAGCAGGTTTAGTGCTCAGCTTACGACAACTTGCGAGCCTATCTTCAAACTTTTGAAGAAGGATGTTGCGGTCAAGTGGATAGACGAGTGTCAAGAAGTATTTGATAAGATAAAGGGATACTTGTCGAACCCACCTGTGTTGGTTCCACCAGAACCGAGGAGACCTTTGATTCTGTATTTGACGGTCCTGGACAATTCATTTGGTTGTGTGTTGGGTCAGCATGACATCACCGGCAGGAAGGAGGAGGTCATCTATTATCTCAGCAAGAAGTTCACATCTTATGAGGTTAAGTACACTCACCTTGTGAGGACATGTTGCGCCCTAACTTGGGTAGCACAGAAGTTGAAGCACTATTTGTCATCTTACACTACATACCTCATATCTCGTTTGGATCCATTAAAGTATATCTTTCAGAAGCCTATGTCTACAGGGAGACTCGCAAAGTGGCAGATCTTGGTCACAAAATTTGACATCATCTATGTGACTAGGACTGCGATGAAAGCCCAGGCACTGGCCGATAATTTGGCTGAGAACCCAGTAGATGAAGAATATGAGCCTTTGAAGACTTACTTCCCTAATGAAGAGGTAATGCATATTGATAAATTGGAACCAGTTGGGGATCTAGGTAGGAAACTTTTCTTTGATGGAGCTGCTAACATGAAAGGCATCGGATAGGGGTTGTACTTATTTTTGAAACAGGGCATCACTACCATGTTACGGCTCAACTTTGTTTCTACTGTACTAACAATATGGCTGAGTACGAGGCGTACATTTTGGGTTTGAGGTTGGCTGCAGACATGGGTGTCCAGGAAGTCTTGGTCTTGGGAGACTCGGACCTTCTGGTACACCAGATTCAAGGAAAATGGGAAACACGAGATTTAAAACTCATATCGTACCGGCAATGTTTGCATGATCTTTGTCAACAGTTTCAATCAGTAGAGTTCATGCATATTCCAAGGATCCATAACGAAGTTGTTGATGCTTTGGCTACCTTGGCGTCAATGTTACATCATTCGAATAAAGCTTATGTCGACCCATTGCATATTCAGGTCCATGATCAGCATGCTTACTGTAATGTGGTATAAGAAGAGCTTGATGGTGAGCCTTGGTTTCATGATATCAGGGAATATATCAGGACGGGGGTGTATCCGGTACAAGCCACAGATGATCAAAAGAGAACAATTCGGCGGTTGGCGAGCGGATCTTTCTTTAGCGGAGGGGTTTTGTACAAAAGAACTCCGGATCTTGGATTGTTGAGATGCATAGATGCTAGACAGGCCACAACTATCATGACCGAGGTACATTCTGGAGTCTGTGGACCGCATATGAGTGGATACGTGTTGGCAAAGAAGATTCTCTGAGCAGGTTATTATTGGCTCACTATGGAGCGAGATTGTATCAGTTTTGTGCGTAAGTGTCATCAGTGCCAAGTGCATGGAGCTTTGATTCATTCTCCACCATCGGAATTGCACACAATGTCTGCACCGTGGCCTTTTGTCACATGGGGCATGGATGTCATTGGGCCAATTGAGCCGGCAGCATCAAATGGGCACAGGTTCATTCTAGTGGCCATCGACTATTTCACCAAGTGGATGGAGGCTAAAACGTTCAAGTTTGTAACCAAGAAAGCGGTGGTTGATTTTGTGCACTCAAATATCATTTGTCGGTTTGGGATCCCAAAGGTGATCATTACAGACAATGGGGCTAATCTCAATAGTCATCTGATGAAAGAGGTATGTCAGCAGTTCAAGATTACACATCGTAATTCCACCTCTTACCGCCCCAAGGCAAACGGAGCAGTTGAGGCGGCCAACAAGAATATAAAGAAGATACTTCGGAAAATGGTGGAGGGTTCTAGACAGTGGCATGAAAAGTTGCCTTTTGCATTGCTGGGTTATCGCACTACTATTCGTACTTCAGTAGGGGCGACTCCTTATTTGCTGGTGTATGGTACCAAAGCAGTGATACCCGCAGAAGTGGAAATCCCATCCCTTCGAATTGTTGCGGAGGCTGAAATCGATGATGATGAGTGGGTCAAAACCCGTCTGGAACAACTAAGCCCGATCGATGAGAAAAGATTGGCAGCAGTGTTTCATGGCCAGTTGTATCAACAGAGAATGGCAAGAGCATATAATAAAAAGGTGCGTCCGCGGAAGTTTGAAGTGGGTCAGCAAGTGTTGAGATGTATCCTTCCATATCAGGCAGAAGCGAAAGGCAAGTTCTCCCAAATTGGCAGGGGCCGTTCATCGTAGCTAGAGTGTTTTCCAATGGTGCTTTGTATTTAACAGATATAGAAGGCAAGTGTGTAGAAATGGCCATCAATTCTGATGCGGTCAAGAGATATTATGTATGATTTCTTTGTTTAAATTGTATTTGTTTGTACTTGGCATATTTTGAAGATTGGAATGACGAAGGCATTTTGTTCTTCTATCTAAACACTTTATCCTTTGTTATCCCTTTGAGCATTGTTTATTTCCTTTCATACCCCTCTTTTGGAATCAGTAGCAAAGATCAGAAACGCAAGCGTGAAAGATAAATAAAGGAAAAGAGAGAAAGGAAAAGAATGAAAAGAGAAAGAAAAAGAAGAAAAGAAAAAAAGAGAAAAAAGAAAGAAAAACAAGAAGAAAAGAAGATAACAAAACAACAAGAAAAGAAAAAAAAGCAAAAAGAGAAAGAAAAGAAAGAGAAAATCACAACAGCAAAGCAGTTTCTATGTCATGAACTACGTTCGACCTAATTCCTTTTAAGGATACGTAGGCAGCCTCATGGTTCGTCCCTATCAAAATAAAAATTCAAAAATCCCCAAGCAAAGAAACTGGGGCAGAAGTTGTGTTTGTTGTAGGAAATCTGATTCCAAAAGTTGTAATTTTGAACCCATTTGAATTGTTTTGAGCCTTTGATACCCTTTCTTTCTAACCCTATCCAAAAGCCCACGTTATGGTCCAAACAAAGACCTTCTGGTCAATTTTCGAGAAATGCCAAGTCGAGCAAGTAGAAATGATTCATATCAGGGGCAACACTCTAGTCCAAGCAGAAAAATGTTGAAAATGAGAGTCTTATTGGTGAAAACCCTCATGGGCACCATAAGGCGACGGGAGCTGAGAGAAATAAAAAATGAGAGAGTTTTATTAGTAAAAACCCTCACGGGCACCGTAAGGCAAAAGTGAGTTGAGAAATGAACAAATGAGAGAGGCTTGTTGGTGAAAAACCTTCAGGGCACTGCAGGCCGAACAAGGTCAAGGTTTTGGTCAAGAAATCAGGTTATGGAAACTCCGGGGCAACAAAGTATGGCAACTGAAAGTTGATTGGTTGGACAGATTGGGCCGATTAATCTGAAATGCATGTCATGATCATTGGTGTCAGCTGCTCCACTCAGATAAGTCTCTTTTCTTTTTCCCCTTCAGATAATCTTCTAGTTTTGGATTTTTCTTATCCTTAACACTGAAAGTCATTGCATTTCATTCCTTTTGGGTTTATTTCTTTAAGATGTTCCCAATGTCAGTTTTGTTTAAGGAAATAAGAAGGAATTTTAAAGCTTACTCCCAACTTCCAAAGTTGCACAAGGCACAGGGCGGCCAAGGCATTGCTAGAGATAGTATGATGTGAAATGGGGTATAAAAGGTCAGAGGAAGTTCCATCGGTGAAATGGTTTGGTAATTTCGTGGGAAATGCAGAGGTTCAAACAGATAGGGAAGAGATGTAACACAACGGTTTGGGTATAGAACACTCGGGTCATCCAATGTCATGGGGTTTGAAAGTCAGTCGGGAAGTCAAGCAGTTCTTGTCCAGTTTAGGAGAAGTCAGTCAAAACAAAGCACGACAGCATGGAGGCCATTTTCAGCAAGAATGCCACAAACTAACCACCTCATTTTAAACTGACAAGATTTTTCTTTGATTGAAACAGGGGCAGGAAATTTCGATTGTTTCAGAGAAACCTACCGTAAGGAAAGGCAAGCATCAGACAGGTTTGACTGTAAATTTTCAGGACCCTCCTGGAAAATGGGACTTAATTTAAAATTCAAAACGATCATGAGTAGAAAAATCTAGCATTAAATGTACCCCAAAGGAATATAAGTTGGCTTCAAAGTTTGCATGCTTGAGATAAGATTCAATTAGGAGTTGTCAGGACCCTCCTGAATAATGGGATTTAGCTTTAAGACTTCCATTAGATAACAAGATTTAGCGTAAGCTCTGTTGTAGGGTAGTGCAATTCAGCCGTAAAAATTGTCACTTTTAAGATAATACTTGATTTTTGATTTTCAGGACCCTCCTGGATAATGGGAAGTAGTTTAAGACCCTCTTAGATAACAAGATTTAGCAGAAGTCACATCTTTAGAAGATATAACTTAGATTTAAAATTGTAGTTTAATTAAGAGTTGTCAGGACCCCTCCTGGATAATGGGACCTAGCTTTCAAATTCGTAGTAATATTTGGTGACATGATTCAGTTTAACACTCACATATGTGTCCAGCTACCAAACTGGGGCAGAAAATTTTCTTTGTTTTGACTATTTTGTTGAAATCAGGCACCCACTTGGAGAACAGGGAGAAGCAGTTCGAGTTCAGCAATCAGGTGCCCACCTGGAGAGCACGAGAATACAATTCAAGTTCAGCAGTCAGGCGCCCACCTGGAGAGCACGGGAATACAATTCAAGTTCAGCAGTCAGGAGCCCACCTGGAGAGCACGGGAATACAGTTCAAGTTCAGAAATCAGGCGCCCACCTGGAGAGCACGGGAATACAGTTTAAGTTTTGGCAATCAGGCGTCCACCTGGAGAAAAGGAAAGCATCTCAGATTATAATTCGAGTTCAGCAATCAGGCATCCACCTGAAGAAAAGGGAAAGTGTCTCATATCACAATTCAAGTCGGCAACAAAGGGACTTCATCTAGAAAATACAAGGCAACATGAATTACAAGATCAAGTTTGAAGATATATATAGGATTCTTGTAATGCATAGATCATAGTTTAGTCTAGTTTCTTTTATTGTGTCATGGTGTAATAAGGGGTTCAGTAAGCAGTAGTAGTAGCAGCAGCAGCAACAGTGAAATCACAGCTTCATGGTAGTCCCAGCTACCAAAACTTCCTGAACTATACTGACCTGATTCCTTTTTAGCCAAGAATATGTAGGCAACCTCGAAAGCAAGGTGCGGTCAAATTTTTCAAAAATGCTTCCCACGGAGTATTAAAACGGGCAAAAATCGCTCGTATCCGCTCACTTTATCTTTGCACGAAAACCCTTCGTGTTTCCGAGTAAAGAGGGGAAGCTGTGAGCACGTGATTTTTGCCCTATATGAATTACTCCCACAAATTCAAAACAAAATAAAATTTTCCATTGTTTGCAATTTCGTAGATTTTTGTAGCATCTTTCGTTAATTGTTTGCATTTGTCTGCGCATGTTTGTTTTGTTTAATTATGAAAACGACAAAAATATGTTGCATTTAGGATTTAATGTTGCATTCTTAAAATTAATTAGTAATATAGTTGTCCCATAGAAATGAAAAAATCACAAAAAATAGTTTACTTTTTGCACCCTTAAATTGTGATCGTTTTTCCTTTAATTTGGTTTTTAATTAATTGTGGTAATTATTAATTAGAGTTAATTAATTTAATTTGGTAGGGTATTTTTGATTTAGGAATTAATTTGGGTTAGATTTTAATTTTTTTGAAAAAAAGAAAAGAGGAAAAGAATTTATGAAAAAAAAATGGAAAAGAAAGAAAGGAATTGAGGAAATCACATTGTTGGGCCAAGTCTTTAATTTTCCCCAGCCCAAATGAAAATTCACACCAGTACCCGCCCAATCCAGGCCCAGACCCGCCTCCAATACCCAGTCCGCCCCACACACAATCCCAAACGACCCCATTTTCATAGCCTAAATCAGGACCATTGATCTCAGCTGATCGAATGGCCCAGAAGTGGCTTGTCCCTAATATAAGAATGTCGGAACTTCAGCCCCCCCCCCCAATCATCTCTCGTCTCTCTCAATCCACCCCATTCAGAGACCCAAAACCCTAGCAGTCGCCCCAAATTCCCCACCACCGTCCGCCACCGGCGCCAGCTCCAAACACCACAAAAATTACACCACAGAACCACCACAACCCCCTCATTCCGAATCCACATTCCATTCCCCTCGAATAGGGCTGGAATCCCTCGAATCTTAAATCTAGGGTTCGAGTCCTAGAAGCCAAAGCCAAAATTCATTCATGCAAGATTATCTCTCCAGTGTTTATGAGCGTTCAAAGCTGATTTTATCACGAAACAATGTTATTCGCCTGTTCTTGACAAAGAACAAGTGATTAATATTATTTTGCGGTTTAAATCAGAAGGTCGATCGATTTTAAGCCTAGTCGGTGAGTTCCCCTCACTTTTCTACGCCTCTTATTCCTCTTCTTTTCCTCTCCTTTTCTTTAGTTAGATTTTTTTTTCTTGCTCGGGCCGAAAACTCAACCAATTTCCTGAGTTTAAACTGTTTTCTGTTCGTTTTGTCCCTTTGTTTCTTTTTCAAATTGTAAAAGCTTGTCCTTTGATTTTTCTTGGTCTGTTTGGTCTATGTTAATGGCATGATTCAAATTTCTGATTTCCCCCTTCTGTCTTAGCCACCTAGTTTAATTTAATTAGGTCGTTTTGATTTAATAACTTAGTTAATTCCCTGCGTATTTGTGCTAATTAATCAGTAACTTAGTTTAGATTTTTAATTGCGGAAATCGTTTCAGTGTTTGTGTTATTTTGTTTCTCCAGATGCTTATAAAATTTAGTGGGGTTAGTTTGTTGTTTGGGCTTTAGTTTGTTTCCGACCCATTGCAAAGTGAAGCCCGTTCTACTTGGTTTAAGTCATTGGGTGAAATTGACTCATTTGGAATTCTGAAGTAACTTGGTGAATCTTATGCAACTGCATTAGGGAGCTTCTAGGAAGTTGGGGTTGGGGCTATTCTGAAATTTTGATTTTTAAATTAAGGGTACTTGAGTAAAGACAAAAATTGAAGAAGGTTTTCTAAGCAAAAATAAAAATTAGAAAAGGTCCTAAAGGCAAAACTTAGTCCAATCTCTGCAACCTAATACCTTGCCTATAAAGGCACCTTTACCTTCTAGCTCAAGGCAAGGATTTTCTTAGAAAAAACCCCTGAAAACAACAACGGCTATACTCTGCATTCTTGACACTTTTCTGGTTAAAATTTACCACATTGTTGCTGATTTTGGTTTTTGATCCTGATTGCTTAGTTGAAATCACTGAAAAGTTCCATAATTGTGCATCTGGGTGGAAATGGATTGAGTATAAGTATGGAAGTCTGATTTGAGTTGTTTTTGGAGTTTGGTTTGAAGTTTAGATCAATTTCAACTGGTTAAACACTATTACATTGTTGTTGGTATTGCTTTGTTGTTGTTGACCTTTCATTGTTCTTATTTTCTTGCTTTTCAGGTATTTCTTGGATCTCTTTAGCCTATGAAGTGCAAGATGTGAAGTTTTGTAACTAAGATGTAATTCAAGACCATTAATGTGCAATTATTGATATTTCATATTCGTAATTTTGTGTTATCTTAGATTTTTTGAATCTGTTCAATTATCCAGTCATGATTGGTTGAAATCTAATTTGTAAATCTGGACAGACATTCTATGTTAGTACGCTGGTGTGTTAAATAATTTTGGAATTATGTGCTGATGGAGATTAATTGGTTACTTGCAATAGGGACTAATCGAGATGAATAGCCTGTCTTCAATTAGATTGAGTTTGGGCTTTGTTCAATTTTAGCATTATTTTTCCATTTGAATTTGTGAAAAAGCCAAGTAGTGGTCTGCTTGACGTTCGAATTCAATTTAAATTCCTGCATTTAGTTTCCTTTGGAAAGCTTTGGGTTGTATAGCTTTGTTTAAATGCATTAGTTTGAAATCAGAATTTGGCATAGATTTAGATCTTTGAATGTAAAACGAAAAGCAGTTTTTGTATGAACACTTGACTATCATTTTAGAAGGTTAAATCTTGGCATATAATGAGAGTGAGGTTCAATGGTGTTTCACATATGATTAAAGGCATCTGAATTCACCAAGGTCGAAAATTAACATGGGATCAGTTCTAATTCCAAGTTGTGTGGGTGCTGTTTTGTGCCGCTGCAGGGACTCGATCTTGAGTCCCCGCGTTACAGTTGTATTATGCTTTCAAGTTGGGCTTTCATTTGGGGCTTAGTTTAAGCCGCTGGAAATCAGTAATTCAATAGTAGCTTTGCAACTATGATAAGTTATTGGGCCCCTTTTTAGGCCCAGGTTTGAAAGTGGAATGGGCATTGCCCATTGTTAATTATTTATTCTAATGTTTAAATCTGAACTTTAGCATAGAGCACATTTCGAATTCCTTTAGGCCTTTCTCTTTAATTAACTAGACTCTTTAAAAATGGGTTGAGGCGCGCCATATTAGCCAAATGTATAATTTATGGCCCTCAATATTTTGATCAATTTTAGACAAATAGATTGGAGGTGCGTCGTGCCGAACAAAACCTTAAATTGCATGGCCCTTGTTTAATTAATATTTTTATCCTTAGAAATCGAGGCGTGCCATTTAGCAAATTTTCCATGGCCCTCGCAAAGTTGCAAATGCGTAGTTGCTTTAGGCACGTTATTTTAATAATTTACCTTCCTAAACTAGGGTGCGCATTTATGCGACCCAAATCCAAATCTCAACAATGTTAGATAAAATATGTCGAGAGTCGCGGGTGCATTTATATGACGTGGTTCAAGACGTATTTTAAATGACGTTGTAATTTTTCCTTAAAAATAATTAAAAGCGGTTATAAAGTTTAAAATCGCACAATATGTTAAAACATGTATTAAAATCAGATAATAGGCCAATTATAACAGTTGAGCGACCGTGCTAGAACCACGGGATCCGAGAATGCCTAACACCTTCTCCCGGATTAACAGAATTCCTTACCCGAGTTTCTGTGTTCGCGGACTGTAAAATAGAGTCAATCTTTTCCTCGATTCGGGATTCGAACCGGTGACTTGGGACACCATAAATTATCCCAAGTGGCGACTCTGAATTTAATAAATAAATAATCCCGTTTCGATTGTCACTTTAAGTTGGAAAAAACTCCCTTATATACCCCTTCTCGGGGGGTAGTGAAAAAAGAGGTGTGACAGTGCTAACTTAGAGCAATATAATAGTATTTGAGGCTTCTTTACAATCAACCTCAAATACTGGAGGGCATCACCCTCGGATGTTACGTTTTCAAGGAAAATACTTCGTGTCAATGGGTCTCGGTAGGTAAATTTTGTAAAGGGCTAAACGTCAAATGAACTGTGTCCATGTAGATTACTCGAGACCTAATGGAAAAACATGTACGCATAAATGATCTATTGAAAGAAATATTTTTCCTTATCAGATTTTCCATGCCTTAGTGAATTTCTACTATACAATTTCATACTTATGATCTATTGTGGAAACTGGCTCAAGTGACCATCACACTCGAACAATCAACCCTGTATTCGGGAATTGCCATCCAAAAATCAAAATGCTCGAATTATTAAACTTCAAGATTATAAGACCTTAAAAAGGCAACCCTCGTTTTTATAGGCCACGGCCACCCCACTCGGGGACTGTCGCTTTGAACAAGTTCGAAGTATAATTGAGAAACAAACCCAAAGGGCAAATCTCAAAGTTAAAGGCTACGGCCAAACTAACACGGTTCGAAGACGTCCTAATTCCGTAACAAAATATGCCTTCTAATATTTTTACAAAACCGGTTAAAAGGGCTACTCTCGGCAAAATTACAAAGGGTTTCGATAACATCAACCCTCAAAAACCTTAAGGGGTATCAAATTGTTCAAACTCTCGAACAAGCTTACACTAAGGCATAACAAAGTAAAGGTTTTCGATAACACTAACCCTCGAAAATCCTAATGGGTACAGATTTATCTTGTGTTAAGGCATAACAAATTCTTATATGATTAAACTTTTTAAGCCGAAAAGGGGGGAAAGCTATTCTTTTGAGTCCATATCGTCCCAATTCAAGAGCCTAAGGGCCATTATATTTTTGAGTTCGAGAATCCACCCTCACTTTGAGTTCGAGCAAATACTCATCGATTATAGAGACTATATTAGTCTGATTTTGATCAAGTCGCCTAAGTTTCAGATTCACAAACAAAATTTTCACAATGCACGAAGTGAGTCAAGATTCTCGCAAGGTATAAAGTGTATCAAAATTGTCATAATGCAAAAAGTAAATGGAATTTTCACAAGGCAAAAGTCGTGATAAGAAAGGAAACGTTATATATATATATATGAAATTATTTACATGGATCGGTCAGGATCCTACAGAAAAAATTCAAAAAAAAGGCAAAATCCTAAGTGCCTAATTTTCTTTGGGAGCTGCGTCTTCGTCATCAGAATCCTCTCCACTCTCAAATCCACTCGCGCTCCCAGAATCATCATCATCGAAAGAGAGCAACGCTTTGGCTTCGGCCTCAAGTTCTTTCACGTTCTCGATATCGACAGCAAGGTTAAAGCCACGAGCATAAATCTCCTTAAGAATCTCTCTTCGAGACTAGTACTTGGCATGCTCGGCAACCCAGTATGATCGAGTCAAAGCCTTATAAGCAACTTCCTTTGCTCAAGCTTGAGTAGCTTAGGCATCAGCTTGGTAGATGGCCATGATTGCCTCTGCGTCAGCCTTTACTTTTCCTGCCTCAGATACGGTCTTTGTAAGTTCGGCGGCCAACCGAGCCTCGAGCTCCTCAATTTTCTTGGCTCGGGCCAAGCTTTCCTCATTCATGATTTGGAGTTGATGTTCGGCCGATGACAGTTAGGCTCGAGCAGTATCTTTCTCTGAAGCAAGGGGGTCCATGTTTTGCTTCCACCCCAAAGTCTTAGCCTTCATCATGTTGGCCTCCTCATGAAGTTGCTCGATCTTTTAGGACTTCTGCTGAACCTGCATGGTCAAAGTATTAGTCGTCATTCCCGAATTGATACATCGAGCTTCTAAAAAAATTTCATTAACTGCTCAATCAGGTCGTTCTTCTCTTTATGGGTTGTGGCCAGTTCGGCTCGGAGTTCCTTGATCTCCTCTTCTTTTTGCCCACTGAGAAGTTTGAGGGCATTTCTCTCCTCCGTGAGCTTTTTATGATCGTCCTCGCACCGGATCATCTCTGTCCAGTACTTAGAGAATGCTTCCCGATGAAGTATCAAAGCCTATGAAGAAAGAAAGGAAATCATGCAAGAAGAAATAAATACAAGCGTAATATTGATGGAGCGAGCTGAGGCTTACCCAGCTCAGAAGTCATTGAGCCTCATCGAAGAAACTCAATGCATCACCCATGTCGGTAGCATCTTTGACTCCCGTGAAGCAACCACGGAAAAGGTCCTCCCCTTCGTGGTTTGTTCCCATAGCGGGGGTCCCCATGTCCTGGGCTTCCTGAATTTGCCCCTCATAAAATATGGGGAGGGTCGGTGAATCACCAATATCTATTGCCCCAAGCAAGTCATTTGGGGTATTCTCTTCGTTTCGAAGGGCCTCGGAACCAACCCCTTCAGGCAAATCTGTCGACTGCTCATCGCGGTGGGAGGCATCTTCAGCCTCTGACGACTCGGGGACTTTGCTTGGGCCATCTTTCGAGATCTCCTCGGTTCGAGGCTGAACCTCTTCGATCATTACTGGATCAGCGGCCTTTGGGGCCTCGGCACTCCTCTTCGTTCGGGCTACTAGCTCGAAGCCAGCATCTTCATTTTCCTCTTTCTCCTCCCTTAGTCGCTGAGCTACATTAGCAAGAAGGACGACGACGTCTTTCTTCGACCTGCGAGCCTTGCTCTTTTTGGGCTTTGGAGTATCGGAGGGCAGGACCCCTTTTCTTTTCTTTTTCTTCGACGGCTTCGGGACCTGGGGCGAAACCTCCTTCTCCCCGGACGGGGGCCTCATGACGGCATCTTTCCCGAGGCCTGTATGAAAGGAAATCAAGTAAGCCTAAGAGGGAAACATTTTAACAAAAGCCATCAAATACGTAAAGAAAAGGCTTACCGAGATTTTTGGCCTCCCACCGGCCCCTTGCTAAGTCGCGCCATGAGCGCTTAGCGTACGAGAAGGTCGAATCTAGGGTCCGAACCCAGGTTTCGAGGTTTAGAATCGCACCAGGCATCCAAGCGACCGCTACATCATGGAAAAGGATATCGATGAGGATGAGTAAAGGAAACAAAATACTGAATAGAAGCTAAAGGAAGGATTTAAGTCGTAAGTCTTCACTCGAACGAACCGACCCATCCACCCTCGATCCTTTTCCTCGTCTATGCTCGAGAACAGCACCTTGTTGGCCCGACGCTAAAGCTTTATTAACCCACCTCGAAAAAGATGGGGCTTGTACAGCCTGATGAGGTGGTCGAGGGTGAAAGAGGTCCCTTTGGCTTTGCTCGCGAAAAATCGGAACAGAATCACAATCCACCAAAAGGAAGGGTGGATCTGACCTAGGGTTATTTGGTATTGGCGACAGAATTCGATGATGACAAGATCGACAGGGCCCAGCGTTAAAGGGTAAGTGTAAACACTTAGAAACTCTTTCACGTGGGTAGTGATATCTTCCTCGGGAGTCGGAATCACCACCTCTTTCTTCTCCCAATGGCAATCTTTTTTGACCCGCTCAAGGTCACTCTCAATTATCAAGCACATGTATCCCGACATTGGCTCACACCGGCCAGGGACAGATGAAGTTTTCTCGACTTTGAAGTTGGAAGAAATATCACACCCCACCTCGGGAACGCACTCCTCAGGGCGTGGCTCCACCGGCCGATCGCAATGAAGAAGCGCCCTCTTTTTATGGAACATTTTTGACGTTTTCGCCATCTTTGTGTAAGTTTAAAGAAAGAAGAAGATGATAAGGTTTGGTGGTTTGAGGGAAGGTGATAACGAGGCCTAGAGATTGTGCAGAACGGAACGTCTTAAAATATGTAAAGAGCTTTGAAGATTTGCAGATAAACTTGAAGAACTCAAAGGGATTTTGAAGATTAGTACAAGAAAAATTCAAAGTTTTAAGAAGTGAGAAGAAGACCTATTTAAGGGATTCATGGTGATGGTTCAAAGGCATTGGTGGCCGACCGCCAACTGACGCTCATTAATAATTTTGGGAACTGTACCAATAGGACATTTCGGTCACTTCCGTCGCTTACGTAACAAGGATGATGTCATGACAGATCGAGATACAAAATCGAAGGCTCAATTCGTTTCTTCTCATTACGTTCCAAGAAACGAGGGGACTATTTGTATATGGTTAAAAACGGGCCTACCCGATTTTACTATTTGATCGAGACCAGGGAATTGCATCAAGGGCCAGCCTCGTAATGGATCAAAATAGAGAACAAAGATAAGGTATCATGTCAAGATCGAGGCCAGCAGCACTCGAGACCAAATATGACAGACTTCGAGCAAAGCGCAATAACAAAAAAGCGAGATATCATAACCAGACAAAGATCATGGCAGAAATCCTAGAACAAATCAAATCAAGGGCGATTGTTTAGGCTAATCAAGGGATTTACTTCCGTAATTAGAATTATACCATAGATAGGATTCATCTGCTATATAAAGAGGGTTATAATCATTTTGTAAACACTTCACATTCATGCATATCAAAGCAATACAATATTCTCTCTTTAATTTACATTCTCTTGTTTATCAGCTTGTCATATTTTTTTTACTCTTCTTACATTGACCAGTTCGAGGATATCCGAGCTCAAGAGCTTAATTACGTTGTGACACTGTTTTGCCTTATTTTATTGTCAATTTCCATTACTAATCTTTATATTTATCAATTGGTATTAGGTGAAATCACGTATCCTTAAAATCACATTATAAATTTAATTGTTATCCAGTTTCTAGGGTAAACAATATTAATATGACATAATACGCACAACGCGCATACGGAGAGACTAGTAGTTAAATAGTGGTTATGACGTTGTTTGCTGCATTTTTATATTACTAAGCTAAAAATCAATATAGAAAATTACTTGTAGTTGTAAGTAATCCTAACATGATAGAGTAAAATTATGTATTGCCAATGCACAAAAGTTAAACTCCTCTCGGATCCCTCAGTTCCTTACTCTAATGCTACTGTGTTTCATCAATTCTTATGGTTTGCTCTACTAATACAGATTGTAGTGTCCATAAGAAACCAACCAATTCGTTTTTTTTTCTTCTTGTTGTTGATAATATGACGTGATTGACTGAACACTAAATTTAAAATGTTAACATTTCACTACTATATTATATGGAAATAGTAAAAAAGTATTAATTCATTAATCAAAAAGTAAATTTGGATATGAAGTTTAAAAAAAATATTAATTCATTAATCGAAAAGAGAAATCAAATAGTTGAAAATAAGGTTGATAGAGAAGTCGTTTGGTCTAATATTTTTTGGCAGTTATAGTAAAGTGCAATTATAGATGAAAAGTATTATAACATAATAAAAGAACCGATCCCGAAAAAAACTTGACTTTTATAGTGAATAATTATTATATACTGATGTCGTTATAGAGAAGTCTAAGTACTTTTTAGAGATATAGTTTGAATTCCTTTATCATACCTTCTTTATACTTTTGGTCCTTCAATTCATCTACCTAGTGTATTTAATTTGTTAAACTTACAGATTATGTTAAAGAATAAAGAAAACTTTTATAACTAGTCTCCAATTTATGATCTTTCACCTATGAAATTTCTTTTAGCAATTGATTGGATAAAATGAGGAACTATGACTCAAGAACAAACAAACCCATCAGACAATCAAAGAAACTCGAGCAGCTCGTAACATCGAATTATACACATAGAAGGGACATTTCAGCCTTTGCCATAAAATTTCAGGGTAGATGCTGTAAGAAAAGAAGCAGAATGTCAGTCCACAGAAACCCTGTTAAAAACACAATAAGAAAAAGCCCAAGCCGATGACCAGTTTTGCTTCCATTTTCTACAACAGTACAACCATGGCCATCCCTTGGGCTCTCTAGACTAAAAAAGGTGTCAAGCGAGGGTCTGTGTAATGCGGAAGACCAGCTCTAGCTCCCAAGGCTCTGCATTTAATTGCTGCCTGCAATCCACCCACAAATCACAGGTTAGTTTTTCCTGACATTTGTTGCCTCGGTTACACCTCCAGACTCTCGGAGTAAGGGAAGGAAAAGTGAAGCCTCCGGCTAACCATGGGGTTTGGAGAAGAGCCGGACCACATTGGGTCTATCATGTGCAACCTTTACTTGCATTTCTGCAAGAGGCTGTTTCCACGGCTTGAACTCGTGACTTCCTAGGCTAATGGAGGAAAGGAACCAAAAGGGGAAGAAAACTAGTCCAAAGAAACAAGATTTCTAACCACTTGAGCAGCAAATGGCAACATTTTCTCTGGTGGCATGTTGGCACAGATAGCTGCAAGATATAATATAGGAGTCATGAGATGAGACTTCAATAAGAGAGCAAATGGAAATGGATGCGCGCAAACATAAAGAGACCAAGATGGTGAGATCTTTAACAAGAAACTAAAGGAACCTCTAACGCATTGAATCTAACTTCAAGAAGAAAGGAGATCAATAGAATTGAGGGACATCCAACCCCTCATATTTCAGACAGCGTGTAGGAAGGCCATGGGATCACAGTAAAAGGGACAACACCGAAATAGATTATGTTGGATAAATACATACAATAAAGAACTGCACCAATGAATGCATCTCCAGCACCAGTTGTATCAACTAGTTCTGTCTGAGGTATACTTTCAGCTGTTCCCACAAGTAACTTACCGCTGATTGTCCCTATCCCTTTTGCATGTAGCTTTGCCACATTCTGCAGCCATAAAAACATATAATCTGAAGCTAATACACCATAATCATATCTACATGCAAGTGAAATCTTAAATAGCAAGACCAGCAGATAAACAAAATTCTAATTAGCACTTTCATTGGCACAAGAAGCACCTGACTGCATTCAACGTTGACTGAAAAGATCAAATGATGAAAAGTCAAAGAGCATACAGTCTTAAGGGTTAAAGGGCGTATAAACAATTTTATATATATTTGAAACTTGAGAAATCCAAACAAGAAATGTGAATGTGTGTGGGGGGGGAAGGGGGGGTGCATCTTTAATAAGTACATGTTAAAAAGGCTGGTTTGAAAGGCAAGTAAAAGGAAATAGAAGTGCTGATACTTTCTTTAGCCAAGAAGATAAACAAATAATACCATGGTTTAGAATAAAGACTATCATAACAGAGGTTATCAATGAGCCCAAGAGGCCATAAGTTAACTGTAAAATAAGGTTCCATGTGCCTACTTTTGCATGATTCCTCCATAACTGCTTGTTTTACAGAAAACGATGAACAGGTAAATACCGAGGATATGCATGCTGGCGATGTTGCGTTAGTGTCTTTTTTCTGATTCAGCTTTTCAAACAAATCGTCGACATCCCTTTCTTCCAGGTCTTGATTGTCTGCAAAAGCATTTAAGTCTCTGTAGGATGCAGAAAATATAAAAATAGTTGCAGTCTTTAGTTGATAAAAAAGAGAAGGAAAAAAAAGCACGCAAATACCCATTTCTGTCCTTTGTAGCATTAAGCAACCATCTTCACCCAGCGTCACAATAACAAATTTAACTTTTGGCAATCTTAAGAGCATGGAAAGAAGGGCGCTTGGAATAGAAGAAGCATCAGTCCATTCCTGCAAGTCAATCAATATACAATTTCCTTATCAGAGCATCACAAAAAGAATTGATGTGAATGAAAATAGCTCAAAACTTGCTTGTAAGTGAGAACGGTTAAGATGCTGTGTGACATACAATTTTTAGCCAGTATGGCCCTTTATATATCATAAAACCAAATGTGTGAACACTACACCCAACATAAAGGTTGTTGCTGTGAGACACTTGCAGTTGCAGTAGTCTAAATTTTTGTCACGTACATAGAACCAAATTCTCATCTCATTCTGAAGTTGGAAAGACTTTATATTGAAAGAGTTGAGCTAAGGCTAGCTGCAGTCTGGCCTAAATACCCTGGTCAAGAGCAGACTACAGAGGACATGCTTGACCAAGTTCCAACCACAAAGGAAGTAGAGGCATCTAATGGAGTGAGGTGTCACAAGCTGAAATCTCTTAGATAGCTCATCACAGCCTTACTGCAATTATTACCATAAAAAAGCAAAGACCTTTTCAGCTTCATTCTTTTTGCATAAATGTGCTCACTTATAATTACTCTGTTCCCCACATGGCATCTCCAACAACAACAACAACCCAGTATAATCCCACTAGTGGGGTCTGGGGAGGGTAGTATGTACGCAGACCTTACCTCTACCCTGAGTTAGAGAGGCTGTTTCCAAATAGACCCTCGGCATCCTTCCCTCCAAGAACTCCCCACCTTACTCTTGGGGTGACTCGAACTCACAACCTCTTGGTTGGAAATGGAGGTTGCTTACCATCAGAGCAACCCCTCTTGTCTCCACATGGCATCTCCATGTTCATCAAAGTCTTCTCTTCATAAAGAACATGAATAATTCCCTTCCCTTTCAAGGAGCTTTTCTCTACCGTTTTTGCAGTTAATTTTCTAGAATTTCTTCTCTAGCTTCTTCATACTTTCTTTAAGCGGTCCCATAATATGAGCTTCACAAAAGCATGACCACTCTCAAGCTACATAAAGGAGGCTCGCTTCCGAAGTCTTGTGTGATAAGAATGGGCCACTGAAACTTAAAGGTAAGTTCTACAAGGTAGTAGTTAGACCAACTATGACGTATGGAGCAGAGTGTTGGCATGTCAAGAACTCTACCAGGTTAGGTAAGATTAGGAATGAAGTTATTCGGGATAAGGTGGGAGTGGCGCTTGTGGAGGATAAGATGCGGGAGACGAGGTTGAGATGGTTCGGGCATGTTAAGAGGAGAAGCAGGGGCAAAGGGGTGAGAGGTTAGCCTTAGTTGGTATCAGGAGGGGTAGAGGTAGGCCTAAGAAGTCTTGGGGAGAGGCGGTTAGGAGGGACATGGAGCAGCTAGAGCTGACTGAGGATATGACCCTAGATAGGAGGGTGTGAAGGTCGAGGATTAAGGTAGAAGGCTAGCAGGTAGTTGAGCGTTTCTCTTTGTCCTACTCAATTCGCTAGCAATTAGTGTTAGTATGATATCCTTTTATTCATAGATTGCTATTACCACCTAGAGTTTAACTGCTTTCTTGGCTTTGGTCTTATTTTTATCTTGTTGTTTTTCCTGCTTGTTGTCATTACTTTATTCATCCGTTCTCCAGCCGAGTGTCTATCAGAAACAATCTCTTTGCCTTTCCAGGTAGGGGTAAAGCAGTGTACATCTTATCCTCCCCATACTCCACTTGTGGAAAATTACTGGGTTTGTTGTTGTGATAAGATAAGCCCCTGAATAGTGAAAAATAGAGCGCTAGACTAAGAATTTGGTAGAGTAATATTAATAACGTTGAGGACATTCATAGGGCCTTTAAAGGTCCATGAAAAAGCTTTAACGAGGAACTACAGGAAACTATCCCAATCTAAAATTATTCTCTATGAAGATTAGTGATTGTCCAACTCATTCAAAGGCAGGGGACAGGCTAGAAGCAGGACAAGAGATGTTCACATACTTCCATACATATGCTTGCAGCCAAAAAACTAGACAGATGTAGTTTATAAGAGTGAATATCTTTCCTGAGGAAATTTGGTTGAGCAAACAACATAGCTTGCGAAGCTCAAAAGGTGATCTAATCCTTCTCTTTTCCTCTCAGCATCAATTAAAATGGGTATACCCCTTGTATTTGCCTGCACTGGAAATCCAAAAGCATGCAGTTTATTTCCATTTTAAATGTATTGGATTCAGGAATAGTATTGAGAACTCAGAAAGCTTGATGGAGAGAGAAGTGAGAGGAAAATACCTCCTCTGCTACAACAGCAGCAGTTTCATGCAATCTCCCGTCAAAATAGACAAGCTTAGCACCATCCAATGATGACAACAAATTTGATTGGGAAAGATCAGTAGGTATCATGGGTGGATATCCAGGGGTGTGAATGCAAGTGCGAGTCTTCCTGAAACATCAAACACAAGTAGTTCTTCAATAGAAAGGCAACCTGTTTTCCTACAATTAATGCTAGAACCTCCCCAGTAAAATTCAATCAGCATGCAAGCTGCCAAGAAAAATGATCAACTATGCGATAAAAACTAGTTGGGATTAAGATTCATTGATGTTGCGTCTGTTATTTTCCTGAAGTTCTCGGTTCGGGTAGAGACTTGTATGGCAGTCTAGGAGGGAAATCTGAGATATAGAGAGCATCTAATATTAGAAAACCCCTAATTTGCCGTTAAAAACAAATTGTTTACCAATAATGAAGTTAAATCTGTCCAAATAGAGCAGAAGCACAACGGAAAATTCATAACCAAGCCCAATAAGCGTGATTGAGGAACAGTTCGTTGATTGGTTGATATACAAGCTGCAAAGATGCTGCAGTAAGCAGTATCCAAGACACGTCAGTCTCCATCTTTAAACATGTCAAACTTTTGATGTAATTTCAACCCAGTGTCTCAATAGAGAAGATTTACTGACCAGAAACTGACTAAGGGAACTAAACATCAGAGTCAACGCAGTTAGAACAAGTTAGAGCACAGCATATTTTCATTATTTATCTATTGAATTTTGGTTTAGATGGGCATGTTATGGCGCTGTTTGACTTCTGATAAGTACTCAGAGACTTGAAATTTAGTTTGATTCTTCAATAGCACAGCGCTAAAATTTGCAGCTGCCACCCAGCAAATAGTATATCATAGAATTTTTTTGACATAGAAATTAAAAGAAAACATTAGACAGGACTCACAAGTCACAACTAACACTTGGATATAAACTTCAGCGCTGCAAATCCATGTCAGGACAACTACTTCGCAATCGTAACTAATCACTATCAACAGTCTGGAAATGGCTGAAAACAGAACAAAAGGCACTCACGTTTGGTTGTCAACAATGATGTAGGTAAATGGTGAATTGCCCCCATCAGACACCTGGAATTAAAAAACATATGGTATAAATAATTAAATACTTCCCTTAGAGGTGAGTATATGGCAATAAGCCTGAGGACAGAAAAAGGCAGAATCACGATTTCACTGTTTAAAAAAGTACAGGACCATTTCCATTATATAAACAAACTACAAAAACACAGAAAAACCTTCTAGTTGTCATTTTTCTAGCACTAGAAGCATTGAAGGTCTGGATGGCTCACCACGATAAAAGACGAATCTACACCATCAGCTTCTAGTTCCTCCAGTATCCCCTTTCCTTGAGAGTCATTAGAGACCTAAGAAAACAACTAGGAATTAGGAGATAAAGGTGAAGATTTCAAGGACATTAATTCAAAAGGTTATAGAAGTTACAAATTGAAAATGAAATTAAGAAAGCCAGAGGAAAGATTGATGGATGCTACTGCTTGAAGACTGTTTCTAGCAATCCAACATGATGAAAGGCATTACCATTGGTTGGTTGGTTGAGAGACTAGTTATGCAAGGACTACAATAAATGGATTGTTATTACCAAAGCCTATCATGAAAATGCTAATACACGTACATCCTGTATAAAATAAGACAGCAATTTCCTCATAAGTTATATAGGTCTTACAGGCCCCAGGGCTTTGGTTCAACGGTAAAGATGCAACATGGAATTTTGGAAGGCAAAAGAGAAACACTCGGCCTTAAACAGAGATGTATTTTTTTGTTAGCTTTTTGGTGCAATCTGGTTATTGTACATGATGTAGATGCTATGCTAGACGTAATAGGGATTGCATAACCTGTAATTATACCTAACGCACGGGCTTAGTTCAAGTATTATAAAATCTTTTATTACCTACCCAAAAAAAAACGTAACATGGATTGAGTGGATAGGGCGAACGTCATGATTTCGAACCCTGCCACCGACACGACGCTGGTATTTAAGTGGGAGCAAGTTAGAGGGCTTGCATTAGGGTAGGTTGTCTACATCACACCCATTGGGGTGCGGCCCTTCCCGGACCCTGCGTGAACGCGGGATGCCTTGTGCACCGGGTTGCCCCAACTAAGTTAGAGGGCTTTCATTAGGGTAGGTTGTCTACATGAACGCGGGATGCCTTGTGCGCCGGACTGCCCCAAGTTAGAGGGCTAGGCCCATTCTCCCCACAATTCCGAACCAAGGGATTTCTTGGTTATAAAAACAGAAATTATATAGGGTATTACATTTTTTTTTTAAAAAGAGCTATGCAGGAATTAACTACACGTAGTTTTTCAATGGAAATAAAAAACTGTATTAGTGGAGTCATCTTAATAATGTATAGTTTTAAGCAGGAATTCATGTCACATTAATCATGCAGAGTTCTATGATGGGATTTAATCTTCACCTTATCAAAAAAAAAAAAAAGTTCTATGATGGGATTTTTTTTTTTTTTTTTGGTGTGTGTGTGTGTGGTACCTTTAATCAAACTACGCCATATAAATACATCTTTTCTTCTTATACAGATAACAACCGAGTAGAGGATGCATAAAGAGCTGAATTTCATAGTGAGAGAGAGACCTTTGAAATAATTCTAGGAGTTAGGCCAAGGCGAGCTGCACAAGTCAAAGCATTCCCAGCATTACCGCCTCCCTGGACCTGTAATTACCACAATAATCATTTCTCATTATTGCAAAGAATTTTAAAAAAAAAAAAAGAACACCGAGCTCAAACTTGAGCAGTAACAGTCTTTGCATAAATGTTTAAAAAGAACCTGAAAGCTAGTGCTTCGAATCTTATCATCTGGATTAGGATAAGAAGCAACAGCAGCCAAGAAGTCCACTCCCACCGACCCGCAACCTAACTGTGCTCAAATTACATAACAAAATTCATCTATTAGTATACTATAAAACATACTCTAATAATAACTACAAGTCCATAAGAAGCCGAGGAAAAGGGACCCACTATGATGCGATTTTCGGGGAGCACTATCGAAGCTTGAGTCGCCGGAATTGACATTTTCACTCTGAAATTTCTGCACTACAACTGTCAGCTTATTCTGGTGAAACAGGGCTGACGTAACTGTGTATTTTTAAATAATCTTTAGGAAAAATATGTTTTTAAATTAAGTCAGTATACCTAGCTGTAGTTGGCGAAGGGAAGGGAGACGGCAAAAGGGTACTAGAATTTAGCACTGTGCCACCGCAACTTGGAAGCAGCTGTCCTAAAGTCGCCATTTTTGAGGACCTGATATTAAGCACTAAACTGCGGAAGCGCGTGGCGTTGATCAACCGCGCGTGTCTCTAATGACTGCCAATAACATATCCCCTGATGTAGATGAGAAGCGAGAGCACCGCCTTATTTTTAGGCCTATTTTCTTGATTTTGGACATGCATTTCTGAGAAATAATTTATCTTCTTAAAAATATATTTTTATGTTTGACTGGAAAGTTAAAAATATTTTAAGAAAAAAGTTGTTAAATATTAGAAAATAAGATAATTTTCTGGTTAAAAAATTTAATATTAAAGATGGATAATAACATTGGTTGAAGTAAAATTGGAAAAGGTTTAAGAAAAATAACTTACAACTGAAATGTTATTTTCCCATCTCCGTCGAGAAATATTTTGTAGCAACCAAACATCAGAATGATTTATTCTTTGAAAAACACAAACTGCCTGAAAT
This sequence comes from Nicotiana sylvestris, assembly GCF_000393655.2. Taxonomy (NCBI): domain Eukaryota; kingdom Viridiplantae; phylum Streptophyta; class Magnoliopsida; order Solanales; family Solanaceae; genus Nicotiana; species Nicotiana sylvestris. The sequence continues at coordinate 62,992,910 of NC_091065.1, forward strand.
GTTATAAAATAAAGACTGTGAAGTAAAGACAAGTATAGAGAGAAATTGTTATATTATCCGAATTCAAACTGAGGTACATAATGAACTGAAATCTCTTCTATTTATAGAAGAAAGGAAGCTATTGTGTAAGCTGTTACTATACCAGATATGGATAATCTTCTACCAAGAGCAATGTTTATCTATAACGGAGTACTGAAAGGATAAGCTTATTATACCCGATATGGATAATCTTCTACCGGGGTAATATTTATCCATAACTGGGTACTGAAAGGATAAGCTTATTATACCCGGTATGGAAAATCTTCTACCGGGGTAATGTTTATTCATAACTGGATACTGAAAGGATAAGCTTATTATACCCGGTATGAATAATCTTCTACCGGAGATAATATTTATCCATAACCGGGTATCGAAGTGATAAGCTTTTTAAGGAAGCTTATTTCCAATAGAGTACTAAATAGATAAATATATTTACGGTGGAGTCCCATATGGATAAGCTTCTTCAGGAAGCTTATTTACAACGGAGTACTAAATGAACATCCATAATATAATATATTTATAACACTCCCCTTGGATGTTCATTAAAAGATAATGTGCCTCATTAAAACCTTACTAGGAAAAATCACGTGGGAAAAAATCCCAGTGAAGAAAAAAGAGTACACATATTTAGTAAGACGCATTGTCAGGTGCCTCAAAAAACCTTATAAGGAAAACTCCATGGGAAAAAACCTTAGTAAGGGAAAAAGAGTGCATCGCGTATTTTACTCCCCTTGATGAAAACCTTGTTTCAAATATTTGAGTCTCCGCATTCCAATCTTGTATATCATCTTCTCAAAAGTTGAAGTTGGCAAAGATTTAGTGAATAAATCTGCTGGATTATCACTTAAACGGATTTGTTGCACATCAATGTCACCGCTTTTCTGAAGATCGTGTGTGTAGAATAATTTTGGTGAAATGTACTTCTTTCTATCTCCTTTTATAAATCCTCCCTTCAATTGGGCTATGCATGCAGCATTGTCTTCGTATAAAATTGTGGGTCTTTTCTCACATTCCAAACCACATTTTTCTCGAATAAAATGAATTATTGATCTCAACCATACGCATTCCCTACTTGCTTCATGAATAGCTATTATCTCAGCGTGATTTGAAGAAGTAGCAACAATAGATTGCTTTGTGGAGCGCCATGATATGATAGTACCTCCATATGTAAATACGTAGCCGGTTTGAGATCGAGCTTTATGGGGATCAGATAAATAACCTGCATCTGCATAACCAACAAGGTCTGCACTATCTTTGTTAGCATAAAACAAACCCATATCAAGAGTTCCCTTTAAATATCGCAATATATGCTTAATCCCGTTCCAATGTCTCCGTGTAGGAGAAGAACTATATCTTGCTAGTAAATTAACAGAAAATGCTATGTCAGGCCTTGTAGCATTAGCAAGATACATTAGTGCACCAATTGCACTGAGATAGGGTACTTCGGGACCAAGGAGTTCCTCGTCCTCTTCTGGAGGTCGGAACAAATCCTTATTCACTTCAAGTGATCGAACAACCATTGGTGTACTCAATGGGTGCGCTTTGTCCATGTAAAAGCGTTTTAAGACCCTTTCTGTATAGGCAGATTGATGGATAAAGATCCCGTCTGCTAAATGTTCAATTTGCAGACCAAGACAAAGTTTTGTCTTTCCAAGATCTTTCATCTCAAATTCTTTCTTAAGATATTCAATTGCCTTTTGGAGCTCTTCTGGAGTTCCAACAAGATTTATGTCATCAACATAAACAGCAAGTATAACAAATTCTGATGTCATTTTCTTTATAAAAATACATGGACAAATAACATCATTTATGTAACCTTCTTTCAGCAAATATTCACTAAGGCGATTATACCACATGCGCCCAGATTGCTTTAAACCGTACAAAGATCTTTGTAATCTGATTGAATACATTTCCTGAGATTTTGCTTCAGGCATTTTAAATCCTTCAGGGATTTTCATATAAATTTCATTATCAAGTGAACCGTACAGATAAGTTGTAACTACATCCATTAGATGTATTTCAAGCTTTTCATGTAGTGCTAAACTGATGAGATATCGAAATTTTTTGGCATCCATAACAGGTGAAGATGTTTCATCAAAATCGACTCCAGGTCGTTGTGAGAATCCTTGTGCAACAAGGCGAGCTTTGTATCTTTCAACTTCATTTTTATCATTCCTTTTTCGCACAAAAACCCATTTATGACCAACTGGTTTTATACCAGCAGGTGTTTGGACTACTGGTCCAAAGACCTCTCTTTTAGCAAGTGACTTCAATTCCGATTGAATTGCCTCTTGCCATTTTGGCCAATCAGATCTTTGTCGACATTCTTCGACAGATCGAGGTTCAAGATCCTCACTATCTTGCATAATATTAAGTGCAACATTATATGCAAAAATATTATCCACCACTATTTCAGATCGATTTAAATTAATCCCATCACCAATCGAACTTATTAAAAGTTCCTCACTCACATGAGCTTCGGGTTCATTGATTTCTTCAGGAATCTCAGAACTAATCAGATTTTGGGTCTCTTCAGGAGATCCCTTCATAGTATCGTTTTGATCATTTGTCGATTTTCTTTTTCGAGGATTTCGATCCTTAGAACCCAAAGGCCTACCACGCTTCAGGCGTGTTTTAGGTTCACTATCTCTCATGCTAGTAGATGGTCTTACTGGGACATCAATTCGGATAGGCACATTCTCTGCTGGGATATGTGACTTAGTTATCCTTTTCAAATCAGTAAATGCGTCTGGCATTTGATTTGCTATATTCTGTAAATAGATGATCTTCTGGACCTCCTGATTACATATAGGGGTACGGGGATCAAAGTGAGATAATGATGAAATTTTTCACACAATTTCTCTTTTGATTTCCTTTTTCTCTCCCCCTAATTGTGGAAAATTTGTTTCATCAAACCGACAATCTGCAAATCGAGCAGTAAATAAATCTCCTGTCAATGGTTCAAGATAGCGAATAATAGAGGGTGATTCAAACCCAACATATATTCTTATCCTTCTTTGTGGTCCCATCTTACTACGTTGTGGTGGTGTTACTGGCACATATACAGCACATCCAAAAATTCGTAGATGGGCAATATTTGGTTCATGACCAAAAACTAATTGTGACGGAGAATATTTATTATAATGTGTCGGTTTGAGACGGATAAGTGATGTTGCATGCAAAATAGCATGGCCCCAAGCAGTAATGGGCAATTTTGTTTTCATAAGTAGTGGTCTTGCTATCAATTGCAGGCGTTTAATAAATGACTTTGCAAGTCCATTTTGAGTATGAACATAAGCTACATGATGTTCAACTTTTATCCCAACGGATAGACAATAATTATCAAAAGCTTGAGATGAGAATTCTCCAGCATTATCAAGGCGAATAGCCTTTATAGGATAATCTGGGAATTGTGCCCTTAATCGAATTATTTGGGCTAATAGTTTTGCAAACGCCAGGTTGCGAGATGATAGTAGGCACACATGAGACCATCTTGAAGATGCATCTATTAGGACCATAAAATATCTAAACAACCCACTTGGTGGGTGAATAAGTCCACATATATCCCCATGTATACGCTCTAAAAAGGCAGGGGATTCAATACCAACCTTCATTGGTGATGGTCTAGTGATCATTTTTCCTTGATAACAAGCATCACAAGAAAATTCGTCATTTGTAAGAATCTTCAAGTTCTTTAATGGATGCCCACTCGAATTTTCAGTAATTCGTCTCATCATTATTGATCCGGGATGGCCCAAACGGCCATGCCAAAGCACAAAAGTATTTGAATCCGTAAACTTCTGGTTTACGATAGAGTGTGCTTCAATTGTACTAATTTTTGAATAGTATAAGCCAGAAGATAAAGTTGGTAACTTTTCTACAATACATTTCTGGCCAGAAATATTCTTTGTAATACAAAGATATTCCCTGTTCATTTCATCTATTGTCTCAACATGATACTCATTTCGGCGGATATCTATAAAAACTTAACAGGTTTCTTCGGGACTTGGAGGAGAACAATGCATTGTCTATAATAAGTTTTGTTCCCTTAGACAGAAATATTATGGCTCTTCCGGAGCCTTCAATCAAACTTATATTACCAGAAATTGTTGAAACATTTGCTTTTTCCTTATGCAAATAAGAAAAGTATTTCTGATCGTTGAATATGGCATGAGTTGTTCCACTATCAATAACACAAATATCTTCATGATTTGTCTTTGATCCAAACATAATTTGAGGGTTATCCATATTCTTCAAAATAACATAAATAAAATATATTATAGTAAACATCATTATCAAAGCATAACTTTTATTTATGTACAACAATTACATAACCATACTATCTATTACAAACAACAAAAATTAAAATATTTACATTTCTACAGATTCACTACCGATTACATGACTTGTTTCTCCTTCTGGGAGTGCAAAGTAATCAGCTACATCCAAATGCATGAAGTCTAAATTATCTTCAGAAATAAAATTTGCTTCAGCATTTTTCTCTGTCTTCTTCAGGGAGGCTTGATAAAGCTCAACCAGGTGCTTTGGCGTACGACAAGTACGTGACCAGTGCCCTTTTCCTCCACATCTATAGCATGCATTTTCTGCATTTGGCGCTTGCACCGCTTCATGCTTTTGTTCCTTCCTTTTCCACTGCTGGTGGTGAGGAGGCTTCTTTGGTGCATTATTATTACCATGATTGGGGTTTCTTCCCCGACCACGGCCATGACCACGACTGGGGCCACGACCGCTTCCACGTTTAGATTGGTGAAAGTTCGTCTCATTCACTTGAGGGAATGGACAAGAACCAATAGGTCGGCTTTCATGATTTTTCATTAATAGCCCATTATGTTGCTCTGTTATAAGAAGATGTGAGATAAGTTCAGAATAATTTTTAAATCCCATCTCTCGATATTGCTGCTGCAGGAGCATATTCGAGGCATGAAAAGTGGTGAAAGTTTTCTCCAACATATCATGATCAGTAATATTATCACCACATAATTTTAATTGGGAAATAATTCTGAACATAGCAGAATTATACTCACTGATAGATTTAAAATCTTGTAGCCTTAGATGAGTCCAATCATAACGTGCCTGTGGAAGAACGACCATCTTCAGGTGGTCATATCTATCTTTCAAATTATTCCACAGTATGACTGGATCTTTAATAGTGAGATATTCCATTTTCAGGCCCTCATCAAGGTGATGGCGTAGGAATATCATTGCTTTGGCACGGTCTTGGTTTGATGCCTGATTTTTATCCTTGATGGTGTCTGCCAGACCCATCGCATCAAGATGAATTTCAGCATCAAACACCCAAGACATGTAGCTTTTGCCCGATATATCCAGGGCTACAAATTCAAGTTTAGAAAGATTTGACATTATTTAGGAAAAGAAAGTTCTTACCTCTAATACTTTCAAAGTATTTGCTCGAGATGTCAGAGTCTCGTGCTGATAACGTGTTATAAAATAAAGACTGTAAAGTAAAGACAAGTATAGAGAGAAACTGTTATATTATTCGAATTCAAACTGATGTACATAATGAACTGAAATCTCTTCTATTTATAGAAGAAAGGAAGCTGTTGTGTAAGCTGCTACTATACCAGATATGGATAATCTTCTACTGAGAGCAATGTTTATCCATAACGGAGTACTGAAAGGATAAGCTTATTATACCCGATATGGATAATCTTCTACCGGGGGTAATGTTTATCCATAACTGGGTACTGAAAGGATAAGCTTATTATACCCGGTATGGATAATCTTCTATCGGGGATAATATTTATCCATAACCGGGTACCGAAGTGATAAGCTTCTTAAGGAAGCTTATTTCCAATAGAGTACTAAATAGATAAACATATTTACGGTAGAGTCTCATATCAAGAAGCTTATTTACAACGGAGTACTAAATGAACATCCATAATATAATATATTTATAACACGAAACATATTTTTTCATACCGAATAAATCATTACTAACAACTGCTTGGTTAAGCATTCTTTACTCCTCAGCGTCTTTCTTTAGTCAGAACTTCTCCAAGGTCTATGTGAATCAGAACCTTCCGATTAATCTCTGTTTTCGTGACATCAAAATGTGTTCAAACAAAATATTCAGGGTGATATTTTCTTCACATGGAGTTCCACTTCTGGATCTGTCACTAATTTATTTGAAGAGAATAAACAACTGTGTAAGTTAACTAACATCTTTTGTGACAAGTAAACTAACAGTTAGGTTCACCTAAGAATGGCACCCATTGCCTTAAAGGAACACCAAAAATTTAAAACCATGTTATGCTCATCGGCCGAAAACTTTATTGAAAGCCGAAGAGGAAACAAAGAAAGACTAATACAAGAACTTGCCCGGTTAGTGAGCAAGTACCCCTCAGCCTATAGGTTGGGAATTGAGCGGATATAACAACTACGTTTCAATTCCAAGCAAGTTCAACAAACTGTAAAAGAAACAAAAGAGAAATGAAAGAAACGTAGAAAGACTAGTAGTCCAATCCAATATTGGACTAAAGAAAAAGTTAATTTGACAACATATACAACAAGGAGTGTCCTGTTTATCTTTCCTGTCTATTAAAATGAATGTAAGATTACCAAAATTAGAAGGCTTAGTCCACTCTCTCAGGGATACAGCGGCAATTTCAAACTCCTAATCTACACCGGAGAACCATCTTTTTTCCCAAATAGAAACGGCCTTCGGCACTGTACATTTGACAAATCACTCTAAAAAGAAGCATCATAATTGGTGCCATCCCTCCAATCATGTCTTGGAAGAAGTGCACCGTGTTCACTCATACTGCCCCTTAACCTATAGAGAGCAGGTTTACTCCTTACAGTCCTCAAAGGACCTGATCTGTTACCGTGGCTTATTGTTAAACCCGCCCCTCCACCAAGATTAAAACTTGAAGCTGAAAACGGTCTGTTTTCGAACTCTTCAAGCGGACCAGAACTGTAATCCATGGTCATGAAAGTGGAGGCTTGTCCATATGTTAATCTTGGTGTAACCCCACCAGCATTCCACCAACTGCTATCGGAAGGGACACCTTTGAAATCTGAATCTGGCAGAGAAGACTCCTTCTGGCTACATCCATCAGCACAAGTTTCATCATTGTCATTATAAATTAGTTTGAGAGCTTGCACCACTTCTCCCATAAATGGCCTTTGAGTCACCTCCGGGTGAACGCACATTGAAGCAATGGCAGCCACCTTTGCCATATCATCAAAGTCATAGCTTCCAGCCAAAGAAGGATCCACAAGTTGCTCCAAACCTTCTCTAGTGGTCAGAAGAGGTCGCGCCCAAGTTACCAGGTTTTCTTCTCCAGGAGGTTGAGACATGTCCACAGGTTTTCTTCCGGAGAGAAGCTCCAATAATACAACTCCATAACTATACACATCACTTTTAACAAGTAGGTGTCCCGTCATTGCATATTCAGGAGCAACATACCTGAAAACCCATTAAATAGGGAATGTTAGCAACTGCTTTATAGCACAAATCAGAGTTGCAAATAAGGGCAAGTATAAAATTGCTATATGTACAAAAGAATTTAAATAAAAAATCAAAGAAAAAGAGACACATGATATCTGTTTGACCTATAAGCGGCGAACAAAACATGACGCCCAAGAAACTATTAAAAAAATGTAACAGCATGATTTCACAATATCTAGGAATATTGACCACAGCCTGATGCACTAGAGAACTACTGGCCAGGGCTGAGACGACCATCCTCTTTGTAGGGTGATAAAATTTCATGACAAAATTGGTACAGTGGATAGATATCCCTGCAAATACAGCTTCAGGAGAGGGTTTCTTGTTTCCTTTTGTTGTGAAAACTCAATTCAGACAATGTGCAGGAAATAGTTTCCCACTATCTAATCACCTTCTCTAACACCAACAACTTTATAACAGCACAAATTTCAACATCAGTTCATGAATTACACCTCCAGAAACACAGCCAAGCATCACTTGACAGAGAATTTAACAAGTTTTTTGTTAGTACTCGTAAAAACTTCCTATAGATGATCCATTTAAACCAATTGGAGCTTATGATAGTTATTCTTGGTATCATACTTGCGTTCATTCTTTTCTTCTTCTTTTTTACTGATGAGTATGCTTCACTATCACACTACAAGTTCATTACACTCTTATTTGAGTGAATTGTGACCACTTCAAGAATAGTTATGTTTCAGAGATATATACCCAAAAGTTCCCATGACTCGAGTAGATATGTGGTGACTTCCTTCGGTTGCTTCCCTTGCTAACCCAAAATCTGCAACCTTAGGGGTGAAGTCATCTTCTAACAAAACATTGCTGGCTTTAAAATCACGATGAATTACACGAGGATTAGAATCTTCATGAAGGTAAGCTAGTCCTCTCGCAGCGCCAAGAGCAATTTTCAACCTCACATCCCAATCAAGTGGCGCTTTTCTCCCTTCTCTTCCTGAAATATAGCAGTAGAGTTCTGTTAAGGAGAATCACATGGTAATAGGTTCTACTTGCACCAAGGCACAAAGACATTTTTATGCTTCTAGCTGGTAAATGGTGAAGCTTCTTGGAAATTTTTTACACTCGATTGAAAATAAGACCAATTAACTTGTTCACGTTGGCAAATTACTCTCTGTATCTATTCTGGTAGTGATAATCAACCTGGAAGAATGAGAGGAAACGAAGTCCCACCAGCTTGGATAGGAGTTCTTAGCCATTGTTGTTGGGTGGGCAGCAAAGCAGACAAAAAGAAAGAACAGAAATGCAAAAATGAAAAAAATGGTAGCCAGGACCACAGCAGAAACTGCAGGTGCACCTTCCCCCTCCCCCCTCCCCCACAAACAAAAGAAACAAGAGAAAGAAGAAAAGAAAGCCAAGGAAACTGGTCCTGGGCAGGAGGAAGGAGCTGCTGGCTTAAAACTAAAAGAAGGAAAAACAAGGATAAGGTGAATACAATGCCTTTCCAGAAGTCAAAAAAAAATTCCGCAGAATGTAGTTCAAAGAGTAAAGTTAGGTGGTCCCCGGCAATCCTCCTTTAGAGAAGGAATCGCTGAGTAGATAGACTAAACTGTCTCAAGAAACGTGACATTGATATTAGCAATAGAAAGGAAACGTGTAGTCAAAGAAGCACTAATGGACTTCCATAATGTTGTCCATAGGATGACTAAGATTATAATGTGCTCTGAAATACACGATTATCAAAAGTGATTTAAAGGAACTTTGAGCCTGAAAAGAACTAGTAAAACTAGTAAGAGAACAACTGAACAACGAAGGTAGAGGATTTAAAGAGAGTATACCATGCAAATGAGACTCCACACTACCGTTCCGAACAAGTTCATATACCAAGCTGCGAGTCCGCTCTTCACTGCATATACCAATTAATTTCACCAAGTTACGGTGATGCAATCGGCTCAGCATCTCAACTTCAGCAATGAATTCACGATCTCCATTCTGGTTATCTTTAGTCAGCACTTTCACAGCAACTTCTGTTCTGTCTTCCAAGATACCATGATAAACACGTCCAAATCCTCCTTCACCTAAAACCCTTTTAAAACTAAACTTGTCAGTTGCCTTCTCAAGCTCCGCAAGCGTAAACGTTTTGACAGAAAGGATAGAAGCAGGCATAGCAGAAATGAGGGAAACCGATGTTGAACTAGCCGCGCTACTTGATAATGTAGACCCAATTCCTGCAAACCAAAATATTCATTCGATCTTCATGACGTACATAATTGAGAGGCTTAAGGGAAGTCAAAATTTTTAATAGTACAGGTCAGTGTATAACTAACAGCAGAAGGAGATAAACTTGCATGTTTTTTCTTTTACACAAACATTAAAAAAAAAAAAAAAAAAAAACATTGTGGTTAAATTAAACATATATTTCAAAATGTACATCTCTGCTTCTTCACAGTAAATCCCACCTTCAAAGATCACTGATGAGTAATTTGAAACAAAGAAACAAGTACCTACCTTTACCAGATCTCTTGTGCATAGATGGTGTAAACACTGGACCAACAGCATTTGATGGTCGGCCAGTCCTCCTGCATTTTAAGAGGACAACTAGTGCTCCACAGCATACAACCAACAGTACTAATGCTGATGAAGCAATGAGAAAAATGACTCGGGGACTCATTCTCTGACTCTTGTTTACAAAATCAGCAGTAATAGGGAATTGTTGATTGACAGCACTTCCAGTTGGACCATTACCAGAATCAATGCCAGATGGAGGAGAAGAAGGCAGCCCTGGAATAACTTGTTCAGATTATATTTCACCATAACTCCATTAAGCTAAAAGGAAAATAACAATAAACACTTCATATTGTACCTGGATAGATAATGTGCATCACTTCATAATCCCCAAACATCGTTTTATTGAGAGGCACTTTCTTTTTCCAGAATCTTTCATAGGTCAGCATAGCTGTGGTGTTATCGAACTTCTCCCCTAAGGGAACCAAGTTAATATCAACAATTGTTCTTTCTTGATTTTGATTATCGGCACTAGCTCCAACTACAACAACTTGACTTGGATCTAAATAGGTGCCTTCTGCAACCTCAATTCCCAGATCTCTAACCACAGGAAATATAGAATAAAGCGACTTGTCTAAGAGAAGTCTGACTTTCATTGGAAACACACAAGCACAGGGTGTAACAAAAGGAACAGAAGCAAATGGCTCAGCACAGATCTGGCCACAACCTGCAAATTTGTCAAGAATATTCAACATAGAATAGTGTACGAGGAACATAACTGTAGGAGAAATGATCTAGAGGATTTAGATTAGCATGTTAAGCATATCAATGATAATTTGAATTAATATAAAAAAACAAGAAGGGAAGGGAAGGGGGAAATTATAACCAAATAAAGTTGTACCGTCCTTGGGGCTATATTATGCTGTTAAGGAACTTGCTGACATTTAATATTATAGCAAATGAACATAAATGGAGCATTCCTTGCACAACCAATACATGAAATTCTAATGGAATCAAAATCTTTTTCCCTTTAGCTATTTAGCACACTCAATCATGTGATTATTGCTAATTAACTTTTAGCTGTCCCTATCATCCTTAATATGCAACTAATGCTACCCCTCTTTCAACTGTTGTTGACCTAATTAATTTTGACGGTTTTCTACACCAAACTCGGAAAGATAATAAAGCATACAGGAAAGCAAAAAAAGAAAAAGAAAAGAAAACTCGACATAAGACCAGCAACATTTATTTTTTTCTTCCTAATCAAGAATTTGCATTTTCTTCATGTCTTTTTAATATGGTGATGTCTGGGCTTGGATACTTTGTCCCCAAGACTTAGGCAGATGAGAAAACATCTCTGCTGGGATTTAAACCCAGATCTCCCATCAGTTTTCACCCACTTCATTGATCCTAAACCACACCATTTGCCCAAGAATCTTTTTCTTTTTAAGTAAGAAAAGGAGCAATATGCACTCCTTGTAAATCGTGTCAGAATAGGTTCTGCAGCAGCTTTTTTCTAGCACTTGAAACCAACACCTCCAAATGTTTTAAAATTAATACCCATATCTTATCCTATACTTCCAAGTTATGCTTGAATCTCTCAGTTGTAACGAACAAGCCACAGAAGATTCCAAGTTCATTTAAGAAGCACTAAATTTGGATGGTTTGACATGCATAGAATGATATCGTGATGCACACACTATATATCTTGGTATTTAGAAGAAGGAAGAAAAGATGTTGGGCGTGGAATGTTGCCCCTCTAAGCCATCATATGAGAGCTTATGAGGGATCGAAGTTATTATTATTTAAGGTAGAAGTTATGAATATTGAAGCATGTCCTTTCTTGTATTTTACTGTCTTCCTTCGGTTGATAAATCTATAATTCAAGATATAATTTGAATATCCCACTTGTAGTGTTTTCCTTTAATACTCACAATCTTTTGTATCTTATAGTGTATGTGCTCATGTTCTAGCCCGATCTTGTGAGAATAATGTTAGTCTCTCTACCCGTGGTAGAGCTAGAATTTTCATTAAGGGGTGTCAAAATATAAAAAAATTAAATACACAAAAAATCAAGGGGAGTCAACATATAGTAAATATACATAAAATAAAAAAAATTATCTAACAATACAGTGTAATTTTCTAGCAAAGGGATGTCATTTGACACCCCTTGTTTGAATGCGGCTCCGCCACTGCTCTCTACTAGGTACAAGGTTCTCATTCATCCTCAGTACCCCTCTGAATCAGTCGTCCACGTCTCTCCTTTTCTTTAGTTCATTTTGGTTGTGGTTAGCTGCCCAATTGGAAGATTGATAAACGACAACTAGAGGGAACAGATAAACTTCAGTACAGCTTCACTTACCAAGAAGATCAACCTTCTGTTTAACGAGACTTCTCAAGTTGATTTAATAAGAAATCTTGGTGAACAAGTCATCAATTTTGTGCCAAAGTCGGTATGTGGTTGGAAAAGAAAAATGGATCGGTAGCTCGCTCAGAAGAATACGAGTTAACTTTCGATGAAGTGGAACCCAGGTACAATTGGATGAGCACAAGATAGAGAGTGGGAAAGGCCAAAAAAATTCTAAAGGAAACTTCAACATCTTAAGCAACTTAATTATATCTTCTGCAAATTTTTGGACTCATTTCTACTTACAATTGACAAGTCTACTCATCACTTTGACAAATTCATCACTACCATGAGTTTCCCTTCAATAACTCCTTGTGAGAGATACATGAAATGAATAGCACCCTCAAGCCAGATAACAATTATGTTCACTATCTAATTAGATTTTGTTCTAGGAGAAAAGGGAGTCCTACTTTTCAAATTTTCTGGGAGAAAGAAAAGACGTGATAATATAAATATTGATGGTCATATACCTACCATCTAAATCTAACTTCAGCTTATTAGAGCTTAAGAACTACCCAAAAAAAAGAATCTTGTAAGAGCCCATGTTTGAGAGAATATAAATAGTTAGGATATTATGTGCAACATCCTAATGGATGGGACGGGACATTACTTCCTTAGTCCTGGTAAAGCAGGGCCCTAAAGAAGAAAAAACCCATTTTTTGTTATTAGAAAAATCACAAAGCCAAAAGAAGATCCATTTGCAGCCTCCTATAAGTTATGATATAAGAATTTGGTTTAAAAAATTCTACAAAGCATCTAAATTCTCTATCTTATATTGAATGTCTTAGTTCAGTGCAACACATCATAAGCAGTAAGCATGAGGTGCTCACTGCTAAATGGGAAGGATATACTGACCATATAACTTTTTACTTTTTAGGAATAGAAAAAACGGCATCAAGAGAATAAAAATGAATATCATGTAGCTCTTGTATTAAGCACAGTGCATTGACTTCCTATTTTAACAAGGTGGACAATAGTTTAGGATTATTCAATGGAGAATTGTAGGAGATCGATTTAGTAGTGATAGTAATACATTTAGGAACAAGAGTAGTACATCACCGGCGCATCTGGTCCAAGGTATAAGAGAAAATAACCTGACCATAAAACAATGCACTGTCAATACAAACCTTGGCGGCCATATTTTTTCTTGTAGAGATAATGCATGCATAATTTATGCATTAATCTCTGAATTAACGTGAAATGTATTAGCAATATAGTGTTAGAGTACCACAGTTAGTCTTAGAGTACCACACTTATTACGTAAATGACAAAAATACACTTTAAACTACTTATTGTTTTTTAACCATCTCTTGCTTATTAATCTCTCTCTTCTGTTTCCAAACTGCTTGTAGTATTGATCTTAGAATATAAGAAATTTGTCTATAAGAATTTCCCCATCTAAAAGAGATATTCAAGATTTTTTTATTTCTTTATTTATCTAATATTTTAGTATAGCCCATTAACTTTCTTCTATTTTTTTGACTAAGGTAAATTATAAAAATGGGATGCAACACGAGAATTTCCCAGGGGGGTCATTAACTTTCTTCTTAAAGTTGTTATTCATTTGAGGTAATTGAAACTTAGTAAATAATATCTTTTATTTGACTTTTCACAGTATTACGTTAAATATTTTTAATCACAAATATAGCTTTTCTCAATTACATATGGTAGTAACTAGTACTAGATTGGATAAAGTTTTATTGTTGGCCAAGAGTATTATTGGAAACAAATCTCTATCCAATTCAAAACCAAACATACATCTTAGACCATCCACAGTATATCTATGACCGGAACCTAACATCCAATAGTAAGTACAAGAATTCAAGTATATTAACCACCATATTACAATCTCTCTATCTTAAAATCCCTGTGTAACGTATCAGAGAACCCAAACAACCCCTTGAGGTTCTGCACTTTGACAACAAAATGGTAGAGAAACTATGTAGCTGCAACGCCAGTTACTATTGGGGGGTTGGGGGGGTTTGGGGGGGGGGGTCATTCAATTATAAATATTTATGAAACAAGTTTAACAGATACCCATTGTAACATATAAGCTGACAATTATGCCAGATTTATACGCAAGACGCATGCTCTATATATACAACATCACCGACAGGGAATACACAGTGATGCATTGAATACGCAAAATGGCGAACATATAGTAAGCTGTTAGTTTGTGCCCTCCAATGCAGCCTTGGCCTTCATTCTTCCTATTCTCATTTTCATTTTTTTCCTTTGGTCCACATTTTTACCCAAAGTTGAAGCAATGAACGGGAGGGAAAAAAACATAGCATCAACAGGATATTCTAAATTACGCCACATTACCTGAGCCCGCAGCTGGAGATGGGGAAACACGAGCTCTTGCCCGATGATGATTATGACGGTGATGTCTTGCCACTCGGCTGGCAATTGGACTGGGGGCTAGACCTAAAGATTAGAGTGTCACATCAATAAAATCCCAAATAAGTCCTAAAAGATGGTGTAAAAAAAGTAACTTGTAGTACCTCGAGATGCAGGGGAAGGAGCGGGTGCACTAGAGGGTTTCGGATATCGCTTAAAATGGTGTCTATGGGGTGCTGACATTGGTGCAAATGAGGCACGCCTGGACAATAATCTTACTGCAAAACAATGTTAAGAACCACTAAGTATATTCCAAATCCAAATTTATCACTAAAATGGCATAACAAATTGCTTCTCTAATCTTCATCAAACAAATTGCTTCGCAGATCAGTCAACAGATATCATTATAGGGCCATAAGAAGCTGAGGCTGATGTATCAGTCTTACCATCTTCTAAGGAAAGTTTGCTTGTAAAGTAACCCTTGCTTGGCAGTAGAGTAGGAGACAGGTAAATATGCGGCAATGCTATCCCTGAAGTAAGAAGTAATAGAAGCAAATAAGTAACCGAACTTTCAAGTATAGAAAAATAATTAGGCAATCCAAAAATTCATGTATGCATAATTTTCACCGATGGCAAGTCTACATCTGAAAGGGAAATTATACAGTAGAAATTCTTAAAACAGGATAACTGAAAAGGAAACACTTCTACATTACAATGCGCAAGCATCAGTTAACTAATGCTTGTCTATCCCGTTCCTTTCAAACAGGAAAGGGCTTTCTTTATATATCAACTATGCGGCAATCGTAATTCCTATTTGGAGTCAACTATATGAGTTCTCTATATTTGTTCTGCTCTAATCCGAGTCATTTTATTTCTTTCCAAACAGGAAGGGGCTTCCTTTTATTCTTGAAACACAAAAGCAGGCAAGTAGGACCTTTCTACTGATCAATGACAATTGTGCATTTTAATTCGAAATTTCATACCCCAACAGTCCAGACAACAATAACAACAACAACCACCCCAACAGTCCAGAATCGTGAATAAACTCCACAGAATGGCTCTCTCTTGATTATATCCCAAGCTTCACACCTACTAAGCTATGCTAAATTTTCATAGTAGCCCAGTTGGTTGCTACCTGAACTTTCACCTTGTTTCTGGGGTTCGATTCCCAGCTTGTAATCCCCTCCCCCCTATGTTTAATAAAAAAAAAGTGGAAAGAACAAAGTAAGCGTGTTGTTTGAATCCCATTTCTCTATGAAAAAATGATCGAACCTCAGCTACAACCTAAGTGTAAGCCCATCTTTTCCAGAACCAATGAGCATGTTTAGCCGACACCTGTGCTCGTGGGCAGACTACCCAGTGTATTAGTCAATGTATGCATAAACTGACCCGGACACCACAAGCAACAACTACACCTCAGTGCCAAACAAGTTTGGGTCGGCTATATGAGAACTCACTAACCATGATTCTCCATTTAAATTCATCTCAGGCCGCCACCACCAGCATCTCACGAAATAATTAAAAAAAAATTAAAACTAAAGAAGGACATGAAATTACCGGAAGGAGTAGGAAGCAGAGTGAGGAAAGAAAGAAGAAAGAGAAGCATCAGAGCAGCTGGCATCTTCTCTCTCTAAAGCGCAATTCCCAAACACCATCCTCAGTATCCAAACTGGAACAGCATTCTCCTAACTTCTCTAGGGTTCTTCTACTAGTAGTCAAGCTAAAAACACCCTCCATGAACTTCCTTTACTCAAATCTGAAGATTGCATGTCTTCAGAACCCTAAAAAACCCTAGCTCAAAACTGGACAATGCAGGTCCTGCAATCAATGCTTGTACTTTACAGATCCATGAAATGCGGAAATGCTCCTAAAAGTACTACCAGTTATGCACAGAGTACAGCGGAGTAAGCGCTTAGAAACGACAAATAATGGATCTCCGGCAAGAATTCAGCTGAGATATATAGAGAGAGAGAGAGAGAGTAGAAAGAGAGAGAGAGTGGAAGGTGAGGGAGTGAGTGGGATGGCTTTTATTGCCGGTGTAGCCACCAGCACACTTGCTTTCGCTAATTGATGATTGTCTGTTACCACGGCCCACCTCTGCGCGTGTCCTACACTCCCAATTCCTTTTTTATTACTCCCATTTACATGTGTTCCCGCGTAAAAGCAATACCGTGAAATTAGGATTTCCACTTTGGCGAGTCAAAATATTGTCGTCCCTCTGACGTAGGAAAATACGAGCGAAAATGTGCCTTTTTCCCTTTTAAGTCCATTTTGGTCTCAACATTATCGTCTTTGTAAGTAACTACCTCACTACTCCCGTCAATATAGTAGTACTTGTTTATTTACTCGTTATATTTCTCAAAGTTAGTTTCCAGTTTTATAAGATTAAAAAAAAAAAACTGAAAGAGCAAATAGAATGACTCGGTCGATAATTTTGGAGTCCAAAACCTTTTTAATCATTTTTTGGACAAAAAATACTTTTGTACTACTTAAAAAAAAGTTACATAAATGAGTAAAACGCAGTATAGTATTGCGTTTTTTTTGTAAATCGCAATACTATATTGCGTTTTAATAAGATGCTGGGCCCAGCTATATTTTATTAAAGCTGTTCGCAGTATTATACTGCGTTTTACTGCGAACAGCTTCAATAAAATATAGTTCCTTCTTCTTCCTTGGACCACTGAACCGAAGGAAACCAAAAACCTTCGATTCTGCTGGTCCCCCCCCCCCCCCCCCCAAACTTCAAAAAAAAAAATTGGGCCCCACCCGTCACCTAAAGAGCAAGGAGTGTAGGTCCCACATACAAGACAAGCTTTTGATTCTTTCTTTCGGGTGCAAAAATTCGATTTCAATCAAATTTAAAAAACTTAAATCGAGGTATTTCAATTTTGTTTATGTCGAAACTCGTATAGTACATGCATATTTGTATTGTTTAATGTGTTTCCATGTTAATTTGTGTTATGTTTGTGTTTAAATTTGTATCTTATTTATACCCGGATTGATTTATTAGCTTTGGTACAAAAAATTGTTAAAATTTGATAAATTATTTGTATTGTTAAAAAATTAATATTATTTATTTTGTTTGTTGTTCATATTTGTATTTTATGTTAGTTGTTTTTATATGTAATAGTGACCTTTTAGCGTAGTAAAATAAATAGTCTTTTAGCGTAGTAAAATATAGAGCTTTTTACTGTAGTAAAATATAGAGCCTGTTAGTGTTGTAAAATATAGAGTCTTTTAGCGTAGTAAAATGTATAGCCTTTTAACGTAGAGTCTATGTAGTTTAAGTATGTAGTAACTGCAAACTCTATCCAATTACACTTTACAAAATTAATTATTTAATTATAACAATAAACTTACAAAAGTAACAAATTCCTATATGTTGTAAAATTAACTCAAATATCGAGCCTGGAACCCATACATAATTATTCAGTCCAATTGTAAACATAATTAATTATTTAATTTATTAAGCTAGCACACACAATTCTAAAAATGTTAAAATTGATACGCATAATAATTAAGGATAACTCGGTGCTACCGAGCCTCAAAAATCGAGCCTGGAACCCATACATAATTATTCAGTCCAATTGTAAACATAATTAATTATTTAATTTATTAAGCTAACAGACACAATTCTAAAAATGTTGAAATTGACACGCATAATAATTAAGGATAACTCGGTGCTACCGAGCCTCAAAAATCGAGCCTGGAACCCATACATAATTATTCAGTCCAATTGTAAACATAATTAATTATTTAATTTATTAAGCTAGCACACACAATTCTAAAAATGTTAAAATTGACACGCATAATAATTAAGGATAACTCGGTACTATCGAGCCTCAAAAATCGAGCCTGGAACTCATACATAATTATTCAGTCCAATTGTAAACATAATTAATTATTTAATTTATTAAGCTAACAGACACAATTCTAAAAATGTTGAAATTGACACGCATAATAATTAAGGATAACTCGGTGCTACCGGGCCTCAAAAAATGAGCCTGGAACCCATACATAATTATTCAGTCCAATTGTAAACATAATTAATTATTTAATTTATTAAGCTAACAGACACAATTCTAAAAATGTTGAAATTGACACGCATAATAATTAAGGATAACTCGGTGCTACCGGGCCTCAAAAAATGAGCCTGGAACCCATACATAATTATTCAGTCCAATTGTAAACATAATTAATTATTTAATTTATTAAGCTAACAGACACAATTCTAAAAATGTTGAAATTGACACGCATAATAATTAAGGATAACTCGGTGCTACCGGGCCTCAAAAAATGAGCCTGGTACTCATACATAATTATTCAGTCCAATTGTAAACATAATTAATTATTTAATTTATTAAGCTAACAGACACAATTAATTTTGTTTAAATTATAGTAGACGACATGGACTTTCCTCCGCCTGCGCATCCCGGACCTGCCGAGGATCAGCTACTAGTGCTGCAGGGCGACCATAGGTCCTCATTTGTATAGGAGGGACAGCTATCGATACAGCCTCTCTGCCCCAGGAGACCTGACGATTTATGGAAGTTCATCGGGGAGCATTCTTTCCATGCCCGCGTAGTCGCGCGCCTACAGGCTACGGGCTTCTATACGATTTTTGAGCTTGGACGGATGTATCTTGATTGGTCTCTCATCACGGCCTTGGTAGAACGGTGGCGATCGGAGACGCACACTTTTTACTTGCCCACTGGAGAGGCCACCATCACGCTGGAGGATGTTCAGGTTTTGTACGGGTTGCGCGTAGATGGACGGGCCGTAGCACTGCCCCAGTACATTAGATCCATGACGCGTGCACAATTTTTTGATATGATGATGCATTTTACTGGTTATAGACCTCAGGGTGACGCTGGGGGCAGTCGTGTTGCTTTGTCAACCATCAGAGATCATATGGCATTTTTGCATCCAGACATTATCGGCGAGACGGAGGATCTCCATATTGAGAGGTACACGCGGTTGGCGCTGCTCCTGCTTTTCGGGTGTGTCTTGTTCCCGAACACTTCGGGGAGTAAAGTGAGTATGCGCTTTCTCCATCATCTTCAGGAGTTGGATGGTTTACCCCAGTACAGTTGGGGTGATGCTGTTCTCGCATACCTGTATAGGAGCATGTGCCGGGCGAGCATGGGCCCAGCGGTGGACATATGTGGTTTTCTGCCCCTCCTACAGGTGACAACATTTTCGAATACTCTGTTCATTTCTCCGAATTCTATATGGTCGAAATGACTCATAAATTTTACATCAACCTTTTATCTTAGGTTTGGGCCTGGCAGCGGATCATGTCGTTGCAGCCACCTCTACTAGCACTTGCGCCTGGTGAGGCTTATCCGTTTCTCCCTCTAGCTTCTAGGTGGATTCTCCGGCGTGGGAACTACTGAGGGACCGATGCTCATCATAATCTCCCCCTTATCAGGGATGTGCTAGATATGCTAGTGGACGGACAGGTAGATATGTACCTACACTTACTTGTTTAAATTGAGTTGTGTTGCGCATACTCACTTTTATGTTATTATTTGGCAGTTCATCTGGACGCCATACATCGACGAGTTGGTAGCTCAGCTGCCCTTTTATTGCTCTGTCGATCGAATGCTTTGGAGCACCTCCGTCCCGATGATCTTCTTCGATATGGTTGAGTATCATGCCACAGAGCGTGTGCTTCGCCAGTTTCACCGTCCCCAGCCTATACCTAGGGATCCTGGATGGGTGGCTATACACTATCAGCGGGATGACCGTGCCAGGCTGGACGATATATATATATGGGATGGCTGGAGCAGCAGGTCCTTATTTGGGAGGAGCACCAAGTTGACCGTATTCCGCCAGCACCTACATTTACCCAGGAGGCCACTATTCATATGTATGCATCATGGTACCGCCGTTACACCCGACTGATTATCGGGAACCCCATTCATGTACTTGGCGAGCGCTACAGACCATACGCCAGGAGACACGAGGCACTGGTATGTTTTTTGGCTTATTAATATCGTATAATTGCTATATTGCGTTATTTAATTAATATTTTAAATATTTCACAGGCTATTGGGCATCATCACCTCTACCAGTTGGGACACGAGATGCAACAGCATACCGACATCCCTGGAGTCGTTGACTATGGCCGGCGGGTGGCACAGTTGGCTAGTCGGACCCTGTTTCAGGAGAGAGATGCCGTGAGGTTGGACCACGAGGCTCAGTATGCGGCGCCAGAGGACTACCATCGGGGTAGGGGTGTCCCACGAGGTAGGGGTAGGGCATGAGAGAGGGGTGCCCCACGAGGTAGGGGTGCTCCACGGGGTCGCGGGGGTCACGGGGGACGGCGAGGAGGTGGTCCCCAGCAAGGGGGTGTTGAGGCACCTGTCGACCCACCTGTTGAGGGACATGATGAGGACTTTGGAGTTGTGGCGCTTGGAGATGACCAACCGGGTTATATACCTCGGCAAGATGAGCCTTCCAGCAGCATGCCTTCGTACAGCCTTCAACTATCTCTGCCAGCATCGCATGTCACCCCGTCAGGAGCATTGTCGATCACGGGTACATTCGACGGGGATGTAGACCAGTACTTTGCATGCCCATCTACCGCAGCTGAGGATCGGCCCACCCGGGACGTGGATGGCGGGCGCAGGTTGAGTTATGCCTCATCCCCGGCGGTTGATGCAGATCTATCACAGGCGCAGGTATGTTTGTATTACTTTAAAATTTCACTTTGTTTTTTTTCCTTAATGAGCTGCCATTAATTAATTTTTAACTTTCTTATGAAGGCATCGTCCCAGCCCATCTTTGAGGCCACTACATGCTTTGATGAGGACACCACTAATGCGTATATTTAGGAGGCCGACGAGACCACGGTGGGTATATATTTTTTGACTTAACACGTACAATACAAATATACTTTGTCACATGCTAAGTTTAGTACTTGTTTTGTAGGTTGTTGATGGCCCGATGGCCTGTTCTTCCGATCCTGCTAGTTGTGGTGTCGATGCTGCTGCACATCCTCACATAAAGAGGCGGCTTGATGATGATGATCCAGATAGTGTACCCGGGAGACAGGGGATGCGACTCAGGCCAGCAGCAGTACTGAAGCACACAGACTGCGGGACTCACTGGTTTACTTAGGTTTTTAGTTTGTGTAAATAGTGCATTATGTATATAATGATAACAATTATTGTTTAACAACATTTATATTTTAATTGCATTTGAACAGCAGTTTTACTTAAACAGTACACAAGAAATACAAACATTGCAAAACGTAGTACTATACTAAAACTAAAACCATCACTGCACAAAGGATAGCAGTACACAGAAAAACAAACAATAGAACTAAAACCATCACTGCACAAAGGATAACTAAAACCAGCTTTTTTCACATGGTTTTCATCTTTTTCAGAACGACAAGACAACTCCATAAAACGTAGTACTATACTACGCTTTATGTGTTAAATTTTTCTGCAATAAACCAGCTTTTTTCACATGGTTTTCATCCTTTTCAGAATGACAAGACAACTCCATAAAACGTAGTACTATACTACGCTTTATGTGTTAAATTTTTCTGCGATAAACCAGTTTTTTCACATGGTTTTTATCTTTTTCAGAACGACAAGACAACTCCATAAAATGTAGTACTATACTACGCTTTATGTATTTTGTCTCGCCTATAAATAACGGCATCATTATAGTTATTTTGTGTGCTCAAAAATTAGTAAAAGCAAATATTTCATTAAAAGTAAGTTTTTTTTTACTAAAAGCAAATATTTCATCAAATGGCTCAACCTCTTCGTGCACCAAAGTGCAACTGTGGAAAAGAATGCTCGATGCAAAATTGTTGGGACGATGGTGAAGTTGGACGCCGCTACTGGTGCTGTATGAACCAGTTATACAAGGTTTCCGGCGAACCTATTTGTTATTTTCAGGAATGGGTTGATGAACCATGTTATCAGGAATGCTACAGAGAACAACTGCAGTTTCTTCATAATATATGTTTATGCCAACGGGAAACACAAAGAGAAAGCGATAGAATTATTGTAGAAATGAGGGCGAAACTGAAGGAGGTGGGAGAAGAAAAATGGAAAGCATAATAGAATTGTGAAGCACAAAAGGAACGAAAAGAAAAATATAAACGGGAACTTGCGGAGGTGAAGGCGAAACTGAAAGAGGTAGAAGAAGAAAAAGAACGAATGAAAGAACGATTTAAGTGGTTGGAGCGGAGAATAAATGGCAACCGGGACTAAACATTTGCTTGTATGTGTTTAGTGTATTTTTCATATTTCATATATTTTTATTATGTTGGCCTGTTATGTTTGTGTTTGTGTTGTAGTAATGCTTTATTTTAATTGAAGTGCAAGTTAAGTTTAAGTGCTTGTGTTGCGCATATGAAACTATCAAACCACGCTTTACATATTACATTTCCTACAATTAAACAGCTTTTTCTTTCACTCATTTCAAATTGTGGAACATAATTTTATTTGATATATATTGCAACATACACAAGTAAAAACATGTATTACAAAAAACAATACCAAAATAAAAGACTAGGGGTATCCTTGATAGTTGGGTACATTCGACGAACTTGCACCAGGAGCTGGATTACCACCGCCACGCACACCACCTGAAGGACATTTACGACGGTCGTGTCCTGTTTGGAGCATATGCCACATTTACGCGCATAAACGCTGTCACCAACATCCATTTGGTTCCGTATACGCGTTCTCTTTTGCATTTGCAGCTTGTGCAAATAGTCCTTGTTACATACCATCTTAAAAGGTTCCGGCGGCCAATAATGCTCAGCACCTAATGGCTGCAACTTCCCACTATACGTGTCTATGTATGCAGCAACACTGTATTGCCTATCAATATAGTTTGTTGCCCCATATCCAACTTGTTGAAAGCACTTCAACGCATGTGCGCACGGCATGTGGTAGATGGTGCATTTCCCACATGAACATAACCTTCTATTTTCATTCACCGTCTGTAGATTATTCCCACGGTGTCCGTGGATAGCGGTCTTAACTTCAAAAACACCCCGTTCATGATCGTACTGAAGAAATGAATGCCACTGTTCTCGCCTCCTGGACCTTTCAAATCTTCTCATGGGTATTGGCATAAATTGAACACCCCCGACCATCAATGCATGCCTTTCAACAAACCTCTCCGCACTCTGTTTGAGTGTCATGCGGACCATGGCAGTGACAGGCAGTCCACGGGCAAACTTCAACAAGCCGTTAAATGACTCTAACACGTTTGTAGTGAGGGCTCCCCATCGTCTGCCGCCATCAGCATGCAATGTCTACATGTGAAGCTCATGCCCCATCAACCAAGTATAGGCTCGTGGTTCTAACTGCCGGATCGCTTCCATGCGCCTCGTGAATTTGCACTGTTGGTGCTCAGTTGCAGCCAGCCACATTAAGTCATGCAATGCCTTGTCAGGATATTTCTTCTGGAAATTGGCCTTCAAGTGACGCACACAGTAACGGTGGTATGCATATGGTTCCTGCCATTCAGGCAAGTGACGTACAGAACTTAAAATACTACCATGCCGATCAGATATTAGACAAATACCTGAACGCTGTTTGACAACGTGCTGCTTCAAGTGGTTCAAAAAAAGCGTCCATGTCTCTTCACTTTCGTTGGCACATATGGCAAAAGCTAGTGGAAATATTTGCCCGTTGGCATCTACTGCAACTGTAATCAAAAGCTTAATATCATACTTTCCATAGACATGAGTACCGTCTATGGAAATAACAGGACGACAATACACAAAACCATCAATTGTTAGTTTAAATGACCAGAACACATAGTTGAAAATATATTCGGGTCTGTCCGGACTCCGCTCACGCCTCCATTCAACAACAGTCCCGGGGTTAAAGTGTTGCAGTGCGGCCATGTACCTGGGCAGATTTGAAAAAGACTTATCCCAGTCGCCATAAATAAGTTCAAAGGCACGTTTGCGACCGAGATATGCCTTTCTTTTGGTTATAGTACAACCATACTCCTGGTGGACGGCTGTAATACACTCTTTAATCTTGAACCTAATGGACACTTCCAAATATGGAATCAAGACAAGAGAAATCAAGTCCACATCCAAGTTGAAGTGATTCTCATTGTATGTGTCCATTTCACATCTGTGCTCGCTAATAAATTTACCCACTTTCCACAAACCTGATTTCTTCTTGGTGGCACGCAACATCCAGTGACAACCCATAAAGTCTCTACGGCATACAGCCTTGTATTTCTCCCTAGTTGATTCACTTACCGTCATCTCACGACACTCTCTTATACTGTAGATTTTTACAGCCCTAATTAGGCGAGCTTTATCGGGGAAATACATGCCCTTTGTCAGAACAGCTGGTCTAGACTCATCCCACATCGCTGACCGAAATTCATCATCATCCCTTGTGAGGGCATCCACGTTCGGCATGCTTGGCAAATTATCAAGGTAGGGAATATTCCGCTCATTAAATGGCACGTGGGACTCGTACACTCTTGGTCTAGCTGGAGGTGGAGGAACATGCTCCCTAATCAACTCAAGTTCAACATTCACTTCCTCCTCCTCATCACTCTCATCATGGAAGGGCGTGTCATCCCCAGACTCATCCGCATTGTTGTCATAATCACTATCATCTTTCTGACTCTGCGCATTTGCCAAATTACGAGTAAATACGTCGTCTATAGGCAATTGTGTGAGGTCAGGAGCTTCAAGAAGCTCGTTTTCACTGCACATAAAGAACAAAATGATAAGTTACCCAACTAGATAAATACTTTAGATATAGCTATATCACTTTACTTACAAGTCGTACTGTCTTGACGTTTCATGATGGATATTTTCTTGTTGGTGATGACTCCCAGATGGACCACCATGGTCCAATACTCCAGAACTACGCATATTCCAACTAGGGGCAGGGTCATAACTTGTAAAATTCATATCCGGACGGTACCCCCTATGAAAAATATGAGTGTTAATACAAATCCAATTAAAACATAAATTAAACATCGCTAAAGCGTAGTAAAATTGAAGTTTACCAGTCGTCTTGTTGATTATCTAAAGTCAAAAAATTATTTTGTGGCTGCTCATTCGCCGGTGGTGACAAGTTTAAATCAAGGCAAGCTCTTTCATCACCAATCTGTCCGGCAAAAACTGCTCCAGAATAACCACCCGATGATTGGGGGTTATCCCTACTATGCACGCCCTCATTATTGGGAACGTCTTCCACCTTGACGTACATTTCCAATATTTTTATTACAATAAATTCCCTATATTCATCCGGAATCAGCAAAAAATCTCTAAGAGTTTCATCATCCTCGATGTTAAACTCAGAATAATAAGCAAACCCCTGCGGAGTCACTGAATACGGAAATCTACCGGTTATTTTAAGGTTAACCAAATGCCTCCTCTCATTCATTTTTTTATGTAACAACGATACCAATTTATCGTACTCCATAGTAAGCGACAATTTAACATGACATTGTGGAGATGAGCTATACCTCACAGAGTTATTCTCCAACACAACCTCACCCCCCCCCCCAATATAGTGAAACCCTTATTTTTGTCACTTCAGTCATTGTAAAAAAATAATTGATAAGAAGAAGAGAGAAATATGAACGTAAGTTTGAAATAAAGTATTGAATGAATTTTTATAAAATTGAAACGCCTTTAAATAAGGCAAGTCTGACGTTGGGGTGTAGAATTTTCTATGTAAAACGCAGTACAATACTATGTTTTATGTATTGAATTATTGTTATGTCAGTTCATTATTGGTGGGGGCAAAAACCAGAGTACAATGCAATTATTTAATGTAAAACGCATTATTATACTGCGTTTTACAAATATATCTTAGTAAAACGCAGTATAGTACTGCGATTTACAAAAAAAAAATTAAACAAAAATGCAGTACTATACTGCGAATTACTTTAACGGAAATTTTGCCGTTAAAGTAATTCGCAGTATAATACTGCATTTTACTCATTTATGTAATTTTTTTTTAAGTAGTACAAAAGTGTTTTTTGTCCAAAAATTGATTAAAAAGGTTTCGGACTCGATAATTTTGTCGCTTCACCGATTGTCTATGGTTTTGAAATGTTGATTGGCATTTTCTTATAAATTAAAACTAGGAATTTTTAACTCCTGTAGCAAAGGTTGATACCTTATTTATTTTAAATAAATATTTTTAAAAAAAAAAGTATATTCCATAACTACTTTTTAATTTTTATAGACAAATATTTACTTATGATCACTTTCTACTCTTAAGTCATTAAATACACCTGTATTATATTTCTCTCTCGTATATTAGAATATATGACATTTTGAACAAAAGCAAAAGGAGAACTAGAAGCTAGGGCTTCTGCCGGACCTTTCACCATCACCATTACTCCAAATACAGCGATCATCATAAGCAAATTACGCTTGACCGCCATTTTCGCCACTACTCCTCTTTTCTTCTTCTTCTTATACAATTTCAACAATTGGCAGTGCCTCTATCGAAGCCTTCGTCACCGGCGGTGAAGGCCCCTGCAAATTCTGAACGGTACTACTCATGATTGATCCCCTACTATTTCTGGAATCCATGGAAACCTCGATCACGTACGATCTCCAATGCAACGACAATTGGAATTAAAGGCGGTGCTGGATCGTCGGCAACCGGAGGCAATGGTGACAGCGAGCGAGAACTGGATATTGATGTTGCTTCAAGGAGACGACATTAGGGTTGTTGTTGAACAAAGACGACGGAGTTGAGGGTTGCGCAACTTGAATTTTCTATTAATATATTTCAATGTATCTCGATATATTTTATTGTATTCATTGTCTTTTTTTCATTGTATTTCAATGTATCCCACTGTATTATATGCATTTCATTGTATCCACTGTCTCGCTATATTCCATGAATGTATTCATATATTTTTTTTAATTAATATAATTTATGTATTTAGATGTATTATAATTTCTTTGAAGATTGCTATGTTTTGGGGTGTTTTTCGGTTGAGAATCTTTTTTATAACTGGAAATACAAAACTTGTTTGTTATAATTAAGTTTCTTGAGTTATATTAGGAGTCTATTATGTTAATTGATTCACTTTCCTTTTAAAAACAGTGTAATCCCCTATTTCACGCCGTGAATACAGTCGAATACAATAATTTGTCCAGCTGTAATCCCATATTTCACGCCATGAATACAGTCGAATACACTCGAATACAAAAATATGTCTAGCTGTAATCCCCTGTTTCACGCCTAGAAATGCTACTGTATTCATGAATACAGTAGCTTAAATACATCGAATACACTCTAAAAAATCTAAAAATATAGCTGTAGAAAGTAATATGGTAAATAGTAGCTACAACTAGCTAATAACCACTAAAACATAATGATTTCTAAAAGATTCTCTAAAAACTAATACTAGTAAAATATTCAAATAAAATCATCCTCGTAAAAATAAAATTCTAATTAAAAAACTGGCGAAACAAAATTGGAGTAGGTTTGTGGAATAATTGACATTTAAATAATAAAAAATTAAATTTGAAAAGTCACATTATTTTGAATTTAAGAATGTAATACTAATTTGTATGAGTGTTCGGTCGGTACGGTATTTAAACATTTCGGTTCGGTATTTTCGGTATTCGATTTCTTAAAATCCTATACCATTACCGTACCTAATTAAATTCGGTATGGTTCGGTTTTTCTCCTTTCGATTTCGGTTTATTCGGTTCGGTAACTTCGGTTTATTCGATTTGAATACTAACTAGTGCATAGAGTCATACGCTCTATTCTTAATTAAAGTACTCAAATATACAAAACTAAAAAATTTTTGTTGACAAAAAAATTGTCCAAAACTAGCAAATATCGACACAAATAGAGAAAATTGTACATAAAAGAATATGTGATCATTAGAAAGGTCTTGTTACTTGTTTAGAGTTAATTGATGAACTTTGAGAATAAAGGAAAGTAAAATTTTAGATTTTTTATATTTATGTTATAATTGATAATATGTGTTTTGTGTAATATAATATATATTTCGGTACGGTATCCGTATTTCGGTATTTTATTTTAAAATACAAAATACCATGCCTAATACTGATTTTTTAAAAAACTTAAACCAAATACTATATACCAAATACTAAAATTTTCGATTTCGATACAGTAATTCGATATTTACCAAATTATGCCCAGCCCTACTAATTTGCAGTTACAACTGATTCAGTGTTGCTTAATTGATTTGATGGCCAAACAAGCAAATCAAATCATATAATTACTTGTTATTACAATCATATCCAATTTCCAAAATCTTTTCTTAAAGTCCTTACATAGATTTTGTTAGGTAGTAGTAATAGTGTTTTTTTCAGCTTTGATTTAAAAGATATTGCCAGTAAATATTTTTCACATGGTCATACAATTTGTTCCAATAAATTATTTTTAGTTTTTAATCTTTGTGTGAAGTTCAAAGGAAATGACATTAAATACTCTGATAAATTAAGGGAAAATTTCAAATAAGAATAATTGGGCTCCCTACTTTTCAATTTTATAGCCCATATTTCAATTTACAATCATCTAGTTCAAAAATAATAGGCTATGATTCAATATCCAACTCCAATAGGTTCTCAAAATTACTATTTAATTTTTTAAAAAAGATTGTTCAAGCTTTTAAGTTAATTTTCGAATCAGTTACTGCGACTCAAATATTAGTTCAACAAACCAAATCTATTTGGGTGGTGAAAATTAGATTTTTAACAAGCGTAAATATGTGAGTTTAAATTTAAAATTTGATTTTGTGAGAAATCCGGAGTGGGTGTTATTTAGACTTGTTAGTGTCACGACCTGGAATTCCCACCCTCGGGAGTCCTGATGGCTCATACTGGTGAAAGCTAGGCAAGCCAACCAACTGAACTATTTACCTTGTTTCCATTTTTAATCCGATAACAGTTAAGAGCCAACAATTAGATAACAGCAGAATTAAATAAGCGGAAGGCTGCATTGTAAAATTTTAATAATACTGTTAATACCACTCCATAACAAATCTACCCAAGACTGGTGTCACAACTTCACAGACTGTCTAGGAGTACTACAAATAAAGATCTGAAAGAAATAAATACAACACTGTCTCTGGAAATACATGAAAGAAACAGGAATAATAGATAGAAGGAGACACCAAGACATGCGGACGCCTGTAGGACTACCTTGGGCCGCCTAATGAACAAGAAACAACAATCTCACTGTGATCCGAAGTCTACAGTACTGGGATCTGCACAAAAGAGTGCAAAGTGTAGTATCAGCACAACCGACTCCATATGCTGGTAAGTGCATAGCCTAACCTCGACGAAGCAGTAATAAGGCTAGGACCAGACTACCAAATAAACATGTGCAGTTAAATCATATACATCGGAAATAAAAGCAGATAATTACGACTAAAGTTGGACGGGGGAAATATGCTACGGGGAATAACAGGTAACAACAGAGCAACAGTAGATAAATGTAAGGAATGCTATAAATCAATTACCAGCAAAGATAATGAAATAAGAAGAACAAGTACACATGTAATATCGTTGCAGCGTGTAACCCGATCCCATCTTATATAGTATCGTTGCAGGCGTGCAACCCGATCCCATCTCATGTAGTACCATTGCAGGCTTGCAACCCGCTCCCATTTCATATTGTACCGTTGCAGGTGTGAAACCCACTCCCATTCCATATACTACAGTTGCAGGCGTGCAACCCGTTCCCATTTCATATAATTACCATTGCAGACGTGCAACCTGCTCCCATTTCATATATTTACCATTGCAGGCGTGCAACTCGCTCTCATTTCATATATTTCCATTGCAGGCGTACAACCCGCTCCCATTTCATATGTTAGTGTTGCAGGCGTGCAACCTACTCCATTTTCATTTATCAATAGCAATCATAACAGAATCCCGGCAAGGGAACAATAATATAACAACAACATCCCGACAATGGAATACCACTATAGCAACATCCCGGCAAGGGAACAATAATATAACAACAACATCCCAGCAAGGGAACAACAATATGACAATAACATCCCGGCAAGGGAACAATAATGATAATCCTCGTATAAAGACAATAAACCTCAACGGAGTCACAACAATTACAATACAAGACTCACAGGCATGCTTGACACCAACATATAGATACTCGTCATCATGCCTATACGTCGTACTCCACAATTAATACATAGCAAATAAGACACAACTCTTAATCCCTCAAGCTAAGGTTAGACCAAACACTTACCTCGATGCCACGAACACAATTTAAGCCTCAATTATTGCTTTACCTCTTGATTCCACCATCAACTCACTCGTATCTAGCCACAAGTTACTTAATAATATTAATAAGTCCTAAATGAATCATTTCTAATGCATGGAAATAAGTTTTCTAAAGTTTTTTCCAAAAATTGAAAAATCGCCCCGGGCCCACGTGGTCAAAACCCGAGGTTCGAACCAAAACCCGATTACTCATTCCCCCACAAACCCAAATATATAATTTGTTTTGCAATTGACCTCAAATCGAGGTCCAAATCTCCAAAATTTGAAAAAACTAGGTTATACCCAAAACACCCAATTTTCCCCATGAAAACCATTGAATCTAGGATGAAATCTTGTAAAAAAGAAGTTAAGGAGTAAAGAAAATGAGTTAGAAATCACTCACTAATGTTTTGGAGAAGAAAGGTTGTTTGAAAATCGCCTCTTATATTTTTGGGTTTTTGAAAAATAAAAAATAACTGAAAATCCCGTTTAAATATACCCTTTTCAGACCCCCTGTGCGGATCGCACAAAAAGGAGTGCGGCCGCGGAGCTCACAATGTTGACTATAGTGACATGCTTTAGTGTTTTAGCCATAACTTTCTCTACAAATGTCCAAATTGTGATTTGTTTACCTTTCTGGAAACTAGACACGAAGGGCTACAACTTTCGTTTTTGAATCATCTCAAAATTCTTTGTAGATCAAAAGATATAAGCTTCCGAAATCAGACCAGTGAAATCCTTCCTCACCGCGGACCGCACAAAAAGAAGTGCGGCCGCAAAGGCCCCTCCGCAGTCAGCACAAAATCAATGCGGTCAACACTGGTGGGTTCAGAGATCTGCAACATCTCTGGACCTGCAACAACTATGTTTTAAGCCTAAAACATCCCGGAACCTACCCGAAACTCACCCGAGCCCTCGGGACTTCAAACTAAACGTGCATACTAACTCAAAAATATCATATGGACCTACTGGTGCGATCACATCATCAAAATAACATGTAAAATCATGAATTAAACCTCAAAACTCAACATTTTTCATCAAAAACTCTCAAAGTTCATAACTCTTCAACCGTAAGTCTAACTCATATCAAATAAACTCCGTTTTTACCAAATTTCACAGTTATTTTTTAAACACTATAACAAGTTTGTACCGGACTCCAGAACCAAAATACGAGCCCGATACCAATGGTTTCAAACATTAATTCTTTTCTTCATTTCTTAGATAATTCAGTAAAATAATTTCTTTCAAAAATTAATTTCTAAGGCTTGGGACCTCGGAATTCTTTTCCGGGCATACGCCCAAGTCCCATATTTTACTGCGGACCTCCCGGGATCATCGGAACAAGGATCCAGGTCCGTTTGCTTAAAATGTTGACCAAAGTTAACCAAAAATCAAATTTTAACCCTAGAAATTTCTATTTCTCATCTTTTCACATAGAAGGCTTTCTGAATATGGGTTCGGACCATGCACGCAAATCAAGGTGAGGTAAAAAGGAGGTTTTTAGGCCTCGAAACACTGAATTTACTTGCAACACAAGTGACAACCGTTCTTCATCGAACGGACATAAGAAGGAAGTACCTGAGTCGGAAAAAAGATGGGGATAACGACTTCACATATCGGACTCCCAGGCCGATGCCTCTGCAGGCTGACCTCTCCACTGAACACGAACAGAAGGGAAACTCTTCGACCTCAACTGACGAACCTACCGGTCTAGAATAGCTACCGGCTTCTCCTCATATGACAAGTCCTTGTCCAACTAGACAATGTTGAAGTCCAACACGTGGGATGGATCGTTGTGATACCTCCGAAGCATGGACACATGGAACACTGGATGCACGGTTGATAAGCTCGGCATCAACGTAAGTTTGTAAGTCACCTCCCCCACTCGATCAAGAATCTCAA
Source organism: Nicotiana sylvestris (assembly GCF_000393655.2). Classification (NCBI taxonomy): domain Eukaryota; kingdom Viridiplantae; phylum Streptophyta; class Magnoliopsida; order Solanales; family Solanaceae; genus Nicotiana; species Nicotiana sylvestris. Next base: position 63,025,805 of record NC_091065.1, read on the forward strand.
ATGGCCCATGAACCTAGGGCTAAGCTTGCCCTTCTTCCCAAATCTCATCACGCCCTTCATAGACGACACTCGAAGCAATACCCGCTCACCGACCATGAAAGCCAAATCATGAACCTTACGGTCGGCATAATTCTTTTACTTGGACTAAGCTGTACGAAGCCTATCCGGAATAATCCTGACCTTGTCCAAGGCATCTTGTACTAGATCCGTACCCAACAACTGAGCCTCTCCCGGCTCAAACCATCCAACCGACGACCGACACCGCCTACCATACAAAACCTCATAAGGAGCCATCTGGATACTCGATTGGTAGCTGTTGTTATAGGCAAACTCTGTTAAAGGCAAAAACTGATCCCACGAGCCGCCAAAGTCAATGACACAAGCTCGGAGCATATCCTCCCAAATCTGAATAGTACGCTCGGACTGCCCGTCCGTCTGAGGATGAAATGTTGTGCTCAACTTAACCTGTGTGCCTAACTCTCGCTGAATTGCCCTCTAGAAACGTGAGGTAAACTGGGTACCTCGGTCCGAAATGATAGACACGGGCACACCATGAAGACGAACAATCTCCCGGATATAGATCTCAGCTAACCTTTAAGAAGAATAGGAGACTGCCACAGGAATGAAATGCGCTGACTTGGTTAGCCTATCAACAATAACCCACACTGCATCGAACTTCCTCCGAGTCTGTGGGAGTCCAACAACAAAATCCATAGTGATCCGCTCCCACTTCCACTCGGGAAGCTCAATCCTCTGAAACAAATCACCGGGCCTCTGATGCTCGTACTTAACCTGCTGGCAATTCAAACATCGAGCCACATATGCAACGAAATCCTTCTTCATCCTCCTCCACAAATAATGCTACCGCAAATCCTGATACATCTTAGCGGGGCCTAGATGAATAGAGTACCGCAAACTATGGGTCTCCTCTAAAATCAACTCTCGAAGCCCATCCACATTAGGCACGCAAACTCGACCCTGCAGCCTCAAAACTCCATCATCTCCTAATGTAACCTGCTTGGCACCTCTGTGCTGTACCGTGTCCCTAAGGACACACAAATGAGGAACATCGAACTGCCGATCTCGGATACGCTCTAATAATGAAGAACGAGCAACTGTGCAAGCTAACACACGGCTGGGCTCAGAAACATCTAACCTCACGAACTGATTGGACAAAGCCTGAACATCCAAGGCAAGCGGTCTCTCACCGACCAGAATATATGCAAGACTACCCATACTGGCTGACTTTTTACTCAAAGCATCGGCCACCACATTGGCCTTTCCCGGATGATATAGGATGGTGATATCATAGTCCTTTAATAGCTCCAACCACCTCCTATGTCTCAAATTTAGCTCCTTCTGCTTGAACAAGTACTGCAGACTCTTGTGATTCGTGAACACCTCACATGACACGCCATATAGATAATGCCTCCAAATCTTCAACACGTGAGCAATGGCTGCTAGCTCTAAATCATGAACCGGATAGTTCTTCTCATGAATCTTCAACTAACGCGAAGCATATGCAATAACCTTGCTATCCTGCATCAACACCGCACCAAGTCCAATACGAGATGCATCACAACAATCTGTATAAGGCCCTGAACCTGTGGACAAAACCAACACTGACACCGTAGTCAAGGCTGTCTTGAGCTTTGAAAGCTCGCCTCACACTCATCTGACCACCTAAACGGAGCACCTTTCTGGGTCAACCTGTTCATCGGAGCTGCACTAGATGAAAACCCCTCCACAAACCGATGATAGTAGACCGCCAATCCCAAGAAACTCCAAATCTATGTAGCTGATGCTGGTCTAGGCTAGTTCTTGACTGCCTCTATCTTCTTCGAGTCTACCTGAATACCCTCTGCTGATACAACATGACCTAGGAATGCAACCGAACTCAACCAGAACTCGCACTTCAAAAACTTGGCATACAACTGACTGTCTCTCAAAGTCTGGTGAATCACTATAAGATGCTGCTCATGCTCCTCCCGGCTGCAGGAATAGATCAAAATATCATCAATGAAGACTATCACGAACGAATCCAAGTAAGGCCTGAACACTCGGTTCATCAAATCCATAAAAGCTGCTGGGGCATTTTGTCAACCTAAATGACATCACCAAGAACTCATAATGCCCGTACCGAGTGCGGAAAGCTGTCTTAGGGACATCAGATACCCTAATCCTCAACTGATGGTAGCCAGATCTCAAGTCAGTCTTAGAAAACACTTAGGCACCCTAAAGCTGGTCAAACAAATCATCAATCCTCGACAATGGATACTTATTCTTGATTGTAACCTTGTTCAATTGCCAGTAATCTATGCACATTCTCATCGATCCGTCCTTCTTCTTAACAAACAACACCAGCGCACCCCAAGGCGAGACACTAGGTCTAATGAAGCCTTTTTCAAATAAGTCTTGCAACTGCTCATTCAACTCTTTCAACTCAGGCAGGTTCATATGATACAGCGGGATAGGAATGGGCTGATTGCCCAAAGCCAAATCAATGCAAAAGTCAACTGCTCCTGAAGGAAATACCTCAGGAAACTCACGAACAACAGGCACAAAATCACGAATATACGCCAAATAGGCCAAATGCCCCTTCTTAACCATACGCCGAGCCTTTATATATGAGATAACATTACGGGTATAATGACCAGGAGTCCCTCTCCACTCTAAACGAGATAAACCCGACAAGGCTAAGGTCACAATTTTGGCATGACAGTCCAAGATAGCGTGGTAAGGTGATAGCCAGTCCATCCTCAATATGACATCAAAATCAACCATATCCAATAGTAACAAATCTACACGAGCCTCAAGACCCCTAATCACAACTATGCATGAACGATTGACACGATCCACCACTATAGAATCACCCATCGGTGTAGACACATAAACATGAGCACTCAAAGAATCACTAGGCATGACCAAATACAGCACAACATAAGATGACACATAAGAGTATGTAGACCATGGATCAAATAACACTGAAGCATCCCTACTACAAACCAGAACCGTACCTGTTATAACTGCATCGGAAGCCTCAGCCTTAGGCCTGACTGGAAGAGCATAACATCGGGGCTGGGTCCTACTACCATGGACTACCTCTATGGGACGACCTGCAGCTGGCTGACCTCTACCTCTAGCGACCTGAGCTCCACCTCTAACACCTCCACATCCACCTCTAGCTGGCTGGACGGGCTGTGGAACACTCGGTGCCTGAACCATGGCACGGGAACCCGAATGCTGATAGTTGCTCGATGCTCGAGGACAATATCTAGCAATGTGCCTCGTGTCGCCACAAGTAAAACAAGCCCTCGGATGCTGGGGCTGGCGACCCTGAAAACTCTGAAGTGGAGGTGCACTGATAGGAGCTGATGATGCACTGTAGGACTGCTGATCGGAATACTGCATGTGAGAACCACGGCCACCCGGGGCACTATAAGAAGCCTGAAGTGCTGACTGAAAAGGCCTAGGAGGATGGCCTCTACCAAAAGAATCTCTGCCTCCAAACGAGGCGCCACTGAATCTGCTTGAATGACGAGGCCTCTTATCAGACCCCTGACCACCTCCCTGCGACAGAACCATCTCAACTCTCCTGGTCACATTGGCCGCCTCCTAAAAAGAAATCTCACTCCCTGTCTCCTTAGCCATCTTAAGTTGAATAGGCTGAATAAGTCCATCAATGAACCTCCTCACCCTCTTTCTCTCGGTAGGAAGTATGATAATAGCATGATGGGCCAAATCGATGAATCTGGTCTCGTACTGAGTGAGTCATAGAACCCTGCTGGAGACGCTCGAATTGCCTCCGGTAGATCTCACTCTGAGTGATAGGGAGAAACTTCTCCAGAAATAGCTGAGTAAACTGCTCCCAAGTCAAAGCTGGCGATCCGGCTGGTCTAGCCAAGCAATAATCTCTCCACCAAGTCTTGGTGGATCCAGATAAGCAAAAAGTAACAAAGTCGACCCCATTGGTCTCCACTATCCCGATGTTCCAGAGAACCTCACAACAACTGCCTAAATAATACTGGGGATCCTCAGAAGATGCACCGCTGGAAGTGGTAGTGAAGAGCTTGGTGAAACTTATCCAACCTCCACAAAGCCTTCGAAGACGTAGCTGATCTATCACCGGTCTGTGCTGCTGCTCGGCTGAAGAAGCGCTACGTGACCTTGCTATTTGCGAAAGGGCAAGAATATAGGTTTCAATTTAGCATTGAGAGAACAAAATCGCACGACAGAGAAGAGTAGAAGTGAAACTTTTCCTAACTCTGTAGCCTCTAGGGGATAAATACAGACGTCTTCGTACCGATCCCTCAGACTCTACTAAGCTTGTCTGTGAATTGTGAGACCCATGTAATCTAGAGCACTGATACCAACTTGTCACGACCCGGATTTCCCACACTCGGGAGTCGTGATGACGCCTATTAGTGAAAGCTAGACAAGCCAACCAACTGAACTATTTACCTTATTTCCATTTTTAATCCGATAACAGTTAAGAGCCAACAATTAGATAACAACAGAATTGAATAACCGGAAGGCTGCATTGTAAAGTTTTAATAATACTGCTAATACCAATCCATAACAAATCTACCCAAGACTGGTGTCACAACTTCACAGACTGTCTATAAATGCTACAAATAAAGGTCTAAAAAAAAATACAACACTGTCTCTGGAAATACATTAAAGAAACATGAATAGCAGATAGAAAGAGACGCCAAGGCCTGCGGACGCCTGCAGGACAACCTCGGGTCGCTTGATGAACAAAAAATAACAATCTCACTGCGGTCCGAAGTCTACAGCACTGGGATCTGCACAAAAGAGTGCAAAGTGTAGTATCAGCACAACCGACCCCATGTGCTGGTAAGTGCCTAGCCTAACCTCGGCGAAGTAGTGATGAGGCTAGGACCAGACTACCAAATAAACGTGTGCAGTTAAATCATATACAGCAGAAATAGAAGCAGATAATTACGACTAAAGTTGGGCGGGGGAAACATGTTGCGGGGAGTAACAGGTAACAACAATAGATAATTATAAGGAATGCTATAAATCAATTACCAGCAAAGATAAGGAAATAAGAAGAACAAGTACACATGTAATACCGTTGCATGCGTGCAACCCGATTCCATCTCATATAGTACCGTTACAGGCGTGCAACCCGCTCCCATTTTATATTGTACCGTTGCAGGCGTGCAACCCGCTCCCATTTCATATAATTACCGTTGCAGGCGTGCAACCCGTTCCCATTTCATATATTTACCGTTGCAGGCATGCAACCCGCTCCCATTTCATATATTTACCGTTGCAGGCATGCAACCCGCTCCCATTTCATATATTTACCGTTGCAGGCATGCAACCCGCTCCCATTTCATATATTTACCGTTGCAGGCGTGTAACCCGCTCCCATTTCATATATTTCCGTTGCAGGCATGCAACCCACTCCCATTTCATATGTTACTGTTTCAGGCGTGCAACTCGTTCCCTTTTCATTTATCAATACCAATCATAACAGAATCCCGGCAAGGGAACAATAATATAACAACAATATCCCGGCAAGGGAATAATACTATAACAATAACATCCCGGCAAGGGAACAATAATATTCTCGGCAAGGGAACAACAATATGACAACAACGTCTCGGCAAGGGAACAATAATGATAATCCTCATATGAAGCACAATAAACCTCAACAGAATCACAACAATTACAGTACAAGACTCACGGGCATGCTTGACACCGACGTATAGATACTCGTCACCATGCCTATACGTCGTACTCCACAATTAGCACATAGCAAATAAGACACAACTCCTAATCCCTCAAGCTAAGGTTAGACCAAACACTTACCTCGATGCCACGAACACAATTCAAGCCTCAACTATCGCTTTACCTCTTGATTCCACCACCAACTCGCTTGTATCTAACCACAAGTTACTTAATAATATTAATAAGTGCTAAATGAATCATTTCTAATGCATGGAAATAAGTTTTCTAAAGTTTTTTCCAAAAAGTCGAAAATCGCCTCCGGGACCACATGGTCAAAACCCGAGGTTCGAACCAAAACCCGATTACTCATTCCCCCACGAACCCAAATATATAATTTGTTTTGCAATTGACCTCAAATCGAGGTCCAAATCCCCAAAATTTGAAAAACCTAGGTTCTACCCAAAACACCCAATTTTCCCCATGAAAACCATTGATTCTAGGATAAAATCTTGTAAAAAGAAGTTAAGGGGTAAAGAAAATGAGTTAGAAATCACTTACTAATGTTTTGGAGAAGAAAAGTTGTTTGAAAAATCGCCTCTTATATTTTTGGGGTTTTGAAAAATGAAAAATAACTGAAAATTCCGTTTAAATATACCCTTCTCAGACCCCCTGTGCGGACCACACAAAAATGAGTGCGGCCGCGGAGCTCACAATGTTAACTATAGTGACATGCTTTAATATTTTGGCCATAACTTTCTCTACATATGTCCAAATTGTGATTTGTTTACCTTTATGGAAACTAGACACGAAGGGCTACAACTTTCGTTTTTGAATCATATCAAAATTCTTTGTAGATCAAAAGATATAAGCTTCCGAAATCAGACCAGTGAAATCCTTCCTCACCGCGAACCGCACAAAAAGGAGTGCGGCCGCAAAGGCCCCTCCGCGGTCAGCACAAAATCAATGCGGTCAGCACTGGTGGGTTCAGAGATCTGCAACATCTCTGGACCTGCAACAGCTATGTTTTAAGCCTAAAACATCTCGGAACCTACCCGAAACTCACCCGAGCCCTCGGGACTTCAAACTAAACGTGCATACTAACTCAAAAGCATCATATGGACCTATTCGTGCAATCACATCATCAAAATAACTTGTAAAATCATGAATTAAACCTCAAAACTCAACATTTTCATCAAGAACTCTCAAAGTTCATAACTTTTCAGCCGGAAGTCCAACTCACTTCAATAAACTCCGTTTTTCACCAAATTTCACATTTATCTTTTAAATACTATAACAAGTTTGTACCGGACTCCGAAACCAAAATACGTGCCCGATACCAATGGTTTCAAAGATTAATTCTTTTCTTCATTTCTTAGATAATTCAGTAAAATAATTTCTTTCAAAAATTGATTTCTAAGGCTTGGGATCTCAGAATTCATTTCCGAGCATACATCCAAGTCCCATATTTTACTGCGGACCTAGCGGGATCGTCGGAACACGGATCCGGCTCCGTTTGCTCAAAATATTGACCAAAGTCAACCAAAAATTAAATTTTAACTCTAGAAATTTCTATTTCTCATCTTTTCACAGGCTTTCCGGATATGGGTCCGGAAAGCCTGTGAGGTAAAAAAGAGGTTTTCAGGTCTCGAAACACTGAATTTACTGGCAACACAAGTGATGTTTGCAACACAAGTGATGACCTTTTGGGTCATCACAGTTAGAAGAAATAGTATAAGGAGGTTGTATATAAAATGAAGTAATTTAATGGAGATTTGGACTAGTTTTGAATAAGAATTACAACTGAAAATCGTGAAAGAAGTTCGTCGAAGTTCGTCTGCAGACGCTTGTATAAAGGCGTATAAAAGTGTATAATAGTATATAAGATGTGTTTATACACTCATATACACTATTATACAAGATTATACATAATTATACAAAAAAACTGACTTCATCTTCTTCCTTGCGTCTTTTCTGAAATTTAACTCAAATATTTCTCAAATCTACTCCAAATCACTTCAAATTTAAATTTTGAACTCCTTTTGATATTTTCAATCAATTGGAACAACACCCAATCTAAACAATTAACAAACTCAAAAAATTATATTTTCGAAAGCAAGACTTTTAATGGCCTTCAATGGTGGACTTATACTCTTCAACTTTTTACATTACAACCAGGTGACATAGTGGGAGAAGCAGTAATGGGGGATGGCCTATTGAAGCATATGTAAAAGATGTAAGAAGAAGAGAGAGTGAAAGCAATGGTTGTGAAAACACAGAGTTAACTCCATAGCTTTTAGAAGCAATGGTTGTAACTTGTAAGAACAAAGATTTTGAATTTGCAAGAGCTAGTATTTTCAAAATATGTACCACAGAAGCTATCCACCTTATTAGGAGGATGGTGGAACAGTACATGGATAGGAAGAAGGATCTCCACATGGTGTTTATTGATCTGGAGAAAGCGTGCGATAGGGTTCCTAGGGAGGTCTTATGGAGATGCTTAGAGGATAAAGGGGTCCCGGTTGACTATATTAGGGTGATTAAAGACATGTATGCTGGAGCTAAGACTCGGGTTAGGACAGTAGGAGGCGACTCTAAACACTTTCCAGTTATTACGGGGTTGCACCAAGGGTCTGCGCTCAACCCATTCCTATTTGCCCTGGTGATGGATGCACTGACTCATCATATTCAAGGGGAGGTGCCATGGTGCATGCTATTTGCTGATGACATTATTCTAATTGACGAGACACGAGGCGACGTCAACGAGAGGCTAGAGATTTGGAGACATGCTCTTGAGTCTAAAGGTTTCAAGTTGAGCAGGACGAAGACGGAATACCTCGAGTGCAAATTTGGGGTTGAGCCGACGGAAGCGGGAGTTGAAGTGAGGCTTGACTCTCAAGTCATTCCCAAGAGGGGTAGTTTCAAGTACCTTGGATCGATTATTCAAGGGATCGGGGAGATTGACGAGGATGTCACACACCGTATAGGGGTGGGGTGGATGAAGTGGAGGTTAGCGTCGGGAGTTTTGTGTGACAAGAAAGTGGCACCATTACTAAAAGGTAAGTTTTATAGAGCAGTGGTTAGGCCTGCCATGTTATATGGAACTGAATGTTGGCCGGTAAAGAACTCACACATCAAGAAGATGAAAGTAGCAGAGATGATGATGTTGAGGTGGATGTGCGGGCATACAAGGATGGATAAGATTAGGAATGAAGATATTCGAGAGAAGGTGGGCGTGGCCCCCATGGAGGACAAGATGCGGGAAGTAAGACTGAGATGGTTCAGGCACATTTAGAGGAGGAGCACTGATGCACCAATGAGGAGGTGTGAGCGACTGGCTGTAGTGAGCACGCGGAGAGGTAGAGGGCGACCTAAGAAGTATTGGGAAGAGGTGATCAGACAGGACATGCGCGACTTAGGATTACTGAGGACATGACCCTTGATAGGGAATTATGGAGGTCGAGCATTAAGGTTGTAGGTTAGGGGAAAGTTGTGAATATTTCTACAGCACAATAGAGTGAGACTAGCCAGTTATGAGTTAGACTAGGAATGTCATTGGTCGTCTATTGATGCAGGGCTTTACCTGCTAGTTTTTACTATACCAGCCATCTATTTCGTATTTCGTATTCTGTATTTCATATCTCTTATAAAGCTGTTATTTTATTATGCATTTTTATGGTACTAATATATCGTCTCCTGTTACTTTTTTGAGCCGAGGGTCTCCTGGAAACAACCCCTCTACCCTTCGGGGTAGGGGTAAGGTCTGCATACATATTACCCCCCAGACCTCACTTGTGGGATTATACTGGGTCGTTGTTGTTGTTGTACAGTATAAGCTAGATTAGGTAAAATTTAAAAACATGGGCTATTTTTTGTTATGGTGTGAAGTCATGTGTATTTTCTTGTAATTCTTTCATAAATTAATTGTGGAAGATCATACGTTATCAATTTCACATAAAATTTATATATTTTGGATTAAAAGCTCAAATTGTGGTGATGGTTTGGATTCAACCAAATCAATTGATAGCTAGATTTACCATGTTCATTAAATTCACAAACAGCTTTTTTGAAGGAAAAACAAAACATACACGTGTATGTAGGGCATTTATATCACCTACAAATCTATCACTTCTAAAATATCAAATACGGTAGTAGTATTTATTTAACATGCTTTCCACTTTTCATGTCCGTTGGGATTACTCTTTTCTTGAGGTGAGACTGTCGAAAACAACTTATAAGATTATGGTCTACGTATACACTAAATGTATTGTTATTTTTGTTGTAGTTAACATGCTTGATACATAATTGACTATTTTGTACGTTAGCCAAAAAAATCATATGAGATTGATAACTTTTACATATTCATACCTTTTAGTTATACATGTCCACTATTAAAGTAATTCACACACATGTACTATAAAAATAATAGTTTTACACTATACACATTTATATATATCAATAACATCTTTTATCGTGTCGTGTATTGTTGTTAAAAAACTGTATTAAATACATTTAAAAAAATATGACACTATTACTAATGGAGAGTTAAATAATTTTTATTTTCTTCCAATTATTCAAGAACTTTAAATAGTTAGAATGTGTACATTCTAATCTCAACTAGTTAAGAGCAACTCGTGCTGAGCCCGGGCCCGAGCTCAAGGTGAATAAGTAAATACTTTCGTTAAAAAAAATATGTGCCAAATCTCCTCTTAGTTTCCCTTATAAAAAATAATTCGAGCAAACTGGAACTACAAAGTGAACTTAAAATATAATCAACACCAAACCTAATGTAAATCCCATAAAGTAGGGTCTGGGGTAAAGTGTACATAGACCTTACCCCTACCTTGTGAAGACAGAGAGATTGTTTCTGATAGACCCCGGCTCAAGATAAAAGTAAAAGAAGCAGACACAACACGTAGTAACATCAACAAGATAATGTGATAGAGAGACAAGGTGATAGAATAATCGAAGCGAGATGATCAACATAAGGTAAAAAAATCTACAGATATGAATATATGAAAATAAAAAAGTAATACTAATGTGATCGACATGAAATTGAGACACTCCCGCCTAACTGCTAACCTTCTGCCTTAATTCCCAACTTCCACATCCTCCTATCAAGGGTCATATCCTCAGCGAGCTGAAGGTGCACCATGTCATGCCTAATCACCTCTGCCCAGTACTTCCTAGGTCTACCTCTGTCGTTCCTCCACCCCACCATGGCCAACCTCTCGTACATCATCGCCGGGGCATCTATACTCCTCCTCTTCACATGTCCGTACCATCTCAACGTAGCTTCCCGCATCTTATCCTCCACGGGGGCCACTCCCACCTTTCCTCGGATAACTTCATTCCTAATCTTATCTCTCTTGGTGTGCCCACACATCCATCTCAACATCCTCATTTCTGTTACTTTCATCTGCTGTACAGAGCATTTTTGACCGGCCAACACTCTGAACCATACAACATAGTTGATCTAACCACTACTCTGTAAAACTTGCCTTTGAGTCTTGGTGGTACCTTCTTATCACACAAAACCCCGAATCGAGCTTCCATTTCATCTACCCCACTCCAATCTAATGTGTGACATCCTCGTCTATCTCACCGTTACTAGAAATTATATACCTAAGGTACTTGATACTCTCTTTCTTGGGAATTATTTGTGAATCTAGCCCCACTTTCACGTCCTCTTACTGAGTCACGCAGCTGAACTTACATTCCAAGTACTCTGGTTTAGTCCTGGTCAACTTAAAACCTTTTGACTCCAAGGTTCATCTCTAGACCTCCAGCCTTGCATTAACACCGGCCTACATCTCGTCAATTAGTACTATATCATCCACGAATAACATGCACCATGGAACATCCCCTTGAATGTGCCACGTTAGAACATCCATCGCTAAGGCAAATAAAACGGGCTAACGGCAGATCCCTGATGCAGACCCATCACAACTGGGAAATGTTTTGAGTTCCCTCCCACGTCCTAACTCGGGTCTTAGCACCATCATACATATCCTGAATCACCCTAGTATAACCTACATGCACACCTCTAACCTCCAAACATCTCCATATATAGCACCTTCCTCGCGACTTTGTCGTAGGCTTTCTCTAGGTCAATGAATACCACGTGTAAGTCCCACTTTTCTATCCCTATTCTGCTCCACCAGCCTCCTAATAAGGTGAATGGTTTTAGTGGTCGATCGCCCCGGTATAAATCTGAACTGGTTCTCAGAGATAGATATACTTTTCCTCGCTCTTACTTCCACCAACCTCTCCCAAACTTTTATCGTGTGCCTTAGCAGCTTGATACCCCTATAGATGTTGTAGTTTTAGTTATCACCCTTATTTTTGTACACTGGAACTACCGTACTCCACCTCCATTCTTCGGACATCTTCGTCGTCCCAAAAATAACATTAAATAACCTAGTAAGCCACTCCAAACCTGCCCTGTCAGTGTTCTTCCCAAATTCAACTGGGATCTCATTTGGCCCGGTTGCAGTAAAGTTAATTCAATTTTATGGATTATGGGTAAGGGTTCTAATTAATCCTATAGGGAAGGTTATGAAGGCACCCTATGTGATCTGTTAACTACGGTTAACCAGCTAAACTTACGTTAATTAATGGCTAAAAAAAAAGTGTGAGACCAATATAAAATAACTAATGTGAAGTGGTTAAAATATTTTGTAGTCATTGAAAAAAGGTAACTTAAAAGGAATCTCAATGCCTTCGTAACATTTTGTGCTTAACGCCATTAGAAAAGATTTTAATGAAAGGCTTTTGAAAAGCATTATTTTAAAAGAGAACGGATTCCAAATTCTTATATCTGAAGCCTATATGTTATGTGATTAAAATAGTACTAAATCGATTATACGAAACAAGGATAACTAAATACGACCATGCTAATATGAATTCTAACATATAATCTCAAAATAAAAATGAAGTCAAATCACACAAGTAGAATTAAATCGCATGAATGATAATGAATAGAAAAGAAGGACGTCCCAAGCGTTTTACTTGTTTTCTTGCTATCCGGTGCATCTATAGGAATATGAAATATAATGACTCCATGCTTGGGTAGAGGAGAGTCGTGTCGCTCCAAGTGTTCATGCAAAAAAAAAAGGAAAAATAAAGATTAGTAAGGAAGCCTTATACTGCTATACATTGTAAGGACAATTAAAATGCACCAAATTAAAGAAACGCATCGATTCACAATTTCTTAATTTCCGAACAAGAACGGATTAGTCATCAATGTAGCATTTGGTTAATTACTCCCTTCATATTAGTACTGCCTATTTAAGCTACTGAGAATTATGAACAATGTGCATTTTAAATAATCTCCTACGATATGCTTTCTGATAGCAGTATCTCAAGTAAAATCAAGGCGTTTGTCCAAAAGCAGAACATTATTCATAGATAGAGATCTTAACCGAGTAAAACAACTTTCTAATTCATGGCAACTAAAATTGACATAAGGCAAGAAAAGCAACAGGCATGAGATCCACTAGTCAACATGTGCATATTTAACTTATAATCTCAACTAAGTAATCGAGTTATTCCAAAAAATACTGATCACAATGATGCCGAGACCTAGTAAAACAAGAGCGGTATGTATTCTCCCCTCTTATGGTCTTTGAAATTCAAATAGATTCCTAGAAACTAATTTCTAGTTCACGAGAAAGACAAACTCATTTAATAGCAAGAAAATATAAGGGAATTAGACAGATTCTTTGTCAAATGCGAAAATTCCATTTTTGATTTAAAGGCTAATTACAATACCTCAAAAAGATATGATTTTTTCCGGAGAACCATGAAAGAACCAATCAAACTTACATCAATACTTTTAGTTTCTTAAATCCACGTTTCTAGATATGCATGAAGAAAGTTTTGAATCAAACATTTTTAAATTGTGAGCTTAATATCCAATAGTTATAGTATCTAGACCTCAGGTGAAGGATAATCTAAAGCCATGAGTATGTACCTTCATACTTCAACAGACTGCTTTTCTTTAATGCTTAAATGAATAATTAATAATTTTATTGCCTAAATGTGATCCTCTTAAAGTACACTGAGTAAACCAATCTTCTATAGTCATTCATGAGCCCTTACAATCAATAATGAAGAGGAGATCATTTTTTTAAGACATGAGTTAAAATAAACCAAATCTAGGGTGTGAACGACATGAAGTAAACCAAACAGTTTACTTTTAACTAAATCTGTTCTTAAAACAAAATGTTCGAATCCTAAACATGGTGCCTAATAAAAAGTCCTAAATCACATGACAAATGAATCTTTTGCAACACACCTAGTCCATGACAAAATCTTTCTTAAAATTATGGAATCTGACAGAGAACTATGCAAAAGAAAATGGGTATTTTCATATGAGCATTTTATCAAATATAGGCAGACATGTTTCAATGCATATACAGAGCATAACCTCCTTAAAAAAATTATTTCTAATAACTTTAGTCATAGAATCCTTTCACCAAACTAAAGGTAAACAGAAATAAAAGCAAACACCCATCTTTATAGTATTAAAATGTGGAAGCCTAACAAAAACTAACATGTATTGAAACAAAGATGCATCAAGTATCGAACATGCTCTAATCAGAATCGAAATATTGCGAAAGAGAAAAAGATACGAACTTTTTGCAGGGCAGCAAACTGAGGCGGGGATCTTAGGTGCACTATCGAACTCCGACCTCTGAACTTGCTACCCGAACTAACGATTAATCACCGGGACAAATAAATAAATAAAAAACCTTCTGTTTTGGTTACAAAACAACAGAACTGAGAGATTAAAAAGAAGAAACCTTTTTGAGAGGTAGAGATAGCGGCTAAACAAAGGTAAAAGGAGGGGGCTCCAGCCTTAGTTTTTTGGGGGTAAAAGGCGCGACTGAAGCCCTCTAATTTGAGGTGAAAGTAGGCGGCTCCAACCATTTTTGTGGGGTAAAGGTGCGGCCCAGAGCTTGTCCGAAAATCTCTTCAAAGGTCAGTATTTATAGGCTGATTTCTAGGGTTCTTGGTTTGGGCGGGATTTCGAAATTGAGTGAAAGTTATTGAACGTTGATGTTGCAGAAAATTAATTAAGGTGCAGAGCTTCTGGTTAAAAATGGTAATAGCAAGTTCTGCCATGGCTGAGCAAGGATGAAATTTTGTGAAGAAGAGGAAAGGGAGGAGAAGAAGCGTCTGTTGGGTTAGGAGAGAGATCAGGGTTAGCAAATTGGATTTAACTGAAGGGATAAATATTGACCATTGGATTAAAATAACGGATGACTCAGATTAGGCTTAGGATAAAACAAGATAAAAATAAAGAAAAATACATAGAATTCTCTAGAAGATGTGTGGTCAGAGTATGAAGGGTGTGCTTGGCGTGTGTTTTAGACCGTTGGCGCCTATGTGGCGCTGACATGGGGCTTATGTGGAGCTGACATGGAAAAGAAGTAGAGTAGGTGGGCTGGTGGATATGAGCCTCCGATTTGGGCTATGGAAAGGGCTAAATCTCTTCTTCTTTACCTTTTATTTGGCTTTCTTAAATCTTGATATGCCTAGTAGTAAATATTTATATTAAATAATTTGTTAGTGTTTAAATAATTACAAATTTGTGTTGTAAAAATCTATTTAGTATATAACCACTAATTTAAAATGGGCATGTAATAAATATGTAAATCACCTGAATAACTATATTATAAATAGGAGTAGGATCAATGCAATGCAGTGAAAAATATTTGTAAAAGAGAATAATATTTGTTGATTGACGTTGAATGAAATTAATTGAGATATAAAATCGTCGTCATCGTCGTCGTAGTAGTAATAATAATAATAATAATATCTAATGATGATAGCGACAAAAATAAGAATAATAAAATAACAATACTAATTAGATAAAATAGTAAAATAAATATTCTTACATAATAAAACGATATTAGAAGCTCAAATAAATAATTTGGAAGAAAAGATGGATAAAATTGGATGTCAACAATCACGATGTTCGCGCTCGGAATATCCTTGCCATCCGAGCATAGGCCTCAATCACACCGTCTAAGGAGAAGGTAGTGGGTCTTGGCCACCGTACTTTAGAAGGTGATCAAGTGCTCCTCCTTCTTATGAAAATGTGAGTTAGATACAACCAAACCGAAGGCCTTAACAAAATCCAACAACGAGGTTCCTCCTTCATTTCTAACTCCCAAATCGAAACTGCTTGCACTTCGTCTAACCCTTAGAAGAAGCCCTAGTATGACCATTGAAATCTCCACCTATGAAAAGCTTGTTAGTGAGCGAAACGCCTCGCACAACCTCATCCAACTCCTCCCAGAAGTATCTTTTAGCCTCCTCGCCCAAGGATGCTTAAGGCGCATAAGCACTAATAACGTGAACAGTCAACCCTCCAACAACAAGCTTAATAGCCATCAGTCGGTCGTTCCCCGCCTAACATCTACCACCAGCTCCCTGAGTTCCGCATCAACCAAAATACCTACCCTACTCTTACCCTCGCGCCTGCTAAGTACCACAGCTTAAAACCGTCTACATCCCGGCCCTAGAGCCCACTCATCTAGTCTCTTGAACACACGCTATATTGATCTTCCTCTTCTTGAGAATCTTCACTAACTCATTGGACTCCGTCAATGTCCCTATGTTCCAGGACTCTATTCTCAACCTAGTGTCACCCTTATCCCCTTGCCCCCCACCTCCCGCCCCACCCGAGGACGTGATTTTACTCTCCCGTTGTTAACCACTGCCACTATAGGAATATCAAGCAAGCAAAGAGTTCAAAGAAAAGTGAAATAACTAAAGCTAAAGTTTGGAATCAAGACAAAAGAACAGAAAAGAACAGGTAATCACATGCAAGAATAAGCAGCCAAAAATAATCAGGCAGGTAATGTTCTATACTAAAGCAATTAATTTGACTAACGTAGGGAAATCAGTAAAATTTCAAGGAACAAATATATGTGTAGACACGCACGAACTACCAACACAAAATAGAAGATTCAGGGGCAAGAACAATAGAACCTGGGTACCGAGAAGTTGTCGACCTGTGTTTTAGGCCACACGTTGCTGCCACTCCTAGGGTTGCCAGAAAAATCTCACTGGATGCCGCCGGAGTGCTAAAACTCGTCGGAAACGACTAGAAATTGGGTGGGTCAAGACGATTCGAAGGGGAGACCACCAAAGCTGTATAAGATGTCCGGAAATCTGCCTGGGTGGTGACTCACGTGACGGGGCGTTGCCAAATGTCATCGAAAAAATTCTTCCAGGTGCGAAACACACCCACACGTACAAGGAGCAGAAGAAAGTGATGGATATATATATTCCTACGGACATGTTTCTTATGAGTCAAATTCAAAATTCTCCGGCACATGTTTTCCAATTTTGTATTCATCTCTTTGATTCCTGAATTGACGAAGTGTGTGACATATTTCAAGAGAACTACTTAAAAGTCATGCCAGTGCATACCTATTACATTTAGACAATACAGGGGAAAAAATGAGCAAATCTAATATTTTTTTAGTTATCTCTGGCTGATAGTATGTAGTGCCAATTGATGTAAGACTTTCTCAAGACTACCAGTAGTAGGCTTTGCAACAAAAGAACTAAGAAATCCCAAAAAGTTACAGATGACGAGCACAAAACACAACACAAAACTAATATTTGCTAGCCAAAGATAGGGGTGGGCATCGGTCGGTTCGGTTCGGTTTTGAACATTATCGGTTTTGTCTATCGGTTATCGGTTTACAAATATCATAACCCGATAACCAAACCGATAAGATATTGGTTATCGGTTTATCGGTTAATCGGTTATATATCGTTATCGGTTTATCGGTTAATCGGTTATATATCGTTATCGGTTTACCTGATAGCATAAAACAACTAAAAAAATTTGCAATATATAAACAAAGAAATCAAACTACCAGAACGTGTAAACTGCCAACTTTTGTTGTTTCTTAACAAAAGCACGCTCTCACTTCTGTGCAGTATCTACTGATGTCTGGTGGAGAACTGGTGGTGAGTCTTGCGTCTTGACTCTTGGGGGCTGCGACGGAAACAAGAATGAGAACTGAGAGACAAACGACTGAAGACTGAAGAGTGAAGAGGGAATTAGGAAAATAAATAACCCTAGTATATACTTAAGGGTAAATTAGTAAATTACATCATTCTTATTGGGTTATTGGTTTTTACCCAATAACAAAAATGCAAACCGAGCCCGAACCGATAACCCAATAAAAAAAAATTAACCCGTTACCGAACCGTTAACCCAATAACCCAATACCGATAACCCAATAAAGAATTAACGGTCCGGGTTATCGGTTTTACCCGATATATGCCCACCCCTAGCCAAAGATAGTATAGTAAAATTATCGTCTCCATAGGAATTCAATTTAAACAATGTTCGAGTAATCTTTAGTTAATTACTATCCAGAAAAATTAATACCTGGTTGAATGATAATCAACTACGATTAACTACTAAAAATTAAGAAATTGTCAATTAACCACGAAAGACAACAATTGAGCAACAAAAAAATATCAATGAGAGAAATAAGGGTTATTGACTAGACAGGTGCAGGATAAATGACTCGGGATCCAGTTCTTGAATTAGTTCACTCTATAATATTGTTGATTCTCACGAATTCAACAGATAATCAGATTACACTTGAAGTTAATGTTCCTCTTTCGATTAAATGTTAATTTCAATAATTAATCCAATTGAAGCACAGTGAACAATTGCAACAAATAAAATGATAGTTATAGTCTAAATGGTGACTTCTCACGAATATTTCCCTATTTTCTAGTTCGATTAATAATTCAAGAGGATCTTTTGATTAACTAGTTGAATCGCAAATTTACACTAGAATATACGATGTAAATAAATTCAATATAAAGCTCCTCCTTCAATTAAGCAAAATAATAAATAACTTCACAATATGCTTTAAAGCTCCATCAATTAATTCAAACAATTATCAGGAATCGAATCCCTTATCAAGTTATCAATACACCACATATCTCAATACCCTAAGGGATATTACTCCATAGCGATGGAAATATTCATCTCAATAAGGTTTAAAAAATATAAAAAACATCAATGCTAATGATTCGATACAAACTCCCGTATTTGTAACGACCCGGTTGATCATTTTGAGTATTGTAGCCCTATTTTCCCATTTATTGCTTATTCTATACGCATTTGTTGTTATGTCACTTGCGGGGGTGGTTGTTTTGGTTTCGTGGATGTTTCGAAATACATTGGGAAACTTAGTCCCAAGGTTAGAAGCCTAAATTAGAAGAGTTGACCTTGATTTATATGTAAATAACTCCGAAATACAGTTTGATGGTTCCGACAGCTCCGTATGGTAGTTTTGGCCGTAGAAGTGTGTCCGTATATTTATTTGGAGATACGTAGGTGATTTTGGCTTGAATTGGCAAAAGTTGGAAAAGTTGAAGTTTGGAGAGTTGAGAGGTTTGATCGAGAGTTGACTTTGTGGTTACCGAGCACGAATTTTGGTTCGAAAGTTGAAATAGATCCGTTATATCATTTATGACTTGTGTGTAAAATTTAAGATCGATCGGAGTTGGTTTGATAGGTTTCGGCATCGATTGTAGAAGTTGAAAATCCATTAGTGTCATAAGGCTTGAATTGGGGTGCGATTCGTACTTTTGATATTGTCTGACATGATTTGAGGCCTTGACTAAGTTTGTATCATGTTTTAGGACTTCTAGTAGGTTTGGTTGAGGTACCGGGGGCCTATGGTGTATTCGATGGTTAACGAATCAAAGTTGGACTGGAAGCATTGCTGAAATAGTTGATCTTCTGGTGTTCGCACATGCAGTAGGATAGGCCGTAAGTGCGACATCGCAGGTGCAACTGGAGTGGCGCAAAAGTGGAGCTTGGTCTGGCCAGGGGAGTGTCACAGGTACAGAGAAGAACCGCATCTGCGGGTCCGCAAAAGTAGAAAGTTGGTCGCAGGTGCGGAGTTTTAGATGTTGTCTTGTGCGTGCAGGTGCGGACGTGGGACCACAAGCACAGTCAGATGCAAGCATTTGGGCACAGAAGCGGCAGGTCGGGGGTTGAGTATTTTTTCGCAGTTGCGGATTTTTAATCGCAAAAGCGGTATCGCAGAAATGGCTATATATATGGACTGCATAAATGGAAGCACTGGCAGATTCATAAAGTCGAAGGGTTAGAGTTATTTCTTCATTTTTGAACTTTGGGAGTTCGGATAGTTGCGATTTTTGAGAGGGGTTTCACTATATTTCAAGAGATAAGCCACTTTTAATCATTTTTGTTCATTAATATTGAATACCCATTGAATTTCCCCATAGATTTGGTGTTTTTGAGGTAAAAATTGGGGATTTTTTACCTATATATTGGAGAGTAATATTTGGAGATTTGAGGTCAGAATTAGGTAATTTTGGTATGGTTGAACTTGTTATTTAATGAGTGTTCGAATTTTATAAATTTGGTGGGATTCCGAGACTAGGGCCCGGAGTTGACTTTTGGGTTGACTTTTTGACTTTTGTTAAAGAACCTAGCTTTATCATATGGAATTGAATCCTTTAGCTTGTATTGATTATATTAAGTTGTTTGTGGCTAGATTCGAGTCATTCGGAGGCTGATTCACGAGGCAAGGACTTGTTGGAATAGGATTTGCGTGGTTTGAGGTAAGTAACACTTCTAAACTTGATACTGAGGGTATGATCCCTGAACGACGTGTTATGTGATTGTGTTGAGGTAACACACATGCTAGGTGATGGGCGCACGGGCGTGCACCATAGTAATTGTGACTCGGTTGATTCCGTGGAACTGTGTAGTTATCTAATCTTGATATTATTCATGTATTTTCCATGTGTTAGAGAAATTGAGATGTGATTCATGTTAGAAATCATGTTTAGGCTATATGTTGGTATATCGGGACCCACATAAGTCGTTTCTATTATAGAGTTATTTGTTTAAATTGCAATTATTTACTCAGTCGCATTCATCACTTGCATATCATATCTTCGTCTCTATTATTATTTATTGTTACATCATATATCATTAATTTGGCTTATTGGCTTGAGTTTTGTGAGCCCGAGAGACTGGAGAGATTGATAACTGAGTGAGGACGAGGGCCTAATTTGAGTGTATATTGATTAATTTATATAATATTTGGCTAGCTTCGGATTATTCGGCACCAACTTGAGGCTTTAGAGTGGAATTGTGGGCCGGAAAGTGAGCTTTGGG
Organism: Nicotiana sylvestris; assembly: GCF_000393655.2. NCBI lineage: Eukaryota > Viridiplantae > Streptophyta > Magnoliopsida > Solanales > Solanaceae > Nicotiana > Nicotiana sylvestris. The sequence continues at coordinate 63,046,713 of NC_091065.1, forward strand.
ACGAGGTAAGTCTCTTGCCTAACCCTGTAAGAGGAAATTTACCCCATATGTGTTTAAACTTACTATTTGCTTCTAATTATGGTGCTACGTACACACTAAGTGACGAGAGTCCGCGCGTAGCTACAATCATGCCTATGTCCGTGTATTTTCAGGACCCTATCGTGAAATACTTGTGTTGTTTGCACTCTACTTTTTAATTTAAGTGCTTAATTTATATTGAAACTTGTTAAAGGATTCGTAAAGACCAAATTTCACTTATCTTGAGTTTTGGCGAATTTCTTGGTCGTTGATATCTCCTTGGGAATTAGTCTTGTGATGGCCTTTAAATCGGATGTCCGTAGAGTATTCTCTCTTCTTGTGGAGCAGGCTGAACGCCTCTGCAGTATAATAGGTCCATCTATGGTTCGTGCCGGTCGACCCTCGGCGGTGTACATTATTCTGGATCGGGTCGTACGACCTCGGCATAAAATCATGTGTGATAATGCTCGGAGTCCGATTACACTTGATATTATTTTTATGACTTGAGAAATTACAATTTACTTGATGGCCCCTAATTGTTGAAGTTAGTATGGGTTAGTCGAGATTTAAAATTGACTTTTAGTTAAAGAATCACATGTTTACTGTTTGTTATCGTGTTATTATTACTATTGATGTATTCCATGCCTATTTAGAATTTTCGCAGTTTATTTATTGACCCAATAGTAAGTGTTGATGTCAACCCCTCGTCACTACTTCTTTGAGGTTAGACTGTATACTTACTGGGTACATGTTGTTTATGTACTCACGCTACACTTCCGCACTAATCGTGCAGGACCTGAGGCAGGTGCATCTGGCAGTCATTCAAGTGCGCACTTTTGTTACCCCGAGCATAGTGGTGAGCTGCTCTCTGAGTCCGTTATGCAATACCCGCAATATCTCTTTTGTATTTACTTTCTGTCTATCTCATTTCAAAAAGTAGCATAGGTATTTTTGTATACTCTATTAGTTGCTCATACACTTGTGATACCGAATTTTGGGAATATGCTAGTAGACACTTTATGGTATTGAGTAATTATTTTATTGTATTTACTCTCTCATTAGCTTATGCTTTACCTTACTATAATTTATCACTATTCATTTACTTAATTAAAAAAATCAACTATTTTTTTTAATTATTAAAAAGGAACAAGTACATGACTAGTTCATCGTTGGCTTGCCTAATGGTGACGTTGGGCGCCATCACGGCCTATAAGGGAAATTGGGTCGTGATAACTTGGTATCATAGTTCTAGGTTCATAGAGGTCTCACAAGTCATGAGTAGTCCTAATAGAGTCTTGCGGATCGGTGCAGAGACGTCCGTACTTATCTTCGAAAGGCTATGGGGTGTTAGGAAACTTCTCTTTCTTCATCTCCTACCGTGCAGTTGTGCTAAGTATCTTTCTCTTATTCTCTCACAGATGGTGAGAACGCGCCGACAGATGTACCTGACTATGAAGGAGTTGCTCCCCCTATTGCTAGAGGCCGATACATAGAGCGAGGGAGGGCTCCAGCTCGGGCTAGAGGACGAGGGCGTCCTAGAGTTGCTCCAGTTGTGACACCAGTGGATCTAGTGGAGGATCCTGTTATTGAGAAGCAGGTTGAGGTGATTGCAACAAAGTCGGCCCCAACAGATTTTATGTCTGTACCAGGTCAGGAGGTCATGGGTCGTATGTTGCCATTTATGGACTCCATGACGCAGGCTGGTTTATTTCCAACAGACCCAGCCACATCCTAGGCGGGAGGGGAAGCATAGACCCCTACCGCTCAGGCTTCAGGGCATGCAACTACCATATATCAGACCCCGAGTGCACTACCCATGGGCGGATCTCAGCCAGTTGCAGCGGCTATACCAGAGCCTAGACCAGTTGCGGCAGGAGAGACGCAGAAACTATTAAATAGATGGACCAGACTACATCCTCCCGCCTTTGGAGGTGAGCGACATGAGGACCCCCAGGACTTTATTGATCATTGTAGGGATAGACTGTACAACATGAGGATATTAGAGTCCTAAGGTGTGGACTTTACAATTGCAGGGACAAACTGTACAACATGAGGATATTAGAGTCCCAAGGTGTGGACTTTACCACCTTTTAGCTGGAGGGTAGGGCCCGTTGATGGTGGCAGTCCTATCTTCTCAGCAGACCAACATGTTTTCCTCCCTTGACTTGGGACCAATTCACATGTCTCTTTCTGGAGAAATATATCCCTCCCTCTCAGAGGGAAGAGTTACGGGGTCCGTTCGAGCGGCTCCAGTAAGGTCAAATATTTGTGATCGACTATGAGGAAAGATTATCTGAGTTATCTCGCCATGCACTTATGATACTCCCCACTGATACAGAGAGAGTGTGGAGGTTTATTTCGGGTTTGAACTATGGTATCCAAGTCAATATGGCCTGAGAGGTTGAGATGAGGACTCCTTACGAGCAAGTTGTGGAGATAGCTCGGAGGATCGAGGGTATTCGTCAGCAGGTCCGAGAGTAGGCATCGATGACAATCGGTTTTGATATTCTAGAGGGTTCAGTGGTGCTCCATCTGGGGGCAGAGGTTAGTTTGTTAGGGGCCAGTCTAGCAGGCCCACATATCCAGCACCGCCGCCTTCTCGGGGCACTCTAGTGCGGCCCTATTTCAGCACTATTCCAGAGAGCTCCTACCATTCACTAGCTATTCAGGGTTTCTCCAGTGGGAGTTTAGGTCCCCAGAGTCAGACTCAGGGTCAGTCATCTTCTGCACCCAGAGGTTATTTCGAGTGCAGAGATCTTGGTAATGTGAGGAGATTCTGCCCCAGGATTTGGGGAAAGGTAGTACAACAGGGTCATCAACCTATGATTACTGCACCAGCTATCGCACCAACCGTTCGTCCACCCAGAGGTGGAGGGTAGGTGGGTAGGGGCAGTCCTAGAGGTAGAGGCTAGTCAGGTGGCGCTCCAACTAGTTTCCATACCTTTCCAGCCAGACTAGATGCAATAGCCTCAAATGCTGTGATCACATGTATTATTTCTATCTGCGGTAGGGATGCCTCAGTATTATTTGATCCAAGGTGTACGTATTTATATGTTTTATCTCTATTTGCTCATTTTCTAGGTGTTCCTCGTGAGTCCTTGAGTAGTCCAATATATGTGTCCATGCTAGTGGGTGATTCTGCTGTTGTGGATCAGATTTACCAATCATGTATCATGACTTTATGTGATTATGAGACAAGAGCGAATCTTCTGTTGCATGATATGATCGACTTTGAGGTCATCCTGGGCATGAACTGATTGTCTCCATATCATGTCATCCTTGATTGGCATGCCAAGACTATCACCTTGGCACTACCAGAGTTGCCTAGATTGGAGTGGAAGGTTTCATCTATCAGTATATCTAGTCGGGTTATCTCTTTTCTGAAGGTTCGATACACGATCGAGAAGGGTTGTTTGGCTTATCTAGCTTATTTTCAAGACATTGCCGTAGAGGCTCCGACGATTGATTCAGTGCTCGTGGTTCGGGAGCTCTCCGATGTATTTCCATTTTATCTACCAGGCATACCACTAGATCGTGATATCGATTTCAGTATTGATTTGGCTGCAGGTACCCAGCCTATCTCTATTCCACCATACCGCATGGCTCCGAAAGAGTTGAGGGAGTTGAAAGAACAACTTGAGGAGTTTCTAGCAAAGGGGTTCATCAGACCAAGTGTGTCGCCTTGGGATGCACCGGTGTTGTTCGTAAAGAAGAAGGATGGGACTATACGGATGTGCGTTGATTACCACCAGTTGAACAAAGTTACTATGAAGAACACGTACCTGTTATCGCGTATTAATAATTTGTTTGACTAGTTGTAGGGTGTTCTCTAAGATCGACTTGAGATCGGGGTATCATCAATTGAATATTCGTGATTCGGATATTCCGAAGACGGCTTTCCAGACTAGATATGGCCACTATGGGTTTCTAGTGATGTCCTTCGGCTTGACCAACGGCCCCCGACATTTATGGATTTAATGAACTGAGTGTTCAAGACATATATTGACTCATTTTTCATTGTCTTCATTGATGACATATTGATCTACTCGCGCATCATGGAGGAGCACGGACAACATTTAAGAGTTGTGCATCAGACCTTGCGGGAATAGAAGTTATATGCTAAGTTCTCCAAGTGCTGGTTAGATTCTGTGGCATTCTTGGGGCATGTTGTATCAGTCGAGGGTATTAAGGTGGATCCCAAGAAGATCGAGGCAGTCTAGATTTGGCCTCATCCTACCACATCGACTGAGATCAGGAGCTTCTTGGGGTTAGCAGGTTATTATCGCCGGTTTATGGAGGGCTTATCATCTTTTATAACACCTTTGACTAGATTGACCCAGAAGGGTGCTATATTTCAATGGTCCAATGATTGCGAGGCGAGCTTTCAGAAGCTCAAGACCACACTAACTACAATACCGGTGTTAGTGTTGCCTTTCGATTCAGGGATGTATACTGTGTATTGCGATGCTTTACGCGTTGGCCTGGGTTGTGTATTGATGCAGGAGGTTGCTTCATGTTAACTAAAGCCCCACACGAAAAATTATCCCGTACATGATTTGGAGTTGGCCGCGATAGTTCATGCTCTCAAAATTCGGAGGGGTTATTTTTATGAGGTGTCCTGTGAGGTTTACACCGATCATCGCAACTTGCAACATTTGTTCAGATAGAGGGATCTCAATTTGAGGCAGTGCATGTGGCTTGAGTTACTAAAGGATTATGATATTACCATCTTTTATCATCCGTGTAAGGCGAATGTGGTTGCTGATGCCTTGAGTAGAAAGGCTGAGAGTATGGGTAGTTTGACAATAATTTCACTAGAGCAGAGGCCATTGGCTTTGGATATTCAGTCCTTGTCTAACAGACTTGTGAGATTGGATATTTCCGAGCCCAACCAAGTTCTTGCATGCATTGTCACTCAGTCTTCATTATTCGAGCAGATCAAGGCTTGTTAGTATGACGATCCGCACTTGTTGGTTCTTAGGGAGACGATATTATATGGTGGTTCCAAGGAGGTTACTCTCGGTGAAGATGGTGTTATGCGACTCCAGGGTCGTCTATGTGTTCCTAATATTGATGGATTGAGGGAGAAGATTCTAGAGGAGGCACACAGTTCTCGGTATTCTATTCATATCCAGGTGCTAAGAAGATGTATTGCTACCTGATGCAGCATTATTGGTGGCGGAAAATGGAGAAGGATATAGTTGAGTATGTAGCGGGGTGCCTAAATTGCCATCAGGTTAAGTATGAGCATCAAAGGCCAGGTGGCCTACTTCAGCAGATGGTTATACCTGAGTGGAAATGAGAGCACATTACTATGAACTTCGTAACTGGGTTGTCATAGACTTTGAGTAAGTTTGATGTAGTGTGGGTCATTGTCGACAGGTTGACCAAGTCATAACACTTTATTCCGGTTGTGACTACATGTTCTTCAGAGAGATTGGCCCAGATTTACATCCATAAGATTGTTCCGTTGCATGGTTTACCCATTTCCTTCATTTTAGATAGAGGCCTTCAGTTCACTTCACACTTTTGGAGAGCAGTTCAGAGCGAGTTGGGTACCCGAGTGGATCTTAGTACAGCCTTTCACCCGCAGACTGAAGGGGAATCGGAGCGGACAATTCAAATTCTCGAGGATATGCACAGGGCATGTGTCATTGACTTCGAAGGCTAGTGGGATAGATTCTTGCCATTGACCGAGTTTGCTTACAACAACAGTTATCAGTCCAGCATTGAGATGGCTCCATTTGAAACTTTATATGGTCGGCAATGTCATTCGACCATCGGATGGTGGGCGAGAAGGTTCTCTTGAAGGTTTCGCCGATGAAGGGAATCATGAGGTTCGGGAAGAAGGGCAAGTTGAGACCAAGGTTTATAGGTCCATTTGAGGTGTTGGGGTGAGTTGAGGAGGTTGCATATGAGCTTGATTTTCCTCCCAGTCTATCAGGAGTTTATCCATCCTTCCATGTGTCTATGCTCCGGAGATATCATGCTGGCAGGTCGCACATGCTAGATTACAACACAGTTCAGCTAGATGAGAGTTTGGGTTATGGAGAAGAGCTAGTGTCCGTTGTTGACATGCATGTTAGCCAGTTGAGGTCCAAGAAGATTTTTGCGGTAAAGGTTCAGTGGAGGGGTCAACCAGTCGAGGAAGTGACTTGGGAGATCGAGGAGGAAGTGCAGAGCAGATATCCATACCTATTCAGCACTCCAGGTATGATTCTAGACCCGTTCGAGGACAAATTTATTTAAGAGGTGGAGAATGTAATGACCCGACCGGTCATTTTGCTTTCTTGATCCCCGTTCCCCTAAATAAGGCTCCCTGTATGTGCTTTTACTATTTTATGACCTGCGAGGATGGTTAGTTCGGGTTTGAAAGGGTTCGGATTAAAATCGGAACACTTAGTTCTTTAATAGCGGCTTGAAATGGTTAAGTTTGATTTGAGTCAATATTTTGAGTGAATGACCTAGGAACCAGGGCTTGATGGTCCTAATAGGTTCATATGATGATTTTGGACTTGGGCGTGTATTCGGATCGGGAGACCTGGGAGCATTTCGACGCTTAATATAGAAAGTTGGCGCATTGAAGGTTTTCAAGTTCTTTAAATTAGATTTGAAGTAGGTTTTGGTGTTATTGAGGTCCGCTTGGGATTCCGAGCCTAGGAATAGTTTTGTATGGTGATTTGTGACTTGCACGCTAAATTTGGTGTCATTCCGAGTAGTTTGGGCATGTTTCGGCGCATTCAGAGTTAGTTTGGGGTGCAATTCTTAGTTTTGATGTTGTTTTACGTGTTTCGAGGGTTCAAGAGAGTCCGTTTTATGATTATGAACTTGTTGGTATGTTTGAACGAGGACCCGAGGGCCTCGGGTGCTATTTGGACAATGTGTAAAACATGGTTGACCTTGGAAGGAGCACGAAACAGCAGGCGTTTTGGTGCTTTCGCACCTGCGAATAATTGGCCGCCGGTGCGAGCTCGCAGAAGCGATCCAATGGCCGCAAAATCGGCCTGGCATGGACTGTCCTGTAGTCACATAAGTAGAGCAGATACCGCACCTGCAAACTCGCAGGTGCGAGGAAGGCGATCATAGAAGCGGAAGGGTGCCATCCAGACTGGGTTCACAGGTGCGACCCATTTGCCGTAGAGGTAGGCTTGCGGAAGCGAGGCTTTGTCCGCAGAAGTGAGAAGGGAAGGCCTGGGCAAGGTCCGCACCTGCATTGATTTGTCCGCAGAAGTGGAGCCGCAGGTACGACACAATTGTCGTAGGTGCAAAAATCGCTGAGGTAGTGAGGTTCATTTAATTCAGACTTAGTCTCATTTTCCCCCCATTTTCACTAGGGGAGGTCGATTTTGGAGCTCTTGGAGAGGGTTTTTTGCCTATCATCGTGAGGTAAGTGACTCCTACTTAATGTGAGTTTAATATGCGGATTTTGGGTAGATTCTTAACATGTAAATGGTAGAAATCATGGGTTTAGTTGAAAAACCTAGATTTTGATAAAAATGGGATTAAACCACGAAAATGATTATGGAATTGGGTAGAAATTATATATTTGAGTTCGTGAGGTTATGGGTAACATTTATCTTCAAAAATTTCTAGAACCCGGGCACGTGGGTCCGGGGGTGAATTTTAGGAATTTTTCGTTTTGTGTTGGGTAATTACTCTAATAGATAAGTTATGAACTTGCGAGTATATATTGATTAATTTATATAATATTTGGCTAGCTTCGGCATCAACTTGAGGCTTTAGAGTGGAATTGTAAGTGAACTTTAGGATGAGGTAAGTCTCTTGCCTAACTTTGTAAGAGGGAATTTACCCCATAGATATTTTAAATTGATATTTGCTTCTAATTGTGGGTTCTATCTATGCACAAAGTGACGAGAGTCCGCGCATAGCTACAAAATATGCCTATGTCCGGGTAGTTTCAGGACCCTATCATCAAATACTTGTATTGTTTGCACTCTACTTGTTAATTTAAGTGCTTAATTTATGTTGAAACTTGTTAAAGGATTCGTAAAGACCAAACTTCACTTATTTTGAGTTTTGGCGAATTATTTGGCCGTTGATAGAAATTGTGTCTCCTTGGGAACTAGTCTTGTGATAACCTTTAAATCGGATGTCCGTAGAGAATTCTCTCTTCTTGTGGAGCAGGCCGAACGCCTCAACAGTATAATAGAGGCATCTATGGTTCCTGTCGGTCGACCCTCAGCGGTGTACACATTATTCTGGATCGGGCCGTACAACCTCATCATAAAATCGTGCGTGATAATGTTCGGAGTCCGATTACACTTGATATTATTTTTATGACTTGAGAAATTACAATTTACTTGATGGCCCGTAATTATTGAAGTTAGTATGTGTCAATGGAGATTTTAAATGGACTTTTAGTTAAAGAATCACTTGTTTACTGTTTTTTTATCGTGTTATTATTATTATTATTGATGTATTCCATGTCTATTTAGAATTTCTGCAGTTTATTTATTGGCCCATAGTAATTGTCGATGTCGACTCCTCGTCACTACTTCTTCGAGGTTAGACTGGATACTTACTGGGTACATGTTATTTATGTACTCACGCTATACTTCTGCACTAATCGTGTAGAACCTGAGGCAGGTGCATCTACAATCATTCAGGCGTGCAACCCTGTTACCCCGAGGCGTAGTGGTGAGCTGCTCTCTGAATCCGTTCTGCAGCACCCATAGTCTCTCTTTTGTATTTACTTTCTGTCTATCTCATTTCAGATAGTAACATAGGTGTTTTTGTATATTCTATTGGTTGCTCATACACTTGTGACACTAGGTTTTGGGAATATGCTAGTAGACACTTTATGCTTTTGAGTATTTATTTCACTGTATTTACTATCTCATTTGCTTATGCTTTACCTTACTATAATTTCTCACTATTTATTTACTTAATAAATAAAAAAATCAAGTATTTTTTATTATTAAAAAGGAACAAGTACATTACTAGTTCACTGTTGGCTTGCCTAACGGCGACGTTGGGCACCATCACGGCCTCTATGGGAATTTGGGTCATGATAGATCTCGTTACTGCTTTCAGCCCAAGGTTAGTCATGTTACTTATTGAGTACACTAGATTGGTTGTACTCATACTACACTATGCACTTCATGTACAGATCCGGGTACTTCTGGGCACGACGGTCGCTAGATTTAGAGCTTAATCTGCTTGAAGACTTTTGAGGTAGCTGCTTTGGCGTCCACAAACCTTGACTCTCCTTCTTTTAGTTATTTAGCACTGTTCTATCTTTCTAGACAGTTGTATTAGCAATTTGACTGTGTTGACATTATAGTAGCTCATGTACTTAGTGACATCCGGCTTTTGGGGATTTTGTATTGAGTCGCGGTATATTCTTATCGGTTATTTATGAGAATTTGTCACTGTTAAAATTATTTTATCATGTTTTCAATCCAAAGTGCATAGTTATTTGAGATTGCCGGCTTGCCTAGTTCTGTGATAGGCACCATCATGACATGTTGAGTTTTGGGTCATGACAGTATAGCACCGATTGTTGGTTGAAATCTTGATGAATTTTTGTATGTTCTTGCCTTAGTTACTTCTCAAAACTTTTGTAGGTTAAATGTCTCTTCAAAAACATATTTTGGTGTATTTATACCGTGTAGAAGTGGGTGCGAATAAAACTACCATTTCCAAGCCAAAACTGGAAATAACTCTAAGAATTTTGTACAGGCACGACGCGCTTGTGGGCATTTTCAGAGAGCAAATTTCTAGCAGACAATAGAATTTGCACAACCGCAGTGTTGTATAGGCGCGACAGTGTTGTTTTCTCAGAGTGTTTTTTTTTCTTCCACTTTTTGACATCCAGACTTGGTCCTCAACCCCCGAACGCGATCCCAACTTAATTTCTTGGGTTTTTACTCAGATTTCAAAGCTCCAATTTGTTCGATTCAACTTCAAATTAACTTTTTAACTGATAAACACTTCCTGCAAGGCATAAAACACGCAATAAGTGCAATTCACTATCCTTTAAGCTTTAACATACGTAAAGTACAGTAATTAAAGTGTAAAATACATCTAAAATACGAATTTCTAGCCTACTATCAATAGACCAATATAACAAATATACCCATCTGTGTTGGAAAACAAGTGAAGCCGAAAGGCACTCACCATGGTCAAATTGGCTTCTTAGCCATGCATAATGTTGTAGCTAAATAGTTTATGATTTAAGAGTTTAACAGTGAACTTGTTGATGCTAACTCTCGATCCTTTTCGACCATGCTAATCTTTTTCTAAAATTAAGGAATTTTCTGGTGTATTAATATTTGATTTACATTTATTCTTTATCTACAACGGTCATTAATTTCTCTAATGTGCTAGCTGTGCTATTTTTCTTTCTTGTCTACCTCCAACTGCTTGAATATACTATGTACAAATCCATTTACACAAAGGAGATTCCTATGCACATTCGTGTTTCTGAGCCTAAAAACCTGTTCATTTCTAATACGGAAATTTGAAAATGTCAATACTTATTATCAATTGGCAGATTTTATATTATTTTTAAAAGAACATCTAGTCTTTAATTTGTATCCAACATGATAAACGCAGAGCAAAGAAGTTTTAGTGTATATTGCAACTAGGGCTGTTCATTCGGATCGGATATCCGAAATTCGAATCGATCCATTCATTTTCGGATTTCGAATTTCGGATTGTGTTTATTAAAATTTCGGATCGGATTCGAATTGGTATATTTTAATCCAATCCGAAATCCAAAATTATGAGGCAATGTATATACTACACTTTAATTTCGGATAGTCAGTACTTCCTTTACATTTTCCTCCAAGTTATTACCTTTATAATTGCTAGATTTAGCTATATTGGCACCATAATACTCTCATAATTGCATAAATATGAATTTTTCTTAATGTATGCCTCTTTTACAAAGAAAATAGATATATTAATTTGCAACTTTGAGGCATAATACGATCCGATCCAAACTTTAAAATTTGATCCGATCCGATATAATTCGGATTGGATTCAGATTGCATTTTTTAGAATCCGAAATGTGCTAAATCCGATCCGATCCGATCCAATCCGTGCACAACCCTAATTGCAACTATTAAAACTTCCATTCTTTCGCTCAATGTTCTTATTTTTTAATTTTTTTGGGTAATCATAGAAAATACATGAGAATAAGCTTTTCTTAAGAGAAGGAGACCTCTATAGAAAATAGGATCTAGCAAAACATAATTTTTCTCTAAGTTTCCGGTTAGTTTACTAGAAATACTTTGAGTTTTAGAGTCGGCAAGAATGGAGAAAGACTCAATATCCCAAATCATAGCAGGTTGTGTTATTTTTACCTGCATCATTTAAGTCATATGAGGCCTCACAAGCTACCAACCAAATGATTTTACAGTATGTAGATTAAACATCACGAAAGAATAAATTTCTATATATCATGTAATTGATAATATTACCAGAATTTGTATCTCTTCTCAAACAATTCAGTTGGTAAAAAAGCTTCCCCATGTCTTGGTGAAGTATGATTGTTATTCTCTTCAAATTTACATGTGAACTGCATTTTGAATCCGATTCGTTAATACGCTCTCAAATAACATAATGATGTTATATGCTTAAATTAGGTTGTACATTTAGGTGAAAGCAATAGTTCAAAGATCAAACATCCATAACAAAACATTTGATTCCAGTCTAACAAGTCACCATTACTTATTCACATTAGGTAATGTATCAATTTTACAAGTGCCGAAAGCTGCTATAAGTAAACCATAACAACATTCCCCAACCGCCAATTAAAGACTCTATTTAACAAAGGACATAATGGACACAAACAGTTTTATCAAGATCGGGGGAAACTATAATTTATCGTGCAGCTGAGAGAAAAAAACATAAGCACTAACATCAAATTCATAAGCTGAATATTACTGTCCAAATGAAAATAATTGACATCTAGTCTACCGGGAACCTTGACCTTGACAATGGCTCTGGCTCACCTAGCAATTGAGTTGATAGAAAATAAAGCCAAACAGATAGTTGCAATGTATGAAAACATATTCCTGTTTGACCTCTCTATAACAGTATCCCTATATAACAACCATTCACTATAAAATTCATATTTTTTCGGAACCAGTTTTAATATTACATTATAATATATGTTCTCTATAACATCACTTCACTATAACACCTAAAAAATATTGGAACAAACGAGGCTGTTATAGAGAGGTTAATCTATGAAGAGAACATACTATATAGGCCAAAATCTGCCCTAAGGAAATTTAGCGGTAAGCAGCATTAAGGAAAGGACCAGTCGAGGTCGACAAGGAAGCAGTGAGATTCGTAGATGGGCTGTCAACAACGACCGAGGTCGAGCATCAAAGACAAAATATTAACGGCTAGTTCTTGTAATAGGATAGTAAAGAGAATATGCTATTAGAGTTTGTTAGGGATGTGTCTCATTTAAATAAATAAAAAAGACAATAGTGTAGGACATGTAATATTCACTTGGCAAGAACACTTTTGAGAAGAAGATGCTCTCTCTCTCTCTCTAGCAAAGATACAAACTTTACATTTTCATCAAGATTCTTGCTCATATTATTCCATACTTTTCCATCAGATCCGAGAATAGTTCAAACATTTTAGGATTTGTTTGTCATTCATCATTGCCAGGAGGAATAATCATCTATCTCATTCATTACTGGGTGAATCATTCTCCTTATATACATAAATGCCATTTATTGCTTGATATTCCCCTATTATTGCTCACATCTTTTGGAATATTAAATGTGCATTACTTTTAGTTTCCCACCGACATTATCTTACATTATCCATGCTGTCAAGTTCTAAATCTAGAGATATTATCATTAACTAAGTTTAACCCCTTGTTACATAAAATTTAATAGTTTAACCGAAAGTTTATAATTTTTAGCCAAATAATTTTACGCCGTCTGTGGGGATTTCCTAGTTAAATTTTTAGTTTCCTTTAGATCTACAACTAGCCTGGATAAAAAAAACCCAAGAACATAACTCCTTTTCCTTGTACGCACAGATCTGATATGGCAGGTAACAGAGAAGAAAGAACGAGGGTAATAGGCAACCTCAGAGAAGAAAGAATGAGGGAAATAGGCAACCTTACAACTAACCTCTTGAACACCATCAATGAGATCTCTGAAACAAAAGGTGAGGATACAACACCTAATGCCTCTCCCAGGCGAGGCGGATTACCTCTTCCTCACGGCAGCATCACAATGTCTCGCGGTAAAAGAGCTTCCACGTCCGTGATGGACGAGACACCACCAGCAGTAAAAAGCTCATCGAGCTTGGCTAACTAACACGCTAACCAATATCCTCCACAAGCCCGCTTAGGATACGGTTGTAGAGAATGTAAGGACTAGCGTTATACCAACAGTGGGTGAGCAGCATGATCTATTCCCTCCTCCAATGACCGGTATTACTCACAACATCGTTAATAGTGTGGGTGACATCACCCTTACCACCATTTTGAAAAATATGGAGGAAATGGAGAACGAAAACAAAGCGTTTCGGGACCAAATGAGAGAACACCAAGAAAGGGTCGACAAGATACCAGGTGCCCCGAAACTCTTGCCAAAGAGAGACGCTGGTCGGTTTGTCGAGCAACCATATAGTGATGAAGCTGCCCTGCATGCTATGCCAAAGACCTCCAAAATGCCGCCCTATCTGAAAATATACGATGGTATGACCGACCCCGATTACCATGTAACTCACTATGTCACCGCTGTGAAAGGCAATGACCTCGCCAAGGAACAAGTATCCTCCATTTTGGTAGAAGAGCATTAACATGGTATTCATAGCTGCCGGGCATTCTATTGTAACATTCAAAGAGATGGACGACAAGTTCGTAACGTCCCACGTTGGGGCCAAAAAGGTAGAGGCAAGAGTGAACGATCTATTTGCTATCAAGCAGTCATCGGGAGAGGGATTAAGGGACTTCCTTGCCTGATTCAACCGAGTAAGAATGACCTTACCAAATGTATCAGAAGGAATGGCCGTTGCATCTTTCCAAAACGGGCTGAGCAGAAATGGTTCAAGGGCGATGAGAAAGTTATTAAGTTGGATTATAAAGTATCCTCCAACCATTTGGGATGAAATACACAACGCCTATTGCGCCAAGGTTCGAGCAGACGAGGACGACCTCAATGAGCCAACTCATCGATTGACCTCGGTACGAGCCGAATCTAGGAAAGATCGAAGAAATGATATCAGAAGGGACCTCATAGATCCAAGACCCAACCGAGAACGACATCTACAATATGTCAGAAGATCTATTGTGCCCCCCTCCCGCCACGAAGAGGGCCCGCCCAGACCAAGGATAAGGACTCACCAGAACGAGAGAGGTATGCCCCCTTTGTTATCTGCTCACAATTTTTATGTGTCACCTTTAAAGATAGTCTACGCATTAGAGAAGCTCGGTCTGAAGGTAAAGTGGCCACAAAAGATAAGGTCGGATCCGAGCACCAGAAAGTCAGATGCCCTTTGTGAGTTCCACCAAGAACGAGGACACAAAACCGAGGATTGCATCGCCCTAAGACAGGAGGTTGTAAACATGCTTCAACAAGGATACCTCAAAGAATTGCTGAGTGACCCGGGAAGGACCAACTTTGCCAGAGGACGCGAACGATATCAAGGACCACTAAAATTACCCTCACCAACCCACACCATCCAAATGATTATCGGTGCGGTGACAAAACTTCTATCAACAACATAAAGTTCACCACAACCCATAAGCTCAAACGGTCGATCACTCATGAACGGTATGACAAACTCGAAGAAAGTATCATCATCGATAAGTCAGGTACCCACGGTTTGGTATTCCCTCACTATGACGCCCTTGTTATTACTTTAAGAATTCTAGATACAAATATGAGATGCATTATGGTAGATGACGGGAGCGGCACATGTATTATCCACCCTCGGGTACTTGCACAAATGAAACTCGAGGATAAGATAGTGCCGCATTGCATCACACTAACAAGATTTAATAATGTAGTTAAACGAACATTTGGAGAAATCACACTCCTTGGCCTGGCTGGCGGTGTCACTCTAGAAACCACATTCCATATCATGGACCAGTACACAACATACAACGCCATAATAGGGCAATCATGGATACACGCCATGAGATCCATCCCTTCCAGCTTGTACCAAGTCATCAAATTTCCAACTTCATGGGGAGTATCCAACATACAAGGACAACAACGCACGTCTTGGGAATATTACCGCATCGCCCTAGATTATATGATCACTCACAAATGAAGGGCAAAGCAAAAGAGACATAGCAACTAACAAGGCCGAGGTTGATTTGTGATGAGAAAGAGGACATCATCAGAGACCCGGATACAGTAGAAGCTGCAAAATCGACCATAGAAGACCTCGACCCCGTTCAATTAGATGGAAATGACCACAACAAGAAAGCTTACATCAGCTGTAAGCTTCAAGAACCAGGTAAATTCAATCAATTCTTAACTACTAACATAGATTTGTTTGCTTTTAGCCATGTAGATATACTAGGTATCCCGAAAGAAATTGCCACTCACAAGTTGAACATCGACCCATTCCACCCCCGATGAGGCAGATTAGGCATAAGTTCAACTCCGTGATAAATGATGCAGTACGCGAGGAGGTCAAATAATTATTGGAAAATGGCTCCGTTAGGGAGTCAAAATAACCCCAATGGGTCGCCAATGTGGTCATGGTGAAAAAGAAAAACGGGAAGTGGCAAATATGCATAGACTTTACAGATTTAAATAAAGCATGCCCCAAAGATTCATTTCCATTACCTCATATCAACCAACTCATCGACGCAACGGCCGGGCACGAACTGCTGAGGTTTTTGGATGCCTACTCAGGATAAAATTAGATCCTTATAGAAGAGGAGGATCAAGAAAAAACACTTTCATCAACCATCAAGGAACGTATTGCTACAAAGTTATGCCTTTCGGACTGAAAAATGTAGGGACAATGTACCAAAGGTTGGTAAAAAAAATGTTCAAGTACCAACTCGGCAAGACGATGGAAGTCTACATAGACGGCATTCTGGTCAAGTCTAAAAGGAAAGAAGATCACATCGACCACTTGAGAGAAAACTTCGTCATACTCAAGCAATACAAAATGAAACTAAACCCTGAGAAATATGCATTCAGTGTGGCTTCAGGAAAATTCTTGGGTTCCTAGTGTCACACTGAGGCATCGAGGTTAACCCGACCAAATCAAAGCCATCAAAGGGATATCAGAGCATTTAACCACCAAAAACATGTTCAGAGGTTGGCTGACCGTATCGCCACCCTTTCAAGGTTCATCTTGGGATCATCTAATAGGTGCCACAAATTCTTCGGCGTACTCAAAAAGGATAACGACCTCCAATAAACCTCCGAGTGCGCCCAAGCCCAAAAGGAGTTAAAGGCTTACTTGTCATCACCACCATTGTGTTCAAAACTAGAACCTGGGGAACGCCTTCTTGTCTACCTCGCTGTATCCGAAGTAGCTGTGAGTGCAATCTTGGTTCGAGAAAATAAAGGTACGCCTATTACATTAGCAAAACACTAGCTTAAAAAATTGGCCCTAGCCTTGGTCATAGCTTCACGAAAGCTTAGACCCTACTTCTATGTCACCCCATCTCAATAGTCATAACTTTTCCCTTATGAAGTATTTTGCATAAACCCGAGCTATCGGGTAGGTTAGCTAAATAGGCCATAGAATTAAGCAAGCATGATATCACATATCAATCACGAACAATGATAAAGTCACAAGCCCTTGCTGATTCGTTGCCGACTTCAGCGCAAAAATAATGCCCGAAGTCAAAAAAGAAGCCGCCCAGGCTTCCCCCCAAACATAGGACATATGGGTTTTGTACACCGATGGCGCCTCTAATACAGACTGGGACTCGTACTCGAGGTTCCGACCGGCAAAGTGATTTGTCAGTCCATAAGTTGCCCGGACATGAATGACAATGAGGCCGAGTATGAGGGCGTAATTGCAGGGTTGAGGCTAGTACTCAAATACAGGGCAAGACATGTAACACTAGCGATTCCCAATTCGTTGTCAACCAAGTCACAGGGACTTTCTAGATCAAAGAGCAAAGGTTACAAAAATACCAGACCGAGATCTCTAAGCTGCTGCCGAGTTTGACGAATGTCAGCTCGGTCAGATCCCTCGAGCACAGAACGCTGAGGCTAACGGCCTCGCCAAATTAGCAACGACCACCAAAAGTATTACAATCAGATAAAGAAACGTGGTCACACTCTTCAACTCATTGATAAATCAAATCGAGGTAAGAACCATAAACCTAACTCGGGACTGGCGCAACTGTATTGTTACATATTTGCAGGATGGCGTACTCCCAGATGATAAAAAAGAAGCCAAGAAACTTCGAATGCAAGCAATCATGTACAACATCATTTATAACGACCTATACAAGAGGATGTATGGCGGCCCCCTAGCGAAATGCTTAGGCCCAAATCAGTCGCGGCGCCTCCTTGAAGATGTCTATGAAGGCCATTGCGGAGCTCATTCCGGCAATCGAGCTCTTGTTGGATGCCTCATACGGGCAGGTTACTACTGGCCCACCATGAAAAAAGAGGCTGCAAACTTCGTAAAAAAATGTGAGTAGTGCCAAATGTATGCCCCAATGATCCACCAAGCGGGCGAGCACCTCCACTCAGTCACTTCCCCTTGGTCGTTTATCAAGTGGGGAATGGACATCATTGGCCCCCTTCCCGAAGGGTGAGGTAACGTACAATTTCTTTTGATTTTAACTAACTATTTTTCTAAATGGGTAGAAGTAGGAGCGTTCGCCCAAACACGCGAACAGGAAGTGACCGCCTTTATATGGAAAAATATCGTATGTCATTTCGGCCTCCCCAAAGAGATCAATTGCGATAACGACCCCATTTTATAGAAAAAAGGTTGCCGAATTTTTTGAGAAGTGGTATATAAAAAAAATACTCTCAACATCGTATCACCCCCTGGGAAACGGGCAAGCGGAGTCCTCCAATATATTAATACTAAACATCATGAAGAAAAAGCTCGAGGACGCCAAGGGACTATGGTCGGAGTTACTACCAGAAGTGGGCCTACTGAACAACGCCAAAGACGAGCATAGGAGAAATGCCCTACTCATTATTCTATGGGACTGATGCGGTAATACCGGTCGAAGTCGGAGAGCCCATTTTGAGATACTTCCACAAGAGCGGGTCGAGGAATGACGAAAGTAGAAAGCAAGAGATCGACGAAGCCAAAGAACGAAGAGATATGGCCTACATAAGGATGATCACCAAAATACAATAGGCAGAATGCTATTACAACAAAAAGGCAAAGGTCAGAGCACTCAAAGTCGGGGACTACGTGCTTAAAGCTAAGACACAAGCAAGCAAAGACCCACAGAAAGGCAAACAGGGAACAAATTGGGATGACCCATACAAAATCACAATATTAACAAACAAACGGTCATCTCGACTAGAAATAGTGGAAGGAAAACTACTACCAAATAACTGGAATATCAACCACCTCAAGTACTTCAACTTTTAAGAAAAAGCGTCCTTCAAGTCATACTCTTTTTCCCTCACTTGAGTTTTGTCCCAATCGGGTTTTATCAAGGAGGTTTTTAACGATGCAACGAGGGGGACACTTCAATCGGAAGTGCGAACAAATGGAGTCACATGACGGCTAGTTCATTGCTTAACCTCTCAATATACTTTTTTAGGTCGACCAATGAAGAGACTAGATAGACTACGACTAGAATTCCTGCCAACACTAGATAGATTAGGACTGGAATGTCCCTGAAAAATATGTAAATTTCTCCAAGTGTATGAACAAAGCACAAATGCATGAAGTTTACCCATATTTTCGCCAAAACAACGTCGCCTTGACACCCAAATGGCCCTCGGCCATAACTTAATATAGGTTACACTCAACCTCATTCGAATTAACAGCTAAGTGTCCCTCGTCCATAACTAAATATAGGTTACATTCGACCTCGTTTGAATTAACACCTATTCGGCCCCCGACCATAACTAAATATAGGCTACATTCGACCTCGGTCGAACTAATACCTATTTGGCCCCGGCCATAACTAAATATAGGCTACATTCGACCTTGCTTGAATTAACACCTATTCGGCCCCGACCATAACTAAATATAGCTTACTTTCGACCTCGTTCGAACTAACACATATTCAGCCCTCAGCCATAACTAAGTATAGGTTATACTCGACCTCACTCTAATTAACACCTATTCGGCCCTCAGCTTTTTTCAACCTATTCGAACCAAGTTGTTATGACTAAGGCAACCAAGCAACAAAAGAAAAGAGGAACACAAACTCGAACAAAAGAAAAAGAAGCAGGTACGGGTAACAAAACTAGCATTTCATACTTAGAATATTCTTTTTACAAAGGAGAGAAAAGACGGCCACACAAAAAAATGTACACAAGTTTGTGACTAAAAGAAAAGCAAAAACAACTAATCGTTGTCGGACCCAGCAGCGACATCCACTTGATTGCCTAGGCCATCTCCACTCGCCTCTCCTCCATTGCCATTGCCATCGGGATACTCATCCTCATACTAGGCATCCTGTTCAATCTGAACCACACCCACATCCTTCTCGTCATCACTGGCCTCCGGTGTAGCGAGGTCATAGCCACAAACAATCCGATTTGTACGTACCTTAGCACGAGCATCCTCGAAATCGGCCTCCAAAACTTTTCCCGCCCCTATCAGATCTCTAAATATATCCCGTTGGGCCTCGGTGTGGATCCACTTCTCATAAATATCCTGTGGAATATCAGGAAAAGCAGAAGTACGGGAGGAAGATGGCTGAGCCAATAACTGTGCCTTCCCGACTTCAGGAGCAGCAACTCGGTCACCAAGGCCTGAAGCCTCTTTTTCCAACTCCTCTATCTATTCATCAAGCTGCTCCTTTCTGAGCTTGGACGTCTCCAGAGCACTTTCCTACTCAGAATGCAGAATGCAGACCGCGATCGCAAAAGCCTCTATTTTCCTTACAGCCCCCAACCGGGCCAACTCCACCTTCTCCCACTCCGTTGCCTTCTCAGCGACCTTGCCACTCAGAGTGTCCACTTTGATTTGACACTACTTGAGCTCAGTGCGCAGTGATACCACTTGGGCTTGAAGGTCGGCACATTGGGACTCGACCCCCTTCCTCACCTCAAGTTCTTCTTCCTTATCCCTTAATTCCCCTTAGAGAATGCTGCATTTTCCGATGACTCTTACCAACTTGTTATCCTTCTCATTCAGTTCAGCTCAGAGAGCCTGGAAATTGCTGCTCTCCCCATACCAGCTACATATCTTGCGGTGCTTGTTAGGGTACTCGTGATACTTCCGCTCTATCTTCTGGAAAATAGCATTTGTCACGACCCAAATCGATGGGCCGCGACGGGAACATGGTACCTTGCTTAATTGAGTACCAAAGTAACATATCTTTCTTATTACATCATCATAGGTAAGTGGGCCAGAAGGGGCGTCATGGGATAACCAGAGTAAACATAAGGGAATACCCGACATAGAACGACCCAACCTGATATAGAAATTCATACCTGTGACATAGGGGCCTATAAGGCCAATGTGATCCATTATATACTTAAAATATAGGACGACAAGGTCACACAAGTATACATATACATGACATCTGTCTACAAGCCTCTAAGAGTACATACTTATCATAAAGGTCGGGACAGGGCCCCGCCACACCAAACAATACATGTCTAAATCATACTGACCAAATAAGCAACTCCGGAGCAAATGGAGCGCACCAACATCTTTCGCTGAGTTGATAGCCTATTTGGAGGACTCTCGACATGTCTATCTGGACCTACGGGCATGAAACGCAGTGTCCCCAGGCAAAAGAGATGGCAATACAAATAATGTACCGAGTATGTAAGGAATGAAAATTAGTAAACAATAGACATGAGAGAAACATGGAGTAAAAGACCCAACATGTATATCTGAATAACTCTGTGAATCGTTTAATATTATATTGTCATGTATATGCATATAAATGTCATACCATGCATGGGTATGTGCGTTCATAACATCATCAAGCCTCTGAGGGCATCCCATCATATCATCTCTGCTACTATGGGCAAATCATCAACGTATACCAGCTGATTAGGTGGTGGTACATATATAACATTGTAACCTTTTCCCATATCCCATATATATATATATGTATATGTATATGTATATATATATATATATATGTGTATGTGTGTGTGTGTATGTATATGTGTATATATGTATATATGCGTACATAACGCCATCTAGTCATGGGTCAATTTACATATATAAATGAATGCAATGCATGAGAAATATGTTAATAAAATCTCTCAGAATGTCATAAGACCTTTATGCCTTTGAGTAATATCATGAAGTAAACTTTTTTCAACTTACGTACTTTTCTAAGACCCATGAATAGAAGATATAATAATAAGACACATGAAAATTCAAGAATATAGACACCTCTAATACTTCTATGAATAGATTCATTTATGGAAGTTGTGCATTTGCTTGTTCCGTTCGTGTCGTATAGATCATTCCAAAAGGAAAGATGTGATAGCCTTAACATACTTGAGCTGATTCTCTTGAGAATCCCTCTAACACACGTCAATTGCAATAACACGTAACGGTGGATCGAAGTAGGGAAAAATCCGTATGATATTCTTGAGAAAGATTGTACCGGGCTCCCTTAAAATTGCAAATCCCATTGCTATTACATTACGTAGTATCGTATGAATTTTGTGGCTTTCATTTGATAGCTTAACAAACATAAGCACCTCACTTTCTTACTGATATGGGAAAATCCGTATGTTGGCTCCTAAGAGCATCTCACTTCATAAGAGCGTTTTTGTAATCCATTGCATTCTAAACATATCATTTCCCTTTAATGACTTGGTGTCTTTATCAAAGAGAGTGGGTCCCACTTTAGGATGACTAATATTTGACCTTAAGGCCCCTACATGCCACCTATTTTAATGACTAAGAGTAATCTTGGGTTGCCACGTTAAGGAGAATGATTAAACTTATCCAAATAAACTAAGTAATTAGTAAATCTCCCACTAAAGTCACTAATTACCCATCTATTCACATAAGTAAGAATTATATCAAATTACTTAAAATACTACTCAAGAATTATATCAAATTACTTAAAATACTACTCACTTTTATCACACCTTATACACCTTACTATCATGGTCATGTGGTACCTTGTATGGTACTAGTCCATAAATACCGGGTAGTATAGTTTGGACCGTATTTTATCCTAAATTGCCAAACTTCGACAAAACTAATTTTCTTCGATTCACTTAGCCTCTCACTTTCACGAATTTACTTATCACTTGTTTCAAATAGCATAGTACTTTTAATCCCAAAATAATCTTATTCCCGAACTTACGTCGATTAACTTACAACGAAACTTTAACGTACAAAAATGTAAAATATAACTTCTCATTATTTGATCTTTCATCAATTAACTTATGGCATACTTTCACGTACGAAAAAATGGGGTGTAACATCATTCCTCCCTTTGGAACATTCGTCCTCGAATATTGACTGATGCACTTGTCACTATCATAATCTATAGCTCTTGCGAATACTTTAGTACTCTCCTTGCCATCTAAGCAACTGTTCTATGAATAAATCCAAAGGTCAGGGCATTCCCCCCTTTAGGCCTCTTTCTCCCACCATGATTTATGGTCGTAATTCCTCCAATCTCGTAACTATTGCTACCTTCTATCATGTAGTATGTACGTCTTTGTCCTTGTATGTGCACCTATACGACTCTTCTCTCCTCTTTCCTCCAGTTTTTAGCCAATCTCTAGGCCTCACTTTGTGAACATATACAGAAGTTGACAAGGTGTCACTCTGGGCATCTATAGGTATGCTGAAGTTCTTCGTTCGGTACTTTGTCGAACTTACGAATATTGCTATATCTTATTTCATAGATCCGTTCATCCGTATGACTTTACTGCTATAACTCTTACTTCGATTTATCATTACTGAGGTCTGCTACCAAACTCCAGGTTACTTTTTTTGCTTATCCCATATGTATAAATCTAAGTCCTTTAATGTTTTCTTATTATTGTTCATCTTAAGAATGACGACCTAATCTCATCTCATACTTTGTGATTTTTTTCCATCTAATGTTGATGCACCTCAATATTGATCTACAATATACCACTAATAACTTGAAACTTCTTACGTACTACCCTGCCACTAGGGCTTACGTTGCATAGAGGAATATTTGAAGTGATTTTCTTGATCCACTTAGTAGCGATACTATACTTCAATAACCATATTTTATAGCATCCCAATGTGATTCACTTACGTGGGTATTTTAATCCCGTACAATTCATGAAATCCTCTTCAAATCATTACTCATTTGAAGGCCCAATTGTCATCCTTTATCTATCACAATTACACCCTCATTGTACTATCAGGGCAACATTCCATCTCTTCTAAATGCCATTAGTATTAGACTCCTTTGAATTCATTCAGGCTATACCGAGCTTTGTATAATTTAGAGAAACCATCAGCTCTTCTTGTTTTCATGGGCTTAATTCTTAAGACTTATCCATTCTCGTCACCTTCTCACTCGCCCTTTCTTATCCTTACTCCGGCCTTCCTAAAACCTTGTCACTTTACCATACTTTAGCTTGCGACCTACACATATCTATTTATATTATTCGCCACCTTCCTTCAACTTGCTTGCACCATAGATTTTCTTATGTTATTCTGGAACATCAAGAGAGATATCACATCGTCTCAAACTCTTCTTTACACTCTTAACTAGACCTCTCAATACCTAGAAACCATAGGCTGGAAGATATGCCACTAATGCCGCTGCTATTATTCCTGGATATTGAATCCCCGCACTTCTAGTCTTCTATCCAAAGTAAGGACTATTCACAACCTTCTGCATTTGATTATCTCGTAAGTTGTCCACCTTTACCTTACTTATCTTAAAATATCGCATCATATCTTCTATTTCTTTCATGACCTCTCTTCTACATAGGTATAATTCACATCCACGACTTGAAGCTCTATTGTAATACTTGCACCTCTAGTGCATACACGATCCGGTGGGAGCTTCATACTGACGTCTTATAAGGCTGGTACTTTTCTAATTGGCTTTATCGTAAAGCCGTTATAAAATATAGCTACTGTACTATCTCTCTTGTACCTCTGATATTAAGAGTGATTCTGCAATGTCCTCAATCGCGATTTCTATAATTTTCTGGGTCCAATAATCAGACTCCTGATTTACTTTGTTGATGTAACTCTTTAGTTTCCTCTTCCTTTTGATCAACCTTTATATAGTAGGCTTAAGCTATCTTTTGATCTACGGCTCATGGTATTACTTTAGCCTTTCATGGACGCTATGGAATATCCAGGATACAATCTTCTAACAATTAAATCTTTTGTCTATGACCTGAACTCAATTCTTTCTTTTAACTTATACCAGAGTCTCTTACGGCTGTGTGATTGTCAACATATATGCTGTATGGGTAACACCCCGAAATCTTAAGTGTGTTCATAACGTAACTAACTCTAGATAATTGATCGAATAATTCCTTTTTTTCCTTCTTTATTTTTTTTAAATGCAAGCAACTACTTTTCCTGGTCGTTCTGCCACTTGTTGAATGAATACTTGGCTTATCTTAGTGCCCACTCATATTGGAATTCCATACAATCCATATGATCTTATATATCACCTTTTGATTTGATTTTTTTTCTTCCCGTTCATTATCCACCCCATAGGTGCCACTTTCTTATGGGGTGCATACAAACTTGTTGTGAGACTGTTGTTACAAGTTCCTTTTTAGGTCACTGTGCTTAGGTTGAAGCCTTCTTCCTTATTTCTCAGCTAGTCTTTTGTTGTAGTACTTAGGGAAGACCCTCTGACTCTTGTAAAGCTGCGAGCTTATTACATCGTATACTCAATAAATTTTTTGATGTTCGTACTCACCTATATTTATCCTTAGTTACTTATCTCCATGCTCGTGTGCTCGTATAGTTGCTTCTGAACTGAAGTTTTGGTTGTCTTTCCAGTGGCATTCTCTTTTATTTTAGTAACACTCATATGATACCTTTAACTACCCCAACTCATATCTAAATAGTTCTCAAGGATCACGATATCATATCTGCGAGACAGAATTCCCCATGTTAGGGTGCACTATGTTTATCTTGCATGATTTGTTGATTTATCTGTATCTGTATACCCATAACTAGGCTCTTCCTGAATCAACTACTAATTACTTGTTGGCCCCTTCTCATATCAATATTCTGCGAAAATTTTCTTGGGTTATTTCCTTTGTCTTAACTTACCTCTCGCACTGACTCTTTATTTATCAATAACATCCTAGGCAGAAACCCTCACTTCCTTTTCTTGACGTCGTGTTTGCATAATGTCCTGGAATCGTAGCATATCTGTAGGATTCGAATAAGTGCAATCTCATCCCTTTCTCATTTTTATCGCACTCTTTCTTTACCATTCCATAGTTACTAGAACCACTTAATTCTGACTTAATAACACATTATTCCATATTCCCCCCCCTTTTAGGGGAGTAGTAAGATTTAGTGCTGTGACGTTCTACCCATAGATGTTTTACCTCTTCATCTTTGACGTCTTTTTACATCATCGATGACCCTTACTCGCCTTGCGGTAATCTTTCTGTACCTAGGATAACGAAATTCCTTACTTATGAGGGTGATACTTAGTGATAAGGCCAATGTGTATTGGAATTTCGTGCTCGTACTCTGTCAAATTCTAATATAGTTTAAGATATCGTCCCACAGAGACTGGATAATCTATGCTACAGACTTATAATATTTTAACTACTATTTGAGAGAATCAAATTAATGAAAAGTGAGTGAGGTTTAAAAGTTGTTAATTACTTAACAAAACAAATAACTTTTGGAAGATTTATAATTTAAAAAAAAGAGTTGGGAGTCATTGAATTCACATGATAATATTACTATAATAAAATCTCATTTTCTACATTTATTTCTCTAAAGAATAATTGCTTATTTCTAATACAATTATATTTTTCTCACTAAGAAATAACTAAGTAATAACACTCCGTGAGAATTATGTTAATTGATCAATTTAAGACTAGTGAAATTTAAACCGAAATATTTTTCTTGCTTGAATTGTGCTAAAAGAAAGTAAAAACTTCATGAGTGTGACGACCCGGCCAGTCGTCTCATGAGTTACCACTCTGTTCCCCCATTTCTTCTTCTTATTGCTTTGTATAATGGTTCTATATGTGATCGGGTTGACTGGTTAGGGTTCGGAAAGGAATTGATATGGTTTGAGACACTTAGTCTCTTTTGAGGAAGGTTAAGTTGGAAAAGTCAACCGGATGTTGACTTATGTGTTAGAGGGATCGGATATGAGTTCTGATGGTTCAGTTAGCTTCGAGAGGTGATTTGGGACTTAGAAGCGTGATCAGAATGAGTTTTGGAGGTCCGGAGTAGATTGAGGCTTGAATTGGCGAAATTAGATTTTTGGCGATTTCCGGTTGGTAGGTGAGATTTTGATATAGGGGTCGGAATGGAATTCCGAGAGTTGTAGTAGTTCCATTGTGTCATTTGGGATGTGTGTGCAAAATTTCAGGTCATTCAGACGTGGTTTGGTTGCATTTTTGATCAAAAGCGGAATTCAGAAGATTTTGGAAACTTAGGCTTGAATCCAATGTGTTTTGGTTGATTTTGAGGGGTTTTGAAGATTGGTACAAGTTTGAATAAGGTTTTGAGATATGTTAGTTCCTTTGGTTGAGATCCCCAGGGCCTCGGGTGAGTTTCGGGATTTATGTTGTAAATTGATTATTTTCGCTTGGGCTTCGTTCCCTTAGCATATTTTGACGTCCTCGTTCTGATTTTGGATAGTTTCGATGCGAGTGGAGGCCAATTTGAGGGGCAAAGGCGTTGCGAGCTAGAGATTTGACCGGATTGAGGTGAGTAATAATTGTAAATGATGTTCTGAGGGTATGAAACCCTGGAGTGACACACACGCTAGATAAAGAGCGCAAGGTCGTGCACTATTGGGGATTGTGACTTAGTCCGCCCCAAATGACTATTTTACCGCGTATTTGACTAAAATCTATTTGTTATCATCATTATTTGGGCTGAATGCCATATTTGGGCTTCGTGCCAACTATTTGATCCCTTAGGGGACTTTTATTGATATTTCCTCACTATTTTGACTTTATACTTGAACTCAGTCATGTTATATTTTACTGTTTTCATACTTAGCCATATGTACTCTGTTTTAACACTTAAATGATCTTTTAAATGATATTTTGGGCTGAGAATCATGTTTTACTATTGCCCGAGTGGCTTGTGAGGATTTTGACTGAGTAAGGCCGAGGGCCTATGTTGTGAGGAAACATTTGATATTGATTATGAGACCGAGGGCCTGAGGTTTGTACGCCATGAGGTGGCTTGATTGATATGAGGCCGAGAGCCTAGTGATGATGCCATGAGATGGCTTGATATTGCGCTTTGGCCGTAAGGGGCCCTTCCAAGAGTCTGCACACCCCCAATGAGCGCGGGTACCCATTGTGATGTGAGATATAGCCCGTGGGGCTGGTATTGTTCTGGGATATTGCCCGAGGGGCGGATTTGTTGATACTGTGCCTGAGGGGCAAACTTTTATGTGTTTATTTTCTTAATTTCCTGTCCTTTACCTGTTTAAATGTTCAAAAGGGTTTTCATGAAGTTTAATTGCGCTAAATGACTTTCACATATCTTTTACTGATTATACTGCTTCATTATAGTGTGCAAATGTGTTTTACGTGATTTCCTGCTTTCAGTCTTTATTTATGGTTATTACTCACTGAGTTGGAGTACTCACTTTACTCCCTGCACCCTGTGTGTAGATTCAGGCACATATGGTCCCACTCCCGAGTGATCTTCCCAGCTCAAGCGGATCCGAGGAGTCTCTAGGTAGCTGTTGGCGTTCACAGCCCAGAGCTTCTCTTTATCTTATTGCTCCATGTTTTTAGTTACTGTATTAAACTTTGTAGTTTTCTCTGAGTATCCCGGATTGTTTAGATGCTCATGACTAGTGCCACCCCGGTATCGGGCTGTGTTGGGTTGTATTCTGCATATTATACTATCATCTTCTTAAACCTTGGATTATTTTATCATGCTTTAGACTATT
This sequence comes from Nicotiana sylvestris, assembly GCF_000393655.2. Taxonomy (NCBI): domain Eukaryota; kingdom Viridiplantae; phylum Streptophyta; class Magnoliopsida; order Solanales; family Solanaceae; genus Nicotiana; species Nicotiana sylvestris. Next base: position 63,074,929 of record NC_091065.1, read on the forward strand.
TCTTACTGTTTAACTGTTAAATACTGAAATAGGAAGTGTCGGCTGGCCTTGTCTTCACGAGAGGCGCCATCACGATCGGGTCCGGGTTTAGGATCGTGACAGTGAGAATATTTTTACCAAGGATCAATAATCATGACTACAATAATTCCTCCGTGAGAATTAAAACTGAGGCAAGCAAGATTACTGACTTGAAATAATAGTAAACTGAAAAATTACTTTCACACTACTATTTTATTCATCGGTTAATATATATTAATTTTTCTCCGCGAGAATTACAAAATTAATATATGAATAACTTAGAGATAAAATATATAGATGTGATGATAGAGTAATTAAAAACCATAATTTCGGCACAATATGAAATGTAAATAAAAAGTTTCAAGCCAAGAATATAAAAATTGGGATAGTATTATAAAATATATCAAGCTTCATCAACTATCCCAACCGAAAGAGATTACTATATTATGGAGTAAGAAAAGCTAAAAAAGATATTTAGAAGACTAGAAATATTTAAAAGACCAAGAAAATATTTTTACTACAAAGAAAGAAGACCAAGACTAGTTCTTGTCTTCCAAAGATTTGATATCCTTATACAAAGAGAGCTTGCTATTTATAGGAAAAGATGAGTAGCTTTTGTCGTTTTCCACTTTTGCGAATGTGAAATCCATGTCTGCAAAGTGACCTTTGTGTACGTAGATTCTATATTTGTAAATATGGCACTTCTGCTTCACTCTTGACTTCATGAGTTAGTCTTGCAAATGTAGCTTCCATATATGCGAAGTGACCTTTGTGTAGGTAGATTCAATATATGCAAATATGGTACTTGTGCTTCACTCTTGACTTCATGAGTTAGTCTTGCAAATGTAGCTTCCATGTATGCGAATGTGACCTTTGCAAATATAGATTCCATGCATGTATATGTGACTCTTTTGCTTTCATTCTTAACTTCATGACTTAGACTTGCAAATGTAGGTTCCATGTATGCGAATGTGACCTTTGTAGGTATAGATTCCACACATGCATATATGACTCTTTCGCTTCCATTCTTGACTTCATGGGTTAGATTTGCAAATGTAGGTTCCATATATGTAAATGTGACCTTTGTGTATATAGATTCCGCATCTATAGCTCTTTTTCATATCTAATTGTCTCTTTCCATAAGCCCATACGTATATTCCACATTTGCGAATATGAACATGATGTGTGCAACTGTGGCTTTGCTTCATTCTCTTGTCTTTTAGCTTCTTTCCTTCTTTTTCATAATTTCTTTTTCCTACAAGAAATGTTAGAAAATATGCGAGGATAAGATATTATTATTCATATTTTATTTTAAAAGCTTATTTTTTACATATGAAATAACATGAATAATTTATATCCATCACTTTGTATAACTGGTATATACAGTCCCTTAAACTTAACTTTATTCACATTGCTTGCTTTAGGGAAGCGTCTTCCTGAATGACCTTTAAAGGTTATTCTTCTGTCGTCCATTCTATTATCGCTGAAATGAAATCTGAAATTCTCATGTTGTCGACCATTATCAAATCATTCAGTCCTTAATTCAAGTTTAGTTTATCTTGTTTAGCAGCCCATACCGATTTATATTATTTTGGGGTCTAATTTTTTTCCTTTTGGTAGTCACGTTAGATTCACGAACTTATTTTTCAAAATGAGAGTATGACTTTATGGCCTATATTATTTTGTTGTCTCAAGGCCTGTCACCTCTCGTCTTTTCCTTCACTTGACTATAGACTCTGTAATACTGTCATATTTTAGATCTACCATTGTCATCCATGTATCATATATTACTCATAATGCTTCATTGACTCTCTTCTTATTTCCCCCTAGCATTTATGTCTATCACTTTATTCTAAAAACTTCAACAAGGCATTCTTTTGCTTTTACCTCCCCTTTGCTCCATCCAGTGACTCTTCGGGTTGCTCAACGTTCTCTCTCTACTAGGGACGAGAGCCACACTAAGGTAATTGTACTGACCCGGCCTGTCATTTTAAGAGTTATAACCCATTTCCCCCATCTATGCTTCTTTATGTATTGTTTAACTGTGTTGAGTTGTATCGAGTTGGTAGATTTGGCTTCGGAGTAGTTTTAGAGTGAAATAAACACTTAGTCTCTTAGTTAGAAAGCTAAGTTAGAAAAGTCAATCGAAAGTTGACTTATGCGTAAACGAATTCGGATTTGAATTTTTATGATTCGTTAGCTTCGTTGGGTGATTTTAGACTTAGGAGTGTGTCCGAAATATAATTCGGAGGCCCGTGGTAGAATTAGGCTTGAATTGGCGAAAGTTGGAAGTTTAGAAATTCTTAGGCTTAAATTCGAGGTTGATTTGGTGTTGTTTTGGGTGCTTTGGAGGTTTGACTAAGTTCGGGTAGTGATATATAACTTGTTAAGATTATTGGTTGAGGTCCCAAGAACCTCGGGTGAGTTTTGGATAGGTTTGGGTTGTGTTGCGCTCGTTTTTCTTATGTTTCGACGCCGTTTCTTCAAGCATAAATGATATCATATTGAACAAATGAGCTCCGATTTCTTTTTTGATTGAAGAATTAGATCCGTATCGTAATTAAGGACTCGTAGCAAAAAGAATGATCGAATTTGGACATCGTATGAGGATTTTAGAGTCATTTTACTAAGAATTAGGTTGCCAAATTTTTCAGATTAATTATGAAATTGCCACTAGCAGCGTGTTTAAAAATCTGCACCATTTGCAAATATTAAAACCTACATATCTCATTCATTATAATGTCAAATTGAGTGATTCAAAAGCCTAACTTGACTAGAATTTTACAAAAAATCCATTGGAGGTATAAAATATGAGTTTCGGATTCGTTTGGCACGAGAAACGAGGAAGAATAGCTGACATAAAAATATATAAAACTAGGGTTTGTTCATTCAGTCATATTTTGAGTTAGGGAGCTCGGATTTAGGTGATTTTGGAGGTGATTTTCACCATATTGAATGGGGTAAGTGTTATCTACTCAGTTTTAGTTATATTTCATGAATCCATCATCATTTTTGGGATTTGATTGATGATTTCAAAGTGAAATTGAGGGAATTAGGGTTTGAGTTTTGGAGAGTTTTAAGTGAGGATTTGAGGGACCAAACGGAGTCCGATTTTGATAAATTTTATATGGTTAGACTCGGGAGATACAAGGTTTATGATTCTGCCATTTTTGACTAATTTCGAGACGTGGGCCCAGGGGATGGGTTTTGGCCGATTTCGGATTTTTGGCCTATTTTTGTAGTTTTTATGGTGGAATTCGATTCTCTAGCCATGTTGATAATATTATTCTGATTATGGTTAGATTCAGAGCTTTTGGAGACCTAGTCCAGAGGCGAGGGCATCCTGGAGTAGGATTTTACGCGGTTGAGGTAAGTAACAGTTTTAACTCTGGCTTTGAGGGTATAAACCCGGAGAAATTGATATCATGTGATTGTTTGGTGGTGATACCCACACTAGGTGACGGGCGTGTGAGTGTGCACTGTGAGGTATTAAGCCTTGGTCCTTTCCGTGAGGCTGTGAGGCCTAATGGCTATTATCTTTGGTTATGTATTTACTTGTTGTTGAACTTGTTTGCCTTCATGTTAGAGATCATGCTTAGGCTTTATTCATGCTCATATTATTTGTACTTAGTCATAGAAATTATTGTACATGTTTACCTCAGTCTCTATTATTTGTAAATATGTTGTGATACTTGTTGTGGGTTGTGTTCCCTTATTTATTAATGATGGTGAGGCTAGTGAGGTACATGATTGAGTGAGACTGAGGGCTTGGTTGTGAGGATATTAATACCATATCGCGTGAGTTGTTCGTGTAGCATGTGAGTTGACCGTGTGGGTCCAGGTATTGATACCATAGTGCGTGAGTTGTCCGCATAACACGTGAGTTGACCGTGCAGATCAAGGTATTGATATGATGGCACGTGAGTTGTCCGTGCATAGCGCTTGGGCTTTGGGAGCCCCTCCAGAGTCTGTACACACCCCCAGTGAGCGCAGAGTGTTGAGTGTTGAGTGTTGAGTGTTGAGTGTTGAGTGCGAGTGATGTGTGATGGAGTGACACCACTGTGAGGTTGCATTTACTTTTGTTGTTGCTGCATTTATCTGTTAAATTTCTTTGTAGTATTTACTGAGTTATCGAATTTACCTGTTTATTCATGTTTATTTTTGTAAAATTGTAAAAATAAATAATTGGACTATTTTACTTAGCTCGTTACTACTGCTCAGTTCCTTAGTTATTTCTGTTACTACTGAGGTGATTATACTCATACTACACCCTGCACTTTCTATGCAGATCTAGGTGAGTTAGAGCGCGACGATCATTGAGTTCAGGTCGGCTATCTCTGGAGATTGCAAGGTAGCTACTAGTGTCCCCAGGACCTTGTTACTCCTTTTGTTATTTCTTCTTTGGACTGTATTGATAGTTAGACAGTTATATTTCTTAGTTCATAGTTTTAGACGCTTGTTACTTAGTGACACCCCGATGTTTGGGGCCAGCTTCCATTTTTTTATATTAATAATATTAAGAGTTGATTTAGTTTATGATAAATTTAAATGTTATTATTGTTGTATTAAATCCTTAAGATTAATTAGTAGTAATATTTTGGGAAATAGGCTTGCCTTGTAACACGATAGGCGTCATCACAATTATGGTTAGATTTTATGTCGTAACAAGTTGGTATCAGAGCCTAGGTTACATAGTCTCACAAGTCATGAGCGGGTTTAGTAGAGTCTTGTGGATCGGTACGGAGACGTCTGTACTTATCTTCAAGATTATGCAGAACCTTTAGGAAAACTTCACCTTCTTGAATTCTTATTGTACGGTATTGATTCAGCTTGAAGTGTAACTCTTTGAATTCATTCCATGCATTTGTATGCGCACATGAGTTCTCGATATCAGTTGTGCATCGACGGATTGTGATTCCTTGGATGAGGTGCGAGATGTGATTTCTGTGTGTTGATGTTGGGCTAGTCTGGAGGATTTGAGGCTGGGTTTTGACTGTAGATTGAACACTAAGGTGTTGATTGTGTGAGCGCGTGCTGCTGGACTTATATGTTCGGTAGTGTCCCTATTAGTAAAAATAGTGGCTGGATGGATACGTGATGAGTATGATGTGACCGCAAGATGAGTTCATATGAATTGAATGTGACGAAAAGGTATTGCTGAAGGTTTCACCTATTTGAGACTCTAGGTATGTTTTTAGACTCGTTCGAGGACGAATGTTTGTTTAAGAGGGGGATGATGTAATGACCTGGCCTATTGTTTTGAGAGTTATAGCCCCATTTCCCCCCATCTATGCTTCTTTATGTATTTTTCAGCTGTGTTGAGTTGTATCGAGTTGTTAGGTTTGGGTTCGGAGTAGTTTTGGAGTGAAATGAACACTTAGTCTCTTAGTTAGAAAGCTAAGTAAGAAAAGTCAACCGGAAGTTGACTTATGAGTAAACGAAATTCGGATTTGGATTTTTATGATTCGATTAGCTTCGTTGGGTGATTTTAGACTTAGGAGTGTGTCCAGAATATAATTTGGAGGCCCGTGGTAGAATTAGGATTGAATTGGCAAAAGTTGGAAGTTTAGAAATTCTTAGGCTTGAATTCGATGTTGATTTGGTGTTTTGGTATTGTTTTGGGTGTTCTGGAGGTTCGACTAAGTTCGGGTAGTGATATATAACTTGTTAAAATTATTGGTTGAGGTCTCATGGACCTCGGGTGAGTTTTGAATAGGTTTGGGTTGTGTTGCGCTCGTTTTTCTTATGTTTCGACGACATTTCTTCAAGCATAAATGATATCATATTGAACAAATGAGCTCCGATTTCTTTTTTGATTGAAGAATTAGATCCGTATCTTAATTACGGACCCGTAGCAAAAAGAATGATCGAATTTGGACATCGTATACGGATTTTAGGATCATTTTACTAAGAATTAGGTTGCTAGATTTTTCAGATTAATTACGAAATTGCAACTAGCAGCGTATTTAAAACTCTGCACTATTTGCAACTATTAAAACCTACATATCTCATTCATTATAAGGTCAAATGGAGTGATTCAAAAGCCTAACTTGACTAGAATTTCACAAGGAATCCATTGGAGGCATAAAATATGAGTTTCGGAATCGTTTGGCATGAGAAATAAGGCAGAATAACTGGCAAAAAATATATAAAACTAGGGTTTGTTCATTCTGTCATATTTTGAGTTGGGAGCTCGGATTTGGGTGATTTTGGAGGAGATTTTCACCATATGGATTGGGGTAAGTGTTCTTTACTCGGTTTTAGTTATATTTCATGAATCCATCATCGTTTTTGGGATTTGATTGATGATTTTCAAGTGAAACTAAGAGAGTTAGGGTTTGAGTTTTGGAGAGTTTTATGTGAGGATTTAAGAGTCCGATTTTGATAAATTTTATATGGTTAGACTCGGGAGAGAACAAGGTTTATGATTCTGCCATTTTTGACAAATTCTGAGATGTGGGCCCGGGGGCCGGGTTTTGGTCGGTTTTTGATTTTTGACCTATTTTTGTAGTTTTATGGTGGAATTCGATTGTCTAGCCATGTTGATAATATTAATCTGATTATGGTTAGATTCGGAGCTTTTGGAGACCTAGTCCAGAGGCGAGGGCATCCCGGAGTAGAATTTTACGCGGTTGAGGTAAGTAACAGTTTTAACTTTGGCTTTAAGGGTATAAACTCAGAGAAATTGATATCATGTGATTGTTTGGTGGTGATACCCACGCTAGGTGATGGGCGTGTGGGTGTGCACTGCGAGGGATTAAGACTTGGTCCTTCACGTGAGGCTGTGAGGCCTAATGGCTATTATCTGTGGTTATGTATTTACTTGTAGTTGAACTTGTTTGCCTTCATGTTAGAGATCATGCTTAGGCTTTATTCATGCTCACATTATTTGTACTTAGTCATAGAAATTATTGTACATGTTTACCTCAGTCTTTATTATTTGCTAATATGTTGTGATACTTGATGTGGGCTGTGTTCCCTTATTTATTGATGATGGTGAGGCTAGTGAGGTACATGATTGAGTGAGACTGAGGGCCTGGTTGAGAGGATATTAATAACTTAGCGCGTGAGTTGTCTGTGTAGCACGTGAGTTGACCGTGTGGGTCCAGGTATTCATACCATAGCGCGTGAGTTGTCCGCGTAACACGTGAGTTGACCGTGCGGATCCAGGTATTAATATGATGGCACGTGAGTTGTCCGTGCATAGCGCTTGGGCTTTGGGAACCCCTCCGGAGTCTGTACACACCCTAGTGAGCGCAGAGTGTTGAGTGTATTAAGTGTTGAATGTTGAGTGTTGAGTGTTGAGTGCGAGTGATGTGTTATGGAGTGACACTGCTGTAAGGTTGCATTTACTTTTGTTGTTGCTGCATTTATCTGTTAAATTTCTTTGTGGTATTTACTGAGTTATGGAATTTACCGGTTTATTCATGTTTATTTTTTTAAAATTGTGAAAATAAATAATTAG